>NW_026533254.1:24805182-24981149 GCF_026225885.1 Hylaeus anthracinus | reverse complement strand
ATAAGTCTTGAATATATCTCGAATAAATCTTGAATATATCTTGAATAAATCTCCGATAAATTTTGAATAGATCTCGAATAAGTCTTGAATATATCTCGAATAAATCTTGAATATATCTTGAATAAATCTCGAATAAATCTTGAGTATATTTCGAATAAATCTTGAATATATTTCGAATAAGACTTGAATATATCTTGAACACATCTCGAATAAATTTCGAATAAATCTTGAATAAATCTCCGATAAATCTTGAATATATCTTGAACATATCTCGAATAAGTCTTGAATAAATCTCCAATAAATCTCCAATAAATTTTGAATATATCTTGAATAAATCTCCAACAAATCTTGAATATATCTTGAATAAATTGAATAAAAATTTGTCTACGTATTTTTCTCGTGGCTTAGCACATCAAGTCTAATTGGATCGCGGAATATAATTTACTGTATACACCGCAAAGCATACCACAGCACATGGTTTTTTTTAGCGATGATTCGAGCGCATCGTCGCGTCCTTTCTTCGTTTCGATAACCACCAGCCATGAAAACAAGCACAGCAGAAAATTATTCGAATATGCGACGGGGCGGTCGGGGGAGGCGATGGTAGCACGCGTAAAACAGCAGTAAAAAATTGGGGGACGTAAAAAGCGCGGTCGTTAATCGTGATCGACAGGGACGTTTAGCGCGCGCGCCGTTTAATTGCTCGAAATGATGCACGCGGATACAATGCTTGCAACACCGTCGGATTGTGTTCATAAAGTATGATCCTCGTACAACGGCTCGTGACACCGCTAAGCGTTTTGTTCCAGCGCTGGATAATACTTTTTTCTCGAAACACGTTCATTTCAGCCCGCAATGCCAAACGAATCTCGTTTCGAGGTTTCATTTATCGAACCGCTCTACGACCGTACACTTGCGCCGGTAAATTCGATTGAAAATTCGTCCTTCTATTTCAAGTGGAATTTTTTTTTCGAAAAAAACGTTTTCGAGTGCCACTGAACTCGAAGGATCGGTATCCTCACGAATGAGTGGAGCTACTCGTCCCTCTTTCATCTTCTCGTCTTACGTCTTTCGAAAGCACTCGGCTCACAGATTAGAAGGACTCTCGCCGTGGAAATATTTAGTTACGCGTCTTATCGAGCACGACGGCCAGGAGTCAGCTTTCAAAGTTCCCCGTAAGTCGTTTGGGGCAGTCGGTGAGGTACAAATGAAGACGATTAGTGGACAATCGGGGTGACCGCGTGGAAAGCGGAAACGAATTTCTCGCCCGGTGAAATTCCCTTTCGAAAGGCTCTTTCTCTTGGCTGGCTCGCGTACAGCCAGCGTTAAAGCTCCTTTGAACCTCTTCTTCTTTTTTTTTTTTTTTTAACGGAGAAATATTCGCCCCCGTGACGAGGATACCCCTCGGAAACGTAGTCGACTTCGAATGACCTGTCTGGTATTCGAAACTATAAGAAAGGAAGTTCCCTCTCGCTTGGGGACCCTCCGATCTCCTCGTACTTCTTTCTTCTCCTACCCCTGGCTCCCGTCGTCTCCTCCTCTCTCGAGAAACGCTCGTTGAAAAGGGGTACGTCTTCTTTCGCGCTACTTTCTCGCACTCTCGCCGAAACGGAGCGCGCGAGGAAGAGCCTCGACGATAAAGGAGCAACGAGAGAATTCATCGACTTGGCTCGGATCTTCTTTCACCCTCTCGGAGACGAGCTTATTTCGCGCAACCTCGACTTCCTGCCGCCCCTACGTCTTCCAGCGCAATCGTCTACTTAACTTCACGGTGCCGCGATCTTCCGAGAAATACAGTTGCGAAATACGCTGATCTCGTTCGCGAGTCGACGTGTATTCACTGATGTCGATCTTAAAATGTGATTGTATCTTCGTGCCGAGGTTAACGATGGATTCGTGATGTCCTCATCCTCCCGATGAAAACGAGCCCAAACACGACCTCGTTTGGATCACTTTTTGCCCCCGGGCCGAGCGGCACCGGTTTGAAGTTCGGTCAGCGAGCTCAACTGTCGCTCGAACGTAAGGCACGTAGACACTGGTGGGGGATGAATCTTTCGCACATATCTGACGTAAAATTACATTCCTCTGCTTTCTCCCAATATTTCTTGCGTGTAATCCAGTCTGATCCTGTCCAGTCCGGCGCGACTACGTTTATCAAAGCATTATCTCTGAACGCGTGAAATTATTTTCCCAGCTTTCTTCGTTTAAATTTTCCGGGAACAGGCTCGTGGCAATCTTGCAAACAACGATGCGATATTTTTCCGGGGAGCCCCGGCTCCGCCAGGTTGATTCATGAATTCGCGCCGATCATAAACTCCGCGGTAATGGCGAATAGGATACAAGATAATAAACGGTCTTCTGTCTCGGTCGAGTCGAGCAAGTTTTCGCGAAAGATGTTCCGCGCGAGTTTATCTGCTCGCACGTTAAAGTTAAATTGGAACAGCGACGACAAAAGCTGTGGCCCACATCGCGGAGAAGGAGAACGCGGAGAACGAAACGCGAATATTATTAACGACTTTTGTTCGTAGTTGCGGCCCGTTGCGCGTTTTCCCGATAACATTTTCATTTTAATACGTTCGGCGTAAATCATCCGCTGGCTGGATGAAATATGGAAATTTCGGGGCACCGCGATACGCTGTCGACAGGAGGAGACGAGAGGTGGAAACGAGAGGAGGAGACGAGACTCAACGAGACGTTACGAAATACGAATTCGGCTTCCTCGTGCTCGCAAGGAAAAAATCTTGCCCCCTCCGTCGCTTCCTGAAGAGCAACTAGAGCACGTCGATCGAACATTAAACGAGGTGCGGTGGAGATTTAGGCGTGGACTGACAATGAGAGAAAGATTCTTCTTTGTTAGTGGCGAATTAATTTTGTGGACGACGGAATATAATATACGGTATAAAATAGACAGCGGATATTGAATTTAAATATATTAGGTTTACCGGAAAGTTCTGTCCGTTCCGGTTGCAACAAGTTTTCAACAAGTATGCGCATATTCATTAGAAACGATATACAAATTGTAATCATCCAGGCAAGATGTCATAAATAATGATAAAAATTATATCATTCGATCAAATTTATTCAAGGTATGAGAAATTTATTATTTCGCGTTTTTCTTTAAAACGGACAGAACTTTCCGGTAGACCTAATATATGTTTTGGGACACCTAAAGTAGAGATGGGTTATAAATATACTGCGGACTTTATGCATTTATAACTTATAATAATATAGATAACATACATAAAATATACATAATGTATGTTGAATATATTCCACAATTAATATAATAATATTGTTTTATTTTATTTTACATAAGTGCACATATCTTTTAATTATGTTTATATCATAAATGCATATAATCCGTAGTCTAGCAACTTCAACCATTTCCTTCGCTACATCGATTAAAAATAATTATCCTCTCGCCGTTGCCTAATGAATCCCTAAAATTGAAAGTCAAGACCAGTCGAAGCATTTCAGAAATTAATTATAAACGAATCCCCTCCAATGAGATAACAATTATTCTGCAGCTTGGAATTACTTTTACACAAAGAAATCACCCCTCGGCGGGTTCCGTGCCGCGATTTCGGCCGCACCCTGTATTTCATGCGCATTCCGACCACCCATTTGTCTGATTTCGGTCATGCGACCCCCGTACCTTCTTTCGTTCCTCCACCTTTGCCCCCCACCCCTCTCCGCCACTTCGTTGATATTATTTTTTTCGTGCGCTCTGATTCGCGCTCGGCTCCCATTTAAATTCATTAGTCCATTCACAATTCCTTCTTTGTTCTTGTCACCACCTCCCCCCCCCCCCCCTCTGGCCCTTGTCACCTATTGGACGTCCGTAGCTCTCGCGCTTCTCCTTTTTTCTCGAGTCGTGTTCGAGGGTCTTTCATTAACGGAGGACGACACTCCCCGGAGTATCTTAAAATGTGCGACGATCGCAATTAACCCTTCCTCCGTATTAAAAACCTGATTGAAACCGTTAACTCGTGTAAACGATGGTTATCTTTCAATCATTAGTTTGTACGAATCAGACTTATTTCTTCGCTATTCGTCTTTATAAATTAAAGACGACAATGGAATTAAATTCTGGCGCTCTTGTATTTAATTTTTGATAACGATAAAAATATATCTCGATAAATATATATCGATGGTAAAAATATATCTCTAGCTACGTATAATTCGTCTAAAGCAGCTTGGAAACGTAAAGGTGTCTCCACAATGAATTCATTTCACTCACACATTTTTTCAAATTAAGAGCTTTTAAGAATCAAATTCTGGCACTCTTATACTTAACTTTTAATATCAATAGCTCCCCGGTGAAAATATATTTCTAACTACGTATAATTCGTCGAAAAGCAGCCCGGGAACGCAAAGGTGTATCCTCGATAAAAATTCTATTTAAGTCCAGGATAGATTCCGCGTCAGCACTTCCTTTTCCAGAAAATCGTTCGCGCGACCGAGTGTCGGGGGCGCGAGTGGACGGAAAATAAATCTGGAAAGTACAGCGGGGTAGCATATTTGAAGTCATTCAATTTTTTCGACGTCAAACGCGAAACGTATTGCTCGGCATTGCCATGACGGATGGTGTCCTTTCTGCTGACAAATGTCAGTCACTCCCTGTGTACCGCTCTTAATAAAAAAAAAAAAAAAAAGTTGTAACTGGTGGCAATAAAGTTCAGCGGAGATTGATTGAGATTTATGGTAGACAAACAGTGTTTTCGCCCGCGCATGTAAACACCGCGCCAAAACATTTCAAGGATTACGTTTTCTAAATTCAGGGGAATGGGCCAAAAACGACTGGCGAAAGGAATATAGGACAACCCGTGCAGCGATGTTTTGACAAAACTCCTGATTCATCGCTAAAGTATCGGAGCTTTTAAATAACTTCAGCAACAGACACTCCAGATCTGACTAGCTGGACGATTTAATCGAGTTAACGATCTTCTAATTATTTTCGGCGCTAAAATGCGAGCAAACGTGTCCCGTGTCTGATATAACTTCCCGGTATAAATGACAAATATTTTAATTCCACTTATCAGCCCAAAGCGGAATCCTCGGAGCTCGTCCGCTCGGAAATAAACGGTTCGTAGTTACCTCCTCGTTCCTTTAATTCAGTTCTAACTTCTCCTGACGGAGTACAAATTGCAGAAGCATTAATAACCACGTGACGACGGATGACCCGGATATCTCGAAGGTGAGGCTGTCAAAGTGATTTCGCCGAGACCCTTCACTGGCGAAAATATCGAGTTCGGGAAAATGAAATTGCGGAATTGTTTGGCTCGTACCGGCATTGGCAGGCCTGTTGCGAGGCCGTGGTCGGTGATCCGTGGACGAAAAGGTTGGTCGATTATCGTCGCGGCGTTTAATTTACACAGGAAAAGAGGAGTCACGAAGAAGAAACAGGCGGCCCCTGGTCCACCGTGGGAGCTGAATTATTCATGGTTCTGCCATTGAGCCGATGATAAGGAGGGCTGGGGAGCCGCGGTGGATCGTAAATTTCAATTTACAAAACTGTTAACCGTCCGTTCGCGTTCGGTTCCACCTGCCATGGCGTGGCTACTTTTCGACCATCTCCATGCGCGTATATACGAGACGCGTCTAACGTCCAGCCATTCTTTCACGCGAAATTGAAGTCGAAATGGAGGGGAAAGCAGCTATGCAAATGCAAGGGGTGTGGATGCGAGTTAAAAATTCGGTCTAAAGGATCTTGTTAGGAATGTCATCTGTGGGCCGCAGTTCCAGGAAACGCGAGTTACTATGCAATTTTTGCTCCTCGTTGGCTTTTTGTCGCAGTAAAATCGAACGCGAGATGGTTCCCGAGGAAAAATGTCAAAATCAGATCTGAGATATCCGAGATAGAGTGCTTATCAGATCTCCAATTACACCGGCACTGGCAGGTGCTACACTAACAGAAATTTCGCGCTACGAGAATTACCGTCAGGGTTGCAAACGCGTTGAGTCAAGAGTGACGTCACGTTGAGCGAGGAAGAACGCTATATCGTTGTACCTTTATCTCTTGTTCCAAGGCTGTTATCGAAACCTCAACGCGTTGAGCCAAGAGTGACGTCATATCTTTATCTCTTGTTCCGAGGCTGTTATCGAAATCTCAACGCGTTGAGCAAAGAGTGACGTCATATGCAACGAGGAAGAAAGCCACATCGCTGTATCTTTGTTTCTTATATCGTGTCCTGCTAGCGAAGCCTCAACGCGTTGAGCGGAACATGACGTCACAAATCGCCGTATCCTTGTTTCTTCGCTTAACTTACGGCAACACTATTCACAATTTACCACAATTTCTGCACCATCTTCGTAAAGAAGTGTTTCGAGACAACCACTAGATCGAATTGAAAGGAAACGTCCGTTGCGAGAGAACGACTTAATGCCACCGCCTTTTTCGTCTATTTCAAAGGGTGCTTTGGCCCTGTCGAGGGGCGCAGAGGAAGGACAGGACAGGCAGAGGGGGGGGGGGGGAGGGAGGCGTGCAGGAATGAGGAACGAGGACGGGAACAGCTAGAGCAAAACAATTACCTGCCCTTCCTGCTCGCCAGGGGCGCATTTTCACCCCTCAAAACGTGGGAAGGAAAGCCACCGCTTGAGGTATACGAACTACCCCCTGTAGGGCTCACGCACACGCGCCCGCCCAGAGGACACCGAAACGGCCCACGTGGCTGTGTGTCGATCCCCGTGCACGCATAGGCATTCCTCATTCTCTCGGCGGGCATTAGCGCGACCCCATGGGAGTCGGCTAGGGTTCGTTTTATGGGTACAACACGACGGAAACGCGGTAAAACAGACAGGTGGAACGGAACGTGCACGTATACGGGCCCGGTGACAGCCGCGAAAGAGCGAGGGAGATCGATGCGTTGCGGTGGAGGTGTACAAGGTGGGGCGAAAATCGCGATGCAACCGGTTGGACCAGGTTTCGCTCTGCACTACTAGCGCCGCAGTATTTCTGCTGGTCGGAGTGCCCATTGCTGAAGTAGGATTCGGAGATGCTTGGTGGTCAGAGACCATCTCTTTTTTTGTTGCGCTAGTAAAACGTGGAAGGGGTCGATACTTGCGAATCCTACTTTAGCAAGACCAGGTGCTACCACTGTTAGGTTACGGATCAGCGATGCATCCAGGTGCCGGGCTACCACTGCTGCCAGATGGTAGGCATTTGCCCCTTGAATTTACGCTTTCTCTAAGTAAATGATCCAGTCTCTACCGAGTCCCAACTCGACGGACTGTACCGACGAGTGTTTCGAATATCTATGACCACTGTCACATACACCAGGAATCTTCTAATCCTTTTCCAAATCTGAAGAATCTCATCCCGAGGCTTTTCTCCGCGAGACATTCCTTCCTCTCACCTGATCCACTAACAAGGATCGATCACGAGCCCCAGTCCCGCTGGCGATGAACTGCACGACCTTCCACTTGACACTATGGGGGGGAGTCAACTAGTTCAACGTACAAGCCCGGCATATTCGATGGAATGATCGAAAAATCCACGTGGCTCTCGGTATGTACGTCGGGTAACCTGGTGAGGTTGTGCAGAACGAGGCGATCGAGAATAGCATCGGGTTAAAGGCGCGTGTGCCGCCCCCGCGGGTACGTAGCCTCTAAAATCGCAGCGTCACAGTCGCGATATTTATCATAATTCACGGTAGCCGACATACTTTTCTTCTCGTGAGCTCGTGAAACGAGAATTTCGCCGAGCTCCCCGTCTTCCGGCCGCTGGTCTCGCTGCTCCCTGTCTCGTCGCCCCTTCCCACCGCCATTTTCGCCATCCTTCCTTCCTTCCTTCCGTCCTATCTTTCCTGGCTGCTCGGCTGGCCGCCTCTATCTTTTCTGGCTGATCCAACCTCTCCTGGGCTGCCTGCGCGGAATAAAGAATAAAGCTGCGAGACCCGTGCCCGATCGCTATCTATCGTGAAAGAGTACGTCTACGTCGTTGCTGGCGGTGTATGGTGGTTGGGTACGTGGAAAGACGAAGGAGGAGGAGGAACGACCGAAGGAAAGGGATGCGTTTCGTCCTGGGCCAGGCGGGTCACTCAGTGGTCGGGCTAGTAGAATCTGACGGCGCCAGCAATAGCGGCGCTAGTAGTCTATGACTGTGGTACGTCCCAAGCTCGCGAGTGCGAGTGATAGCGTGGAGGAAAAAAGCGGCGAAAATTGCGTCGCGTCGTTTCTGAAACTAGTAGTTGTTAGCGAGTCGTTAAGTGAGAACCGTGAGGGTCGAGAGCCGAGACGAATTTGTGTGTTTTGTCATTTCTTTCCTATATTATTTCCTACATTCATATATATGTCAGCTTGGAGATCAGGTTCCGGGCTCAGTTGTGCGAGGATCCGCTTGTCTGCGTCTAACACTCGCGACACGGAACTATAATAATCCACGACGGACTCGCAATCAATGAAAAGGGACCGGATAAAACAACCGTGCAAGACCTGGTAATCCATAAGTCCAAAGCATCAAACGCTATTCTAATTTTTATGCACGAATCGTTCTCAATACTCGCGAACCAGTATCGCGTTCTCTCGCGTCGAGCCCCAGGGGCTATTACGTGAGAAATTCCTGTTGCCTCGCTCCGAAAACAAAAGAAGCACGGTTTCACACAGCGCGCACGGTGCGTTCCGACGGTCGACAAGCAACGTAATTGATTAACAACGGAACGGAAACTCGCACATTTCCGGCGGTGAAGTGCACCGTGTACGAGCAACAAATTAACAGCACTCGCTTAATGCACCGGCATCGTTATCAGCGGTGAATCGAGATTTGAAGTAGCCGGGGAGCCACGACGAGGCGAGTGATCGATCGTGCCTAAGTGCAACGAACAAATTTGTTCTTTGTGTGCTGAATCATGCGTCGATAGAACGACGATACACACCCCGTGCGTGTTGGCAACCAAGAAATTCGTGTGCGAAGTGGAGTGCCCGTGAACATGCTCCGCGGGGATGAAGCTGGGGGCTGATCTTCATCCTTTATCCCCGGCTGGAAGCGTTATTTCCGCGCTGAGCCATGGGAAGAGCTTTTTCAGGGTGGCGTCGGGTAGTTGCGCGTCTGGAAACTTAATGTTGGCGGCGTAATAAATTCCTCCTATCACTTGCCGCCGATAGTGACGCGGGACTCTCAATAACTGAGGAATTTCGTGATGGTTCTTTAGTCAGTCTGTTAGCTGAATTTTATGAGTGTGAAATAACTGCAGGCTTCTTAGTTAGTTAGTATATCCATTATACCTACGGTGTTTCTCAAGTTGAGACACGGTCAAGCCCGGTCCGGTATGATATAGAAATTCAAACTGTTCCCGATGAATGTATCCATTTGTTCACGCGGGTTTGAACATTTCGGGGCACATCAAGCCTCGAGGACTGACAGATGCTTTGTTTCCAATCGCGCGAGGCGGTCCTCGTTGCGCACTAAACGTCCAGATATGGTTTACACCGGGAATTCCGTATCCTGGTCGCGACTATCATGGGGAGCGTCCTATCTTAAACCCTCCGAGATAGCCACGCACGGGCTCGTTATCGTTTTACGAATAACAGTTCTTGAAACTGGCCGCGCGAGAGCGTAGATACGCGTCCTGTAATCAACACGTTCGCATCAGGTAAGGATAAGTGTCGTCCTGAACGCGTCGTAAAACAACCCGCGCGCAGGTGAAATACTGCGGCAGGCAACGTTGTTCCCACTCCAAATATATTATTTACGCCTTTCCGCGTCCAGCGCCGGCAGCGCGGGTCTAGGCACGAGGAAGCGTATATCCTAGTTACTTTTTAATTCCGTGGAAATCCATTCGAGTGATTAATGGGGATAGCCGGTTGCACAATTCCACCGCCTTTCGATGTATATTTCAGTTTCAATCGAGGTGGCACACCGCCGCGGCCGGTTAGCGGTATAATCGTTAGACAATTTCACGCTGGAAGGTGTACGGTGCTTTGGACGCCGTGGAAACCGCTGGGGAAGAATTGACGCGAGAAATCCGCGGCATCAAAAATTTGTGGGAATGCCGTGAGAAATATGGGAACTTCGCTGGCGATGATATATGATTGTTTACATTTTTTTTTTTTTTTTTTTTGGCATTTTCATTACTCAAGCGAAAGGCTGCGGAATTAATAGGAATAAATAACGCGCGATGTATTTGAGTGCGTTATTACTTATAGATTTGTTGCGAGATTAAACTTATTGGAACGTGTCTACTTATCCATATTATATTCCTCCTTTTGCCTTGGATATTCCAGGATCGACGAATTAACGCGTCTTCTTGTTTCTCGATTAATAATGGCGGGATTATTCGAGTACCGAGAACAAGAACGGTACGCTGTCGCGAATGTTGCTAGGTCCGTCCCCCGTGGGATTCACCGATGTACCCTACCCGGGATTCGATAATATTTCAATTGACGAGAGAGGCTTGATGAAGCCGTCCTTCCAGTTACAACGGAGCAAAGAGACGAGTGCATTATGCTGGCTGCATTTATCAGGAACGTAACGCCTTTATCAAGCTGTTCATCTTATCGAAGACACGCTGTTTCGTTTGGACGTGCATTCGTATCGTCCATTCGCATTAGTCGTCCGCTCGAAAGTGTCTCGGCGAACATAACGCGCCGTTTAAGTTCCACGAACTCCATTTATCGACAATCGCGTAAGTAGCGATGGGTGCGAGGACCGAGGTTCTAAAAACGGATCCTCTTTAAACCCGCGGACTCTTTATCGTTCGTGAACTCGCAGGACTTGTAGAAATTGTAGAATTCGTAGGATTCGCAGGACTTTCCGTACTCGTGGGTCAGCTTCAAGATCACGAATGTCTCGGAATTGATGAATAAATGTTTGAATCCAGAGAAACCGGTGCCCGTCGCTAGCGTCCCCGGATCGGTCAGTCTACATTGTCGAGATTAGATACGTCCGTGCGTATTCAGCTCGAAATTATCGCTCATCGTCGAGCAGTCCATCGATCTTAGTCACGGTGCTTCTTTTCCAATCGCGGTGGACGTTGTCGAACGGTAAAAAGACTGGACACGGTCGAAACGCAGCCTAGTTTGTAGGAGTAGCAAAAACGAGGCGAACGGACGGTGTCTCGGGCCATTATAGATTTGCCATTGGCACACACGCCGTAGGACGACTTTATTTAACAGTCGTCGCGGAAAAACGCTGACTGCAGCTCAACCGAGCTTTTTCCTTCAACCCTTTTCTCCGTGCAAGTGGCGTGCTCGGAGAATGGATTCCCTTTTCGAGTCCGTGGCGTCGGTGTGATTAATGTCGCGCACGTGCGATAAGACGGTTCCGTGTCGATATTGAGCAGCGATGACACCGCGTTCGGACATCGTCGCACGCATTAAATCGCTCTATCGCCTGCCCGATAAGCATAAGAAGTTTGACGACCTCTGGGATCAATGAAACTCCTATTTCCCACCGGTGGCAGTCGGAACACGGGGGCAGAAAATTTAGGAGCCGTCTTTTTGCCGGAGCTACTCGCGATAATAGTTCCTCCCGGGAAGCTGAACATTCGAACGCAGTGTTTGAGAACACCGAGTCACTTGGGCCGCATCCCGCGACAAGAACTTGGCGATCCGACCGGCTTCGATATTACTCTCAGACACGAACGCGCAAGAAAGGCGCTAAAATTTATGACCCTTCCGTTCAACAGCTTCAGGAATGCGCCCGGCGATCATTGGAGCACGTAACTATGTCAATTGACCGAACGAGGGCAAATGGGAGTCACAGTGGCGGTGGAGGTATGTGAAAATCGACGGTCAAGGTCCGCCCACGTTATCATATCAATGAGCGCAAGAACGTGAATCGTCGAAATCACGAGTCGACGGTGGCTCACAGAACACTGGTATGACATAGAGCTTCGTTACGTTGGGATTTTGGTATACCAGTGAAGTTACATGGTTCAATATGGACTTTTCTAGGTATAGTAGGTTAAGATTTACGTTACCAATTACACCTAACCCAGACCTAATCCAGATCACTAGTATAACCTAGGGCTTCATTACTTTGGGATTCTGGACTACCAATGCCGCCAGATGGTCCACTAGATTTTCTATCAATTGTAGCTTACGATTTACTTTACCAATCCCTCGCCTTTGACGATGAGTGCCTGCATCGTACCAAGGACTTCAGGATGTCTCATGGAATGATGGATATATCACTCGCACAGAGCCATACGACCCACGATTCCACAGGGCTATTAAATCTCGCCTGGTAGAGAAAAACTCCTTCCGAATTCTATTTGTCTTTCCCAGCCCTCTTCGTGGAAGGGTGCGTCCGGCCACTTCCGTCGGTTTTCTGAGCCCGTCTTCCAGTTCCGGCGACCAAACGCTAATCGGTCTAGACTCCCGCTCTCCTGGTTCTGCCACCCTTCCTGCCCTACGAAATCCTCCTTTCCCTACGCCAAGTCTTCCCCAGCGTCGCGAGGGAACGCTTGCCTTAGCCCTCGAAACGTCTGCCGTTGGAGGATCTTGAAGCTCTAAACGTCGTGGTGGCAGGAGTAATACATAACCTGATAGATCCGTCGTTACGCAAGTCATTATGAAAGAAGTCGCCAGTGCAGGGCCTATAGAAAGTGTTGGGGACCAATGGTAGGGCAGCAGCATACTCGTTTCGCATGTCGAGCGATCCTCCTCTTCCTGGTGCAGCTCGTTGCGTGACACGCTGATCACCAGGTGTATTGTATTAGGTTCACCGAGGACATCACTCGGAAGCGATACAATTGGAATCGTGTCGTTATATTTTGTCGCAGCGTTTCCAGGAAGTATAATAGAACCTCGTCCATAGGGGCACTCAAGTGCCTTCCAGAGGCATCCTCCTAATTGGGAGGCGATTAATTAGGGGCTGCGATTGGCAGAACGCAATGAATTAATGATGAGGCATGCAAATGACTTAGGAGATTTAAAAAACGCCTACCAAGCCTGAAGAAGAGGGTAATAGACGCAATGCAGGGTACGAAGATCTTCTTAGACCTTCTCAGCGCATGGTACTCAATCCTCCCGGACTTGGGGATGTCATCGTTCAGACCAAGGACCCCAACTCCTCCAAGGTCTCAACTCCTCCCGAGGAGGCAGCTCGAGCAAAGCAACGTGGCCAGGAAAGGAGGATCGCATCGCGAGGAAACGAGACCAACAATTGTTGGTATCTGTCCCTATACGTGTTAATTAACGGCGCAACGACGGTGCACCAGGAAGAAGGCGCGGGAATGCGCCAGGACTGTTCGATCCGCGAAACGGATACGGGAGAGGTTTGCTACCGTGGCCAGGGTCCTCGGGAGGCTGTAGACGTTGCGTGAGATAGTGCGCGACACGCAGCCGGGACGAACGCTCGGTGTCCTGGCGATCGGGGTCTCAGCGAGCCTGGGACCAGATCTCTTCGGCATCCCCCTTCGTGGACGCGGGACCCGTGCACGCAATGCGCGTTTACTCGCTAATCAATGCGCTATCGTGCGAGGAAATTTATAGATCCGCCTGTAGGTGACTCGTAATCTAATATAGGATAATATATATTCGCGGATAGTTGGCCGCAGGTGGCTGCTTCGGTAGCATTCGCTGGGCGCGCGTCTGGTAATACAGGTCTCGCTATCTCGCGCCGGTATCGAATGGCGGCGGGATTTTTGCCGGTTTTTAGCCTGTTCCCCGCTCAGCCTAATTGAATGCTCGAGCGAACGTTAATCGATTCAAATTATCGGCCCGCCCGGAGAAAAAGGAACGCGGTTTAATTTATTAACGCGCGGCCGGGGATAAACGCAGCAACCAGGGAAGACAGAGGCAGGTTCGCCGCGGTCAATTCTTCCATTCCGCGCTGGCTGCCCACACCCCTCCCACCGTTTCTTCAAGGTTTTGCGTCACCGAGTTGCAGTTTATTATAACGTAATATCCCGCGCGAGCTCCGGTTCCGAAAAACGAAACTTTCATCGGGGTTGTCGCAGAGCAATGTACTCTGACTGCCAATTAATACGAGTTTCAAGGGCCAGTAGTACTTTGTCCTGGGCCAGCTAGTGGACTCGTCAGTAAGGCTACCTAGCAGGCCCGTGCCTTAGACACAGGCATATTTGGAGTTCGCTCGGGAAGGGCTTATACAGGGTGACCGAAAACTCGGGAAGGAGCCGGAAATGGGGGGTAGCTGAGACGATTCTGAACAACAATTTCCTTTGCAAAAATGTCGGATGGGGCTTCGTTAAGGAGATATTAAGCGAAAACCCCGACCAATCAGAGCGCGCGTAGACCGTTGGAGCGGCCGCGGTAGCGTAGGCTACGCGCTGGCGGCTGCGCTTGCACGCGAACAAGTGACTCGACGTGCATCGAAGCATCGACCTAGCGCGTAACCTTCGCTACCGCGGCCGCTCCAACGGTCTACGCGCGCTCTGATTGGTCGGGGTTTTCGCTTAATATCTCCGTAACGAAGCCCCATCCGACATTTTTGCAAAGGAAATTGTTGTTCAGAATCGTCTCAGCTACCCTGCATTTCTGGCTCCTCCCCGAGTTTTGGGACACCCTGTATATGAATGTAGGCGGGACGGCATGCTTGTAAGAAACGCGCGTCCTCGCGGTTTCCCTCTGGCGCTGAGAAGAGGAGGTGTACCGTCTCTTCGTGCACTGTACCGTCACTATAACACTTCTCTATTTTTGTTTTCAATTAAATATTGACACGGTCTTTAGCACGAACTAGTCACGAGCATTAGTGAGAAGTTTCAAGAAGTGTTGCTCTTCGGTTCAATGTTTCTGATGATGCATAGGACAACAACACCAAGAGACGAAGCCTAAACTCTGATCGTCAGTTGGATAGCTTGGTATCGGGTTAAACCCGATAGCCGGCTAGGCAGTTTGAGGAACCGAAACCATGCGGATCCGGGCGCAGAACAAATCGCCTTTCACGAAAACTTGTCACGTAGTTCGAAGGAGAAATGAAGTTTCATTGGGAAGATAACTATGAGCGGTAGTCTATCTTTCTACAAATTGTACCCACGGAAAAACTCGCTCATAGGGGAATTTATGAAGGATAGAGGGTGTAAGTTTTCTCATTCGTCGTCATTGGCGGTGGCGTATTGATTCCAGCAATCACCGAAGTGTCGATACACCATCGAAAAATAGCGCTTCTCGGATAATCCTTTCCCGACGGCGGGCGTCCCAAGGGTGGAAGGACGCTGGACGCTCGGAGGAACGAAAGAAGATCCTTTCCCGATTAATACACAGCGCCGTCTCCGTGTCGTCGAGGGTCTCGGGCGTGTTCCGCTCTCTCTCTCGGCCTTGGACTTCCTCTTAAGAACGTCGAAAGGTGAAAAAGAGAGGGAACCGCGGAGGGGTTGGAGGTCCAATTCGTATCTAGTGTGATTTCCCCGGGGTAAAGTCGACCGATCAACCGATCGAGTGGGTGGTTGAAAACCGCACTGGGAAACCTAATATCGGAGGGGGACTCTCCCCTCTTACTTTCATGTCGAGAGATCTGTAAAACCCATAAAAAGGTATATTCTCGGTCGGTGTTGCTTTGAGCGGGACCGCGAGTTAGGGCTGTTTCATTTGTGCGCCGGTTTCGATACGATTCATGGGGACGCCGCTTATTTCGTTTAATCCGTCGATCGAACTTGGCCACCCGCCCTTTTCCCGCCTTTTTCTTTCGGTAGGGTGAACCGTTGCCCGTGAATACATGTCCGCCTTTGCGCGGGGGTGAATTGCTGAAGTATCGAGACGAGTTTTATTGTTACCGTCCGCTGTCGACGGAAACCCCGCGAATGGTATTTTCTATACATCTCGATTCTTCCGCGTTCGAGACTTTCCAAGTAGTTACGACTACGATTTTCAAGGTATTCGGACCGTCTGAGAAGTTCGTGACTAGATTCTATCGTTATTAGCAAACGGACCAACGATCTCGTAAACATGCAGCGAACAACGATTCGCGCAGCGTTTCTATTTTGCTCTGGTTCCGCGCGCGCGCGCGCGATGCGGTTACTATAAAATAGAACGCGAATTTTATAACGACGCCGGTCCACGCTACGCGGATTTTTACGCGTTCGGCGCGATACACGCGAAGATTCAACATTTAATTTAAAGGGGATAATGGAAAAGGGGTAGCGCGCCACCGCGAACATCCCCCTATCCGAAACACGAGCCCGTAACGGCGGAAAACATAACACCGGGGCAGGCACGCGCGGTTTCCCATCTCCTACACTCCCCACCCCTGCCCGCAAACTACCACCACTTTCGACCAAACTTTTCCTGTAACACGGCTTTTCTCCGTTTTCGGCTTCCGAGTGAACGAGACACACGGAACCGATGATTTTTCGTGGAAAACCCTGGCGGGGCCACAGTTTGCTTAGGAGGCGGAGATGTTTGGTTAACATGTGTGCCTAATGGCCCGTGCGAAATGGATTTTTAAGGTCCCCGTTTTAAGATGGGACATGCTCGTCCCGCGGGCGAAAGGAGGACGAGCCGAGAACCGATCGAAAATCGATGTCGCACGGCGAGCAGGCTGAAACCACGACGAGCCCGTGATCGAAAGTCGATGGAGACGACGAAACTGTTATCCCGAGCACTCGATGGACACATAATGAACGTTCGATATATGTCCGTCGGAGCGGCGGGACGTGAATATTATTGACGAGCCGCGACGAGCCCCGATGGACATTTCCGGAACCTCTTTTCGAGATTTATGGGACGATCCCGTCCTCTCTGTGTTCGCGCAAACTTTTCTGCGACTAAAGATGCACTTGCATGTATATTTTTGTACGTGTTTGCATGTCACTCAGGTTCTCTTAAACTAGCCTTGCATTCAATTGTTCATCGAGGCAATTTTGACCCAAGTTTAGAATCACTGGTCTCCTCCAAGGCAGAGAGAAGTACACGTCGCCGGAGGTTTGAGAACCACTGATCGCGAGACATTTAATAAACTAAAAGCACGAAACGAAACGTTTCATAGTTATCAACCGCGGAACAAAGGGAATGAAGCAGCAGCGCAACAAAATGCAGAATAGTGGAACTTCCGTTCCTACAAACTCGCGTTCTTTTCCCTTTGTTTCGCGGAGCTTTCCACAAATAATCGATCCCCCTTCCTTCTTCCGATGCAATATAATGATATACCTTCTAGGAATCTTCCCGTGTATCCACCTGCCTACATACGTCTGCGGATGAAATTGTCTGTCGAAGTGGCTTACAAATATATTACAATAAGGACGCAATATTCCAGGAACGGGATCGTATTGGCTAACCCTGAACCGTCTGGTTTTTCCCGGTTTTTCCCCCTGTCGCCAGCTCAAAGAGATTCGTCGCTACTTCTCCGTGCGTCATACACTCCTCCACGTCGAGTACACTTTGTAGCATCCACGGCAAATATCATTTAGTCGATACGCGGGTCTCTTATGGCGGATGTATTTCGAGGGAGTACGAACTCGTTGTTTACTTCGTAATTTTTCGCTAAAAATAGGTCGCGCACAAATTCCCATACCTCGCGTTACCTCCTCGAGGGGCTGTGCAAGTCGAACGCAATCACGGGAGAACAGCGACTTGTTTCCCCGTGTATTCGAGGAACACTAGTGGACGGAGCTCAGCCATCGCGTCACGTGTGAAATTGCCCAGTCAATTTCATTAAAAGCTGCAGCATATGTCTCGCTTCTCGTTTTGCACCGCCTTGAAGGTGGACGGAGGATTCGAATCGCAGCGTTGCAGGGGGTCGCTGGATCCCGGGATCTCTGTCAATATTGTCCCTTCTGCCCTTTTTCACTGTGAAAGAAGACCGGGGGGAGGGAGGGGGGGGAGAGAGAGAGAGAGAGAGAGCAGGAGGTGCATCGGCGCACTATTGTTTGCTCTAGGAATTTTAAAAGCATTAATACACTTTCCAAACACCGCCAGCCAGTCTGTTAAAAAGAAAGGGAAACAGACTCGTCGAATCGTGCACGGAATCACGTGATTATAGTCTAGGGGGGGGGGGGAAGGGAGGCGGAAGGAAGGGTCGAACGTTGAAGTGTCAATCAATGGACCGGAGAAGTCAAATATTTGCCCTACCAATTATTCCGCTGACACGCGAGTGGACGAAAGACGAGACCTAGCCTCTATCCAATGCCCACCCCCTTTCTTTCCGCCTTCAATTTTTAGCTCGCGAATATATACGCTCCCTCCCAGGGTCCTCGAACGCAATTTATTCTAACGTATAATTTCCCTAATTACATCAAGTGCACGCACAGGCGCGTTACACTTGGCCAGCGGAGGCCTGAAGAGTGAGAGAATCGATTTTCTGGCCTAGCCCCCCCCCCCTCTCTCTCTCTCTCTTCTGCCTATCGTCTTGTTCACGCTTTACGCGTGACGTATCGGGAAAGGGTTGGAGCGGCCAGGCAAAAGAAAAAGTTTCGAACACCGTCCGACGCTACTTTGCCTCAATTAATGCACGCTAACGTTATTAATTAATTCCGAGCACCGGTGGAACACAGTTGGGGGGGAAGACAGAGACCGATAGACGAGAGGTCCTCCCGTCGATCTGGCCTCTCGCGTCGCATTGGAACGGGGGCTTCGCCCCCCCCCCCCCTGCGTCTTAACTTCGACATCAGAGGCTCCGGAGTCCCCCGATAATATCTGCAGGAGAGTGCTCGACAATATTATACGTGCGTGGTGTTCAACCCCCCTTCGTCCTCCTTCACCACCTCACATCCACCCCCTTCCTATCGGGGGGTGGCGGCTACTTTAACCGTACTCGAGCGTAGCGAGAGTGTCTACAGAGAAAGCGTCCCGCCTAACTGTCCTCGGTGTCGACTACTGCTAATCGAATTATCGATCCCTGTACCGGCTCTCCAAGGGAATATTAGATTTTCGACGAATTTCAATGCGCGACGCGCGGAGCCGCTGTCGCGACTACGCGGGCTTCTTTCATATTCCGTCGCTCTTTGAGGACGCTTCGCCTTTCGGTTAGCTCGTGATTGGGGGAATCATACTTTCAGTGGACTGTACTCTGATCGTCGAGAGCGAAACTTGAAAGAAAGCTGTCGAAGATGGGGTTTGGGACTTTCGGTGGCGCATATTATTTCGGGCAGTGGACAATGGCGGACGATTCTATTCCCGAGTGTTTGCACGTAGCGAAATTATAAATCGCGGAAACGTATTCGGGGGCACTTACGAGCGAGCAACATGTATATGAGACATCACGTACGTTCGTTCGAGGCACGTTCACCGGGCGGACAAGTAGAAAAGAAGGAAAACAGGGCGACGGATACGGAGGGGGGGCGGGGCGGGGTGGCGAGAGCGTGTGCGGACGCGTATGTATACGCGCAAAGAAAGAAAATGGGGGAGGGACGGATGGAAAATGTCGGGGGAAAAATTCCAATATGCCTCGCGACTCGAACGGCTGTGCATGGAATGCGTTCAAGTCCTTGATTGTGCTTCGAAAGCATATTTTTCTCGTACTTCCGATATTGCAACGGCGAGTTCCTCTCTTTGTAACTGGCTGCGCCATTCGGTTCCACGGCTTCTTCCTCTTCTTCTGCTTCTTCCGCCGTCCCTTTTCATCCGAGACGTCCCAGCCCATCTGCTTATAGCCGGAAGATGTATTTTTCGGTGTCGCATGTGGGCATGACGGCGGAAAAAAAATTGTCCTACCGTTGTGTGTCGTGGCTGTCGTGTCTCGTGGCGGGGGGTGCGACCGTGGCGCGCTCTATCTAGAACGCATCCAACTTCCGCCGAACGGTGGAACGTATATCATGCGCCCGCGGAAGACACCCATCCAGCTCACTGAATTGCGGCTTTATTGCGGCGAGGCTTGTAATACCTTGCCTCGAACAACTTCCGCCCCCGCACGCGCGTCTAAATTCCGCAGAGGAACGCGTACCACGTCGTTGCGGACATTTTACGAATAATATATCTGAGAAATTATAGACAATATAGGAACGCCGAAGATCCTGTACCCTAACGCGAACAATTTTCGTTTCAGGTGATGCATCACTGCCGCGTCAAGTTTCCGGCCCAACCCACAGGCAGCACGACGGACGCATCGCCATCTATAATGTCCGTGTAACGCGCCGACAGTCGTCACCTCATCGCACAGAAGCCATCTAGGCAAAGAGACCATTGTCCTGACGGAACCAGCCTCACGCTCCCAAAGAGGACGCGACATTTAAATAAAACCACATCAGGTGCTCGAACATCTGGCAAAGGAGCAGCACACTCTGAATCCGGTAAATGACTGTCGCTGTATCGTTCGTGGACGTCCGTTCCACGGCGAGAAACACGTACCCGGTCGGGTACGGTAGATACTAGGGCACAGACCAGCGTCAAGATAAAGTCAGATAGGGCGGTCGCCCAGGATGAGCAGGAACGGGCGGTGCCGTTAGTGGTGTACAACATCTCCTCGGAAGGGCCTCTGAAACAAGTGGGGGGCCACACACACGGCCCCCGAAAGGGCCAGCTGGATGGTCTAGCTGACGAGCGGGCGTCGTCGGTACCCGTTTCTAAGATCGGCTCGGAGGGCATCGACCAGTCGTCGAGGGAGGACCTCGCCACGACCTGCGGTCCAGGTCTCGCGGAGGCGGATGCTGGACGGGTCCTCAAAGTGGACGAATCGAAGGGCTGCAAAGCGTCGAGGATCGAGTGCAGCGTAGCGTCTAACGGGACGCCAGCGTTGGTCCACCAGTGGCATCGTCAGGAGACATCCAGCGTCGCGTTGGATCTGCAGTTCGCCGTCGACAGCGCCGAGGTCCGTTCGAAGCGGCCTAGGAAGACGTTGGCGGATAGCGGCGAGACGATCGACAAAAGGGGACACTGCCCGACGCACAGGCAAAGGACGCCCGCAGCCGCCATCCCGAGGCATCGCTCGGACAGCACGCGAAGGGATTCCAATCGATCGTGCCGTGTTCATGGTCGAAGGCGGGACAGATCACGAGGAAAAGCCACGGAAAGACAGATCCAGAGTTCGAGGGATTTGACGGCCAATGAGCTCGAGTGCTCGGTCATACGCTTGGAACAGGACCCCATCCTCGAGCCAGTGAGGATCCTCGGTTGCCCACCCGCGGAGGGACTCGAGATATCCTCGTTTCTCGAGCCAGCGCCCAATTGCCTCTATCCAACCATCAACGTCGGTCGAATAGCGACGACCGAGGCGGCCTGCTTCAGCCTCTACGAGCCCAACATCCAGCCGAAGAGTCGCGTAGACAGCATCGCCAAAATCCTCGAGGGTCCCAATCGCGCTGTGAAGGACATTAATAGGAAGATCTTGGCGATGGCACGTGCCATGGCGCCTGCATGGTCGCTGCGTCTGCTAAGCGTCAGCTGCGGTTCCGTGGTCTGCGCCTGGGGACTTCTGTTGATCCTGTCCGTGCTGGGCGGTGGCGCCTCTCACGGTACCGCCCTCGGGAGTTTCGGTCTCGGGAGTTTGTCGGGGACGATGGAGGACATGAACAGTGTTAGATGCCCTTGGTTGTGTACGTGCAACGGTCAGGAGGTCGAGTGCTCTCACCGGGGACTGACGCAGATACCTGAGAACCTGGCCACCTTGCTCCTCGCCGAAAAACTGTAAGTTAAACCTACTTATCGTAATATTAACCTACAACCTTACCTCCGGACTTAAGACTTCGTTAGGATTCGAACACTGGAATTAGACAGGATTCTCTCGCTTAATGGACCAAAAAAAGATCGATGGGTACGCGTTTACTGATCTCAGGATCGAGTCGTACGAAGGCCACGTTATTACGCGTCTCATTTCCCGCAACGGGGTTTTTTTTTTTTTTTGCAAGGCAGATGAAACACAATTGGATCCAAGGTACGCAGCTCGATAAACTCGCGTGGCCCTTACACGGCGGTCGCTCTTTCGAACGGATCGAACCACCGGCAAGAAGCGTAATTTAAATGAAATTGCTTTCAGTCGGATGTCGATGCGTGGAAAGAGAATTGAACGGCGGTCGTTAAGCACTCGCTCACATATTTCCTCGCGGTGGGACGGCCGGAGGAACGTCGGTTTAATAGTTTTGCATTTCCTCGGGTGACGGGGGTTGAAGGGGCCGCCAATAAAAACGCAACGATTGCAATAAAACGCGTTACAACGGTCGCGGGAATAAAACGTCAAGGATATCGTATCCTCGAAGGGCGCCGTCGTTCCGCGTTTTATCGATGATATCGCGTTGGACACTATTACCCCGCGCGAATGTCCACAATTTGCGACACGAAAACACTTCACCCCACAGTGTTGTAAAATTACTGAACGCGGATGTCGGACCGCGCGCCGGTCTTGTTTAAGAGCTCCTTACAGAGATGTTTTTAGTAGCTCTCGCATTAGGAGATCCTGGACAGGTCATGAGCTTCGGGTTTTATTAATCTACGTGTAAAACCGAATGGAAAATGTGAAATGGAATTTTTTCGTGCGAGGTCTGTTCACGAAGAAAACGTATTCCAAGTTGTTTGGGGTACGCGGCCGGAGCACGCTCGTTTGCAAACTCAATTTCCTCGGAAATGAAGGGTTTTACAAAAAAATTTCATACCACATTTTTCATTCGTTTTTGAACGTAGGATCGGCCTCTTGTGCTACTTGTAACAGAAGTTAAACTGCATACATGAACTACCGCTGCTTTCTAACACTCGGTCTCTGTGCTCGCTAAATTCTCTCAAGACTCCGGTATGTACACGCTGTTCAGTTAAACGAAACAGACTCCACTCTAAAACCGCACCGAAGCAGACTGCACTCTTCTCGACACGCACTGGCCAAGCTTAAGGACTCTCACCCTTGCGCAAGCCGAAGCGTATACACTCACACAGCTTGGCCTCTCCGCCGTACACGCATTCCTCGAAACCCTATTTCTGAATATTTCCTTCTCTCGCCGAGATCTCTCTTACTCCCACGACAGGACAGAGTAATTACTGGCGACATTCGACGGTCATAAATTAAGAGGCGAATATCGATGCGCGACAATTTCACTCGCGACGCGTCGCTTCCCCGATAAAAGATCGCGAACGGGTAAAATAATTTATCAAACCAACAGGCCGGAGGAGGCAAGGGGGATTCCTTTTCTTGTTTTCCTTTACGGCGATCGAGGTTGCACCGCGGTAAACCCGCTGTAACGGAGGCCCATTAATGACGATCGATTAGCATACGATTAATATGCCGTCGGCAGGCGAAGGGATACCGCGAATAATTAAATCCTCGAAATACATTATTGCCGACGCGCTGGCACGAAAGCATAGTCGCGAAAGGAACGCGAAAAAACTCGACACGCGGAATACGTAATTCCCGTTCGAGATGTTTCTTTTTTCCACGTGTCGCGATATCTCGCCGGCTTCGGCGAAGATCGAGGCATTAACCTCGTTGCACGTCGCTTCCATCGCAATCGAGGATAAAAAAGTTAACGATTACCGCTTTCGAGTGACAATTTTTACATCGCTTTCAGCGATGGGATCACGCCACCCTCTCGGCTTAAATTTTATGTTAACGCGACGATGTTCCGGGTCGAGATAAAAATAGCTGCCTACCGCGCTTTCAAGTGAACCTGTGAGTACGTCGCTCGAAACCGCGTCTACGCGCGGGTACGAAGTTGTTCTATGGCGTATCGCCAGTCTTCGCAACGACTATCGAGCGTAAACAAGATTTCCAACCTCGAGAGGTTCTACTTCCAGAGTAATCCTATCGCAAGTGTCCTGGTCCGTTGAGAGTCACTGTCCTACCTGTTTGGCCGTAGCGACCCGATGTCAAGATAATTAGGGACTCGAGCGGCCAGATTTCCCTCTTCGTAACCCCATCTAAATCTGCGGTTTGCGGACAGCTAAACAATCTCGTGTTATACACGAGTGTAGGTACATCGATTGGTAGTGACACGGGCCATCAGAGTTTCCAGCGAATCTCCAGGGGTTGCTACGCGCTCAAGCGCGTGCTGATCCTCCTGTGCGCGACGCGTCCCCGCAAGTGGCTAGTTTTAACGAAGCCGCCGAGCTTTCAGAAGCTGTTGCGATAACTCCGGCCTGGCCGCGTCGCGGAAACCTCGATCTCACTTTTTAACGACGTTTGCCGCGATGGAAGTTTCACGATGTACGTGGCACTCGAACTTTCGTTTCAGAACGATCCCAGCTGCCGGCTGACACGAGTGGTTTTCGTTTCTCGACGTCGCAACTTCGAGGTGACCTACTCGAACGCTGGATTTATGGGAAACGTGGTGGTGGTACGGTCGCATCGGATAGGACGTATCATTGCGCCACCTGACCTCATTCTCGTAACTAAAAAACTAATCGCTCGACCTGATCTTGCTACAGGTTGATCGGAGTCACCTGAATACCACACACGTCCCTATCAATCAGGATTGCCCAAACAAACATCTGTAGCGATTCGTTTTTCTTGCGAGGCACTCGAGTCCGGAAGATCGATTATCTGTTTCCACAGGCGCGAACCCTTTGGGTAATAGTTAGCAGCGGTAGGGGTGCTTATGATTTTTCGATTAGGCTGCGCAAACAGCACGCGGCAAGAAAAACAATCGTGGCCCGGGCTGAGTGGTCCGGGAAGCCCGGTGTTTTCCCAAGCGACGCCCGCTCCGCGTTTAGGCCTACGCCTAACCAGGAAATATGGTCGGCGCGGGTTTTAGGCGGTGTAAATACTCGTGCCACGTGGAGGACAGGCGTAGCCCGGACGATCGATAACTCGCGAGCCTGTGTAACTCGATTTTTCCAAGGAGCACCCGACGAACGAACCCCTTGAAAAGTTGCGCGAAACATTAACTCGAACTCGCCCAGACGAACGCCTCGATGTCCTGAAATTGGCTTCCTTTCTTTGAGACCCAATGCGCGCAGCTTCTCGGAGATTCTTCCCGCGAGGGGCTTAATAAAATCCATCAGGTGATAAGCAAGCTAATGATCCAAATTAATCGGATTTACCGCGCTCAAAGAGGCAACGAGAGACGCGTCGGCCCGCTCGATTATCCGAGGAATGAAGAGCGGCTGAAAGGAGAGACGGGGCTCGGTTTCGCGACGCGGCGATGTAGCCTTTGGCCTTGGACCCTCGAATTGTAATTAAATTTTTTCGTCGCGACGACCCGTGGCCGGCGACGCGTGAAATGGAGGAACACACGCACCACACCATTCGGATTCCTCGAGCGCGATGCGGTGGCCCGCATACCTACCTACGCCGCGTGAAACTGCCCACATAGAAACACGAAGTAACTACGATAACGATAACAACGATAACAATTAATTGCAAACGATGATTAATTTCGGGCTATAATGATACTTCGGAGGCACCGTATCAGGCTCGTGGTCTGAGAGTCAAATAGTCACTCAACACAGCGTACTTAAACGTTCGCACTTGTTTGGGAGAATGACCGGAGCGACGGTTGATCGCGGACGAACTGAGCAAGACGTTAGCAACGCGACCGTGTTTTGAACCGATCGGTTATGTCTCTCCTTGCGTCTCCTACTCCCCCTCGAGTGGATCGAACAGCTCAGGTTAGGCGACTGTTTAGGCATACTCGCTGATTGTTTACTTTGACAGCCGCACGTGTTTTCGCTTACCGTATCGCTTCTATTCTTCGAACCGTTTCTTTTGTCTCTCGTTTCAAACTCTTATTTCTTTTATTGTTTCCCGAGTCAAGTTCGAGACTTCTCTCGAATACTCATGAACAACCCTCATGATCCTACGCTTAGGATGCTCGCCGGACACGAGGGTTTCCGCGTTCTAGCGTTGATCGGCGAATTAGTCTCGAAATCGTTCGCGGTGGACTTGGGAGCAACTCGGCGGTTTTCATCTCGCAGTTATTTTCCGCGGCCGTGCATAATACCCGGGGATGGGCATGGTATATGGTAACTAGTCGGACGGGAGTTGCTGCATTTTGCTGCCGCAGAAACGGGGAAACGCTCGGCTAACCGCAAATATTTTACGCCGCCTTCGAGCGAGTCTCTCGTGTGTAGCTTCGTTTAGATGTACGCAGTCGCGGAGCCACGCTGTCTCTGGGCCTGGCACGCATCCCCGGGACTGCAGTGTTTGAATTCCTCGCACGTATGCTGCTCGAAGTTGCGGAGAATACGTCTAATCGTGTCGAACGTCCGTGTTGCTTTATCTTCGATTTTCTGCCGAAGAATTTCGCGGTACTTCGGGAGTGGCATTCCTGCGGCGCATTAAGCACCGGGCGTATAGCTTTCGGTTAGAATCATCAGGGGGCGATCGGTATTTGGCCAACGGTGGCACTTAGTATTCGGTATCGAGCATTCTATATTCTATACTCGGTCATCTAGGCAAGAATAGTCTCCAACTCTCTGCTAGCTACTCGGAATAAAGGAACTATTCGTGTATCGTTTCGCGACAATTCCGACCGGTAAAGGAATCAGCCTCTGTTTTATTGAAACACGAGTCCTGTACATTTGCGAACAGAAGCACGTAGTTTCCTCCGTCATCCCAATCTAAACAAACGCAAATAGGTCTATTATTGCAAAGAATGGATAACGGCCGAGACGTAACGGCTCTCATAAACGCGTCCTCGTTTTCCGTACTGCGAATTGCTCCGCGCAAATTGAACGAGTGCGACAAAGCTGGCTCGATGAACGCGAACCACCTATGCTAATTTTACGGCGCGCTCAAAAGATGCTTAAACTGTTCTAAATGTTCGAGAAGACGGTCCCGGGTGTGCCATTACCGGTCGGAGTCTTTGCCTGTCAGGGCCCCTCAACGCTGTAATTAATCCACCGATCTATAATTAAGTCTATGATAAACGGTGTGTCTGAACGATGATTAGCATTATTATTTATAATAACACGGCGAGCTGTCACGCGTAACGCGCCTCTCAGCGTACGCACCGGCACCGGACAATTAATCACCACTCAAACAACAATTACGCCCGATTATATACCGTCGACTGATCGAGATGTATTGTAATTGGTACACGTTGAATCGACTAGGCGTTCGTACACTACCGTCGAAAAGTTTCTTCCCGCGGCTGGAGATAGTGAAAGTGTAGCTTTAGCTTCCCAGAGTTTCGGTTAAAACCAGGCCTTTCCACAGTCAAATCTTGAAACTAACCCTCCTCGCTGCTTTTTAGAACCATGGTATTCTGGCCATAGATACATTATGTTTTTCCACGGAGAAGGATCGTGCTAAATCTCGCCGACGACGCGATTCCTTGGAAGAAACCTCTCCGTTGGTCCGACGGTAGCAAGTGTTTTGTCGGTCCCCGCACTTCTCGTTTTCTCCCCCGCGCTTCTTCCGTCAGTTTTCTTTTATTGTTGTCTGTTTGGAGCATACCTACGAGTGCACTTTCATCGAGCCAGGGCGAAACTTCCATTAGACGCTTTCGGAGCCTCCATCGGAATTCAGGGAAGGGTGTCGATACGTCTGGCCTGCACGATTCCCTACCTGAGGTCTGTCCGGTCCATTCTGATGGTGAAATTAATGGTTCTTCACGCGAGTGCCCGGGTCAAACAAAGAATTATCGAACGGGAGAGGGGCGGGAGGTTGGCTGCATTTTTTCACGTTAACAGGACCGAAAACTCCTCGAATTTCTCTCGTTGACAACTGTTAGCGTGCTCACTGTTTTTCACGTGGGCATCATCGACCATTTTGCCGCGCGTCCGTCCACTTCATTTTCTGGTAATTAGTTAATCGCGAGTGACATAGACTATCGACCGACCACCCACGTGGAGCACGCTCCATCCACTTCCCGAATTCCCTAGACCTGCTCGAAGCACTCGTTTATACGGGTTCGTTCTTCCCATGCTGCATTCCAGTCGTCAGCCATACGCAAGATCGATTACCCGATCCTCCGTTTTCTCAGGATGTGCAGTCGCGAGTTTCTTCGCGCTTGGCCTCTTCCACGAGCCGAGCCGTTCGCCCGAATTCCCCAATTTAATTTAAGGGGGCTGTTTTTACCGCTGGGATTAATGGGTTTCCTCGACGCGTGACAAGCGACCGGTCAAACAAAGAATTGGTCCCGAAAGAAGTCGCTGCATTTCTTCGTATCCTCCTTTCCCCTCCCCTCCTCCTCGCTCTGTGTCCCTGGTCGTTCCCTTTTTCGGATTCCGGCATAATGAACTCCTGCTGCGCGCTTCAAGAGCCCGGGCGCTCTTTCACGGATGCATCCGTCGCGCTTTTTCGCGGTCGTGGAGCGCTTTTGCGGGGACCAGCTTTTGGAATTAATTAGTAGTAGCAGCGGGTGAACGAGCGCGGCACGTGACCGCGCATCGGGCCGCGAGCATTTCCGAATTTTCTGGAATATTTTATTCCCGCCGTTTAAACGTATCTTTTTATGCGCGGACACGTTTTAAAATTCCTGCCGATTGCTCGGCTGCCCGGTGGTCCCCTTTTTATCTGCCCGTTACATCGACCCAAGCGCGGACACGCTTATCGTACTACCGATTTCATTCAGTCGGTGTGAAAGACTCTTGTGGAGCTAATAGTTCGCTTGCTCGACGTGCGCTGACGCTAGTAGCGGGCGGTGGCGCTAGTAGCAAGCGGTGGCGGTAGTAGCAAGCGGTGGCGCTAGTAGTACTGGGTCCCATGTGGCGCCCCCATTGCAGGAGCTGCTCAGTAAAGGGCCTATTCGCGTAAGTTTCGACTCTACCTACTATTTACGCTGGTAGGGACTCTCAGTAAGAGTCTCGACTCTGCCGAGTATCCACGTAGGTAGAGGCCCTCAAAAAATTCCCAACACGTTTCTTGGCTACCTTGTCCTTTGTTTTGCAGTCCTTCTCCGAGATCCCGCTCCCCGACGTTAATACCGCTAAAGAGCACTTAGAACGGCGTATGGCACAAACGGGCAAGAAGTTCCAGGCGCAGTTTACGCGAAATCGCCGATATAAATCAGAATTAGGGCTCACGGGTGCCAGGGTACGGTCGATTTAGTCAAAGGATGTCGATCCATGAGCATAAGGGCGCCGCTGTCAGCGGACAAATCTCCGTTTAGAGGGGCCATTGTCAGAGGATTATGCGCCCATGGAGATTCCAGCCGGCCTCGCACGGAGCCGCCCGCGGAACCCGTTTCGGGATCGTCAGATTTCGGATTTTCAATTGGGAGAGACCTGTTGAAGGGTGGCTCGACGGTTAGAACGGGCACATTTTACGAGATTATCGACCGGGGCTAATCCGGCCGAACGTTAACGACTGCCGAAGTATTCCCTCGGAAAATGTTTCCGCTCAATTACCCTTCGCTCGCGTTAAATTTCGTGCATTCGTATTATCGTTGGGGGGGGGGGGGCGGGGATTCACGCACGCACGAATACGCGTACCTGGTCTTTTATTGTCGTCTAAACGGTTCAATTATGAAGTGGTCGATCACTGTTCATCTTTATGGGATCGAGGGTTCTTTAGTACCCTCAATTGGAAGTGGATAGACGGGCTGGCTCGGGTTTACCACGCTCTTTGAGTCATTGCGTAATGGTGATGAGCTTGCGATACCTGGCAGCTGATGTCAATCCTCGCGGAACTGTACACCCACGCTATCAAATTGCAATTCCAGACGCTGCCTGTTTTCCCTGCAGGAGTATCTCAGCAAGGAATCATGCATCTCGACTATCAAGCTGTCCGATGCGCACATGACGATCAGGAATAATACTGGAATGGGCGATCGAGCCGCCGTGGAATACGCAAAGACAAAGAATCGTCGGGCACATCGAGTTACTTCTCTGCGCGACACGGCTCACGGGCCAGAAATAAATCCACGTGACCGCTTTGATCGTAACTTTCTCACTCTTAGCTGGTGTAGCCGGCCCTGCCCGAGCATCGTCGTCGCGATATTCTTCGAGGAATATCCGGAATCTCTGGCCGGGAGGCGAGCCACGGGCGCGTAAATAACGGGAAAGGGGGCAGGGACGGTAGTTGGATGATGTAGAACATCGCGGTTTTCACCGCGGAACGCCCCTGGACTTTCGGATCGTGTCCTCCACCCCAGGGGGGCGAGACTGAGTCCGCCTCGACGCGCATGAATCACGTGGTGCATGCAAATGAAAAAGGTGCGCGGGGGTGGACGCGACTTTCAAAAGATCGTAAGTGTCGGTCGGGGGGAGGAAGCGCCGTGACGGACGAGGAGGGTACGGTATGGAAGAGGGGGGGGGGAGTAAGAGACAAGGGAGAGACGGCGAGGATTCTTTTTCTGCGGTGAAAATGTTGCTTACAGTGACTTCGGTAGCCGAAATTTATTACGGCGTTGCGTCACGTGTCTCCCCCCCCCCCTTGAGAACACCGCTTATACAAAGGCTTGCGTAGAGGGGTATTTACGGACTCCATCAGGGATGGTTCAACGATCTTAAGTATCAAGTACGAATCCGGTTCGTTTCGAGTTCCATCGTACAAGTTGGTCTTGATAAGGAACGTCACCTAATTGGCAAGCTCAGATCGTGACGCAACTGTGGCTACCCTCAATGTTACGGAAGATGAATATGTAGTTGAAGATGCTGAAAGAACACGGGTTGAAAGTAGGATTTGCGTACACGAAGGTGACCTTGACCGGCTGATAGATTCAACCCGGGCATCCATATTTTTCGCCACCGTTCCATTCTAATGGGAGAAAGATAGCGAGTGGCAACAAAGTCGCAAGGGTAGACATTTCCATGCATTTTCCCGGGCGATTTCACCGCGCAACGTCTTCGTTCCTCTCCATTCTCCCTTTGAAATTATTTTTTTTCCTTCGCCCGTGCGTCCGGCGCCATTAACATTTATATTGCTTCGCCTTCCGCTTCCTCCGTCCGCGCTCTACATTTTTTGGACAATACGTACCGCCCGTCGCGAGCCGCGCGAGATTCCACGCTCCGAAAAAGCTATTGTTGCTCGACGCTGGCCGTGTCGAGCGCGTCGCGACGCCGCACCTGAGGGGGGAGCGAGGGAGGGGCGAGAGACGGCCGTCACCGTGTGAATTCGTCCACGCTGACGGATCGCACGCCCCGTGAAACGAGATTTCGAAATCAATCGCAACGAAATTCTGACCCCTCGATCGTCGATCCGAATGCTCGCTTTATATTCGCACCCAGGTTGCCTTTTGTCGCGCGAGGACAAGGCTTCCTTCGGGGCACGGCTCGGTTTTTTTTTAGGTCAGAGTACTCGAGCCGAGCTGCATAATGGCGTCACAACGACCATCTTTGTCGTTCGAGTGTCGTTAAAGTTTTACGAAATGCAGCCATGCGTTGCTCGATCCGCGGAGGTTCGAATGGATCACGTGGTAATATTTCCGTTGGTCGAACGCTTCAGGCGCGGTTCGCAAGGCGAGTAAGGCGGACTTACTTTTCGATTTTACGGTGAGAACCGCTGTCGCATAACGCTATAATACCGTCGTCTAGAGGGCTATCGGAAGCGCGCATTGGCGCTTTAAGATTTATCGTTGAACGATCACGGATCACGGGACAAAGAGGGAGGCGATATTTCTGCAGCGAGGTAGGGATGAGGCGGTGGGGCTGGCTGTCGCTTATTTTTCTCGAGCGAGAATCTGGCGAGCGATGATGCGCGGGTGTTGAGCGCGAGTAAGATTTATGTGGGCAGCGGCCAGAAGGAAAATAAGTGCAGGCGTTGCGACGAGATATTAGAGGATCGAACAGGATGACAGCCAGGACAAGGAGGGCGGAAGAGGTGGGCGGGAGAGTGAAAGGGAAGTGGGTCGTCCGAAAGACGAGCAAACAAAACGCATACATACGTATATCTACGGCGTCTGTCAAAACAAGCGACGCGGCGAGAAGGCTATCCGAACTGCGCCCATCAGCGCCCTCCTTGGTGTCCCCGTGATTTTTCTCGCTCATCCTCGCTGCTAAATGGACGCCACTGGGCGTTGGATGTCGACTTGTCGAGGTTCCGCTGGGAGAATAATTCAGACTTGAAGTAGCGTATTATACAAAGTTATTGCACTACTTTTTACTTATTACTAGCTTATTTCCATTCTTCTTATAATCGTCTTACATGACTACTGCATTGTCTTAATACTGTTTGCAGTATCTCTTACTTCTCATCTATTGGGCCCCGCTGGCCCCCCTCTAGCTCGGGTACCTCGGGGTTGCTAAGCCCGTACTGTAGCTACAAACACCGCTACAGCTCCTGAGGGTCGTAGTTCAGTCTTGGGTCTGAGGACCATCCAAACCTCGTGAGCCTTAAGCCGAGTTTTGCAAATGGGACTTTCACCTTTGATTCTAAAAAATAAATATACATGTCCAATTGAGTAATCTCCGGCTTTTCGAAGCCGGTTAAAAATGTCTCCATTTAGAGGGCCCAACCTAGGCCTCGGGCTTAAGAGAATTGTTTATATAAACATCTTTCCACGCATCCAGCGTATCAGGTGTCGATCGATTTTTGTCGGTCGTATATTCCAACAGGAAGATTCCCGATTCGTAGATTCCTGGTTCTCACTTAATCATTCGACATCATTTCCAGCAGGAATGGTGGAAGTTCGGTGTGGTCATTATCAATTCAACACGCATTACCATAATTACACCGCGATCTAATAGTCCATTGGAGTCATTATCGGACTCTTTCTCCGGTACGTTGAAGACTCCATTCGCGTACCTTTGATCGACCCGCGGTGAGCCCATCGATTAATTACACGCATCGTGTGTATACGGGGTGTCTCGTTTTAATCTCCCCCGAGTGATTACGCGCGTGGCTGTCAATCATTGGAACTCCTGCTTCCAGAAATACGGTCGGCATGATTTTATTCCGAGTGGAGACACATTTTAAGTAAAATCGCTCCAGTTTTTCGCTTGAAAATTGTCACTTGAAAGCGGCCATGGTCGCGTTCCTCTTTTCTTCGGACCATGAAACCTCCGAAAAGTTCGTCATCCTAGGGCAGAGGGACGTAATTGAGGAATCCTACTGGACTCTCGAAACACCTCCGCGCGGGATCGATCGTCTCGCCGAGAGATTCGAGAGCTCTTAAGGAATTTGGTCGTAAGCCTGGATTAAGTTATGATGGTCTTCCATCTCAATCCCCCTCGGCTTTTTTTCCGCGTCGACGTCGCGAAGATACACTGGGTAGAAATTCACTTCCGTTCCGGGGCTGTCTCAGCAGCGATTTCGTCGTTATTGTTTCCCTGGGAGAGGGAGGCGGGGTTGAAAATAATGGCGTCGAGGAGGGGGGAGGGAGGAGAAGAGGCCAGGGAAAACACGCCGACCGAAACAATTAGGAGATCGCCTTTACGGACTTGTTCCTCGGTACTCGGCAAATATAGGGGATGAAAGGAATAGTTTGTTCTTAATGCTGGAGCCGAGGGAGCAGTCTGTGCTTAATGCAGTGCCACGTGATTTGCAAGAAGGCGTTGCGTTTTTAAGGAAAACAGAAATGGGCTAGCAGTTGTAGCGTACCGTTTCTAGTTTACGGCAACATATCTAAAAAATTCCGTCGACTAAAGTGTCAGCAGAGTATCATCAATTTTCTTCTCAGTTGTTACATGCGACGCGCGTGAACTAATTGAACACACACACACACACTATAGTAATGTCTCGTTAGACGCACAAGCTCGGGACTGACCTTGTGGTGCGAATTACGTCGTGTTTGGTCTCAGTTTAATCAGAAAAATGTCAGGAATGTTATGGTGAATGTTTTACAACAAAAAAGGCTCATCGTTGCATTATATTGCCTCGTATTATATATACCTCAAGAGTTATACCCCCAATGGTGGGGCTGGTTTCAGTGCACTTATCCTGAACAAATTTGTGCGTTACAAATTACTGTATTTCGATTAATTGAAGGTTGTTAACTGGCTCCAGTTATATTATTATTACTTTTTGGGTGCGTTTCTTAAAATCCATTTCCAGTGGGATTAGCGATCCTCTAATTACGGCCACCAGACTATTAGGATCTGATGGCCTATCAGGATCCAGTCGCATCACCATCAAATTTCAGCATCGTGCTGCTCGCCGCGGTCTCGCGAGTCTCACCCCAAACGTTCCAACGAGTTCCCTCTGAGACGAGGAAACGTAGACGCGGTTCGCCTTATCGAGAGCGCCGTCCGGGATATCATTTCCGCCGGAAAATTACCATCCCTTGTGAACGGAACGATCTTTCGCTACGGGGATGACAGAAACGCCTCTTATTGCTGCGTCTGATGACGAGACGTCAAGCGTTTCGGGGCCCGGTTTCCATCGCAACGTCGATACGCTCTCCTCTTCGTGGAAGACGTTTAATCGCGCTGTTGGGAAATGTGATGCGCGGAGGGAGCGTAAAGGATCGTCTCGCGCCGTAAAAGAAGAAATAAAAAAAAAAAAGAAAGAGGAAGAGGAAAGCAGAGGCTGGGGTTTAGTTTTTTGTGCCCTGTTTGATTCACGCGAAACACAGCGAACAGGTAGTCGGTGGAAGCAATATCGTGGATGCCTCACGTGTCCTTGGAAGCTGAATCATCCCTTTCACAGCCTTCCCGTCGAGGTATCGATCTACCTCGTGTCCCGTAAAGTAAGTGGAAAGGCGACTTTGTAATAAAATTGCATTTGCGTCGTGTATCTCCGTGTGTTGTCCGGGTCGACGCGAAGTTCCAAAAACGCGGATGATCTTTGCGTGGGTTGGGTGTTACTTTGTGACGCGGAGACGGTGTAATATACCATGTTTTACGAGTTGCAGGGAGTCGTAGGGGATTGATCCACGAGGTTTCATCGCGTAAACAGTGACAGCGAATGGCATGTGTCATACGGTACAGTCCTGCTGCGGGCTTCCGAAAATCTAGGTTTAAAAATCGACCGGCAAACCGTTCCCCCGAAAGAGAAATTTCGCGGTTGGTCGAGGCTCCCAGGGAAAAATGCGGCTGGACAATTACTCGGGTAAACGAGCGGTGGCCAATTAACCGAAGATTCGCCGCGGTCTCCCGAACGCCCGGAGCTAATTCGACCAGCTTACTTTTGTCGTCGTGGATCGTTAACAGTCCCGTTTCGTCCGAATTCGTGGCAAATCATTAGGTTTTTTTCTCTCCGCAAAAGACAGGGACTAATTAAAATTCGTTAGCAGAGATTTTCGACAGGCAAGCCCAATTTGTAAAAAACAAAAAGTAAAAAGCTCATCTTGACTACGCTAATTCGGTCAGTAATCCGGGCTAAAATTCGATCAGTTATGCCTAGAGTTGTTCAACAATGTAATTCCAAATTGCGAATTACGGTCTTCGCGAATAGATAAACATTTTCGTGGTTCGTTCTCGCATATCCAGCGTACGAGCGAAAGCGTGAAGAATCGCGATCCACGGTCGATCTATCACGGCGATCTCCGCACCTCTAAGTGCGCGAAAACACAGAGAGCGCGTCGGTGGAATCCAAGCGATCCTCCAAAGCGTAGAAAGTATAAAATCCAAACAGCCAACACCGCCGTCGGGTATAGTTATTTGTTCAAAGGCGAGCGTGCCAGCGTTTCTCAAGCCGTAATCGCGCACCGGAGGAACACACCTCCGGCTCCGCCTTAATTTATTGCCGCAGCGCCGCTTCGAACTCCATTTATACTATATCATTGCACTTTCCAGTCTCTTCCTCCCTCATTCGAGACGCGCAATTAACGATCGGCCTCTAAGTATGCGGCGCGAACCGTACGAGACCTAGATACTTTACCGCGTGTCTCTTAACTCAGCAACGCGCACGAAGTATCGAGCAATCCCGTACGATTTTTCAATTTTTCTTGAATCAGTCCTGGAGTAGTCCTAGAAGTCCTAGTAGTCCTGGAAGAATTCAAAAAAATATCGTGTTTAATATTATGAGAGGGTTGTCGGTCTCAGTCATCTCCTTTATTTTTCCTTAACCTTACTCAAATGGGATACACGAAAGCGAAGATTGACGGTGGTCGCTGATTATGAATCTGACATCAGAATTTCGAAATTCAAAATGACGGATTCAACATGCCCGACACATGAGTTGTATCCATTTCAATACATCAGCTTTCATTTTTTGAATTTTGGTCAGGTTTTTACGATTTCGGACCTCTGTGAGCTGGCTTGAAAATGTCCTCCCAAACAAAATCCTAGAAAATTTGAAAAAACCTAGGTAGTAAACATCACGGATTCGCCATTACTCTCTCGCGAGAAACCAATAAACGAGAGTCGCTCGACCCACCCAGGAGGTTGTCGTGTCGCTAAATCAGCTCTCTGCAGCATCCCGAATAAATGGGACAGAAACTTTGCACCCAAGATTCATGGAGTCGAATCATTTTCTTGGTTATGCTTGCGGGACGTGTGTTTATCGGGAATAACGTTCGACGCATAACGCTCGTTTCTACTGAATTTCATGCAATATTTCTGGCGAACAAACACGGAGTCGAATAAACGTCAAGCTGTCCTCTCCGTTGGACCGTAAATCGATGGGAATCTCGCGTCTCGTGTACTTTTTACATCGGACGCCCAATTTTATCCGAGCATTTGGCAGTTCCTGTTTAACCCTTTCTCATGGACCTGGTGCTCGATCCCAAGGTGAATAGATACTTCGTTCTCCTCGAGACACGCTATCTTCTATATCCCTGATCAGGACAGGTCAACAACTGCCACTCATCGTTACAGAATCACTCCTCGCACGAATGTAAAGATTATAATGACTGTGATTCAGAGTTTTGGGTTACACACACTTATAGATAAATATATTGGAACAATAATAGAATAAGATAAACGTTATTCGTTGTACAATACCAGTTGTTGATCATATGACTATCGGCTGAGTCAGCTTGGAGATCAGGTTCCGTGATCACTTGTGCGAGGCCGTTTGTCGGCGTCTGACACTCGGATTCATTCGGATCCCAAGTAATAATTCCGAATCGCGCAACGTACGCATTCCTAATCCATGCCCAATCAATGAAAAGGGGCACTCTTCGGCAGGGCCGGATTTAACACAGTTATCCTTTCGAACGCTCGTCACAGCAAACACGGAATTGCACATCCTAAACGCAAAGTTTTCCTCCCAAAAGCGCAAAGCCCGGCTATGCAATTTTCAACGCGTCCGAAGCATCCTTCAAAACAGAAGCGTTCAAACAAAAGCGCAGCCGAGCGTTTTTCGAACTTCGATGGCTAATCCCGTTGGCCCACTCGAGGAGAGCCTTCAGTCAGCAAACTGATCCAGAGGCGAGCTGCAGTCGAGAGCAGCTGCAGCATTGCAAAACTTTGTCCCGACCATATTACGACTCCTCTTAACGAATTTAACCGTCAAGTCGTAACTTGACGTTTGAGTTTCGTACGACAACGAGGCGGACGAAGATGAGGCGACGAGGATGGAAAGGGGGGGATGGGAGGGGTGTGGATGACGATGGCGTCGACATCTTACGCCATCGGTCCCCGGAATAAACTTTGGGTTTATGCTGACGTACGTTGCTCGCGAGTGCACCGATGTCCTTCGACTTCTATGGCGCTGCCAGGCATTCCTTCAGCGTCTTACATCGGAGACACTGAGTGTTTCCTCCATTTCCACCGTGAGAGCTCTCCTGGCGAAACGTTTGACAGCAATTCGGCCCGTTTCGAGCCGTCGCGGCGTTACGAGCACGTCGTTATTTATTTTCATGGAGGGGCTCATTTGTTCCCCGAGGAGCGCTGTTTTTCACCGCGATCGAGCCTCGGGATCTCTTTCATCCGAAGTTTAGCGCCACTCGGTAGTTTAATGCATCGCCTGTCGCGGGAATTTTCTACGCGACGGTGTCCGAGGCACTGCCGCTTCCAAGGTTCTCCAAACAACTCCGCCGAGTGACTTACGCCGTACGGTTCGACGTGCTTCGTAAATTGGCTGCCGCGTTTTAGAGCCACCCTGTGCAATGCGAGCGTAGTTTACGTTATTGACGGGCACATTTGCATGCAAACAAACGAACATTGTAGAAACACCGCTGCATTCGAAGAGTCTCTTTAAGTTGCCCGGATGATCCGGTCGCGGGGCCCGCAACTGGAAGGGCAGGGGAACGGTATTCAATATCCCTTGTCTACCTTTTGTTAATCAATGTTTATATTATTGCTTTGAGTCAGCAGTTACGATAACTAGTGGTCGGAGTATTTCTGCAATAGAATTTGAAGAGTCTCGTGGGAGAGGGAGCTGCTTAAACGCAATGACGCCATCTAAGATGGAACGTTAACACTTCACCGACTGATAGCGTTTGGACGTATAATTAAATTTAATATTTTTTTTATTTTCATGACGTCAGTATTATGCAATATTTATATTATCCATTAGAATATTGCACTCGTCGTATATACATTTTTCATTTGACTCAACACCTTTGTCCTTGTTATCATAATTCATAAAATAAAAGAAGCATATACTGATAAGAAAGTCATAGCAAAAAGACGATTAATAGGCTACCGGGTCGGTAAAGTGTTAACTTTCTAGAACGAATTGAACCATACCCCTTCGACTACGATACGAATTCGTAACATCGTTGAAAATTCAACGAGAACACGAGAGCCACAGTCGAATTCCACGCTTATCTTCATCCCCAATTCCGAAATTCGACCAGCGACGACCAAAGGAGCATCTCGTTCAAAAACCAGGTCTGGGATTCAATTCCGCGATTGACCACAGGTTCGCGCCGCAACAAAAGACTGGATAACGAGATACAAAACCGGACCATATATCTCGAACCGTCCGTGCAGATTAGCATCGACGACCATGCGGCGATAAATCTCCGTTTCGGGAACACCGGATCAAACCGAAAGCAATTACGTGTACACGTATCCGGTACGCAATAGCGTGCAGCAGGTGCCGTTGCCTGCCAGAGGAAGCGGCCCTTTTAATGGTCAGATCTTAAGTAATAAACCTAATCGCCTCGGTATTGTGCGTCGGGCCATTTCAGGCTCCGAAACGGCGAGTGGGGAGGGAAATTGTCGACTAGACGCACCTGACGGCTCAAAAAGGAAGCTCAAACGTCTCGCGTCGGGCCATAAGGCTGACCACGACTTGGACTACGTCTGGGTTGGGTTCAGATGTTCGGATCCACAGGCTAACCAGTCCGCGTGAATGTTCAAGAAGCCTTTACCTAGGCATCGTCTCGATCGAGACAGCTTCATTTTGGACACTGTCCAGAGAGCAACTGCGATGACGCTGTCCTCCCACGCGATTTCCAGCAAGACCACTTGGCCCACGTTGGGGTCTTAGGCGAGTATAACGCGCGATTCATAGCGGGCTACCGATCCGCGAGGTTAATGGGATTCGTTTGGCTATAGCTCACGCCTGCTTATCGTTACGCTGGGATGCCTGGACAATGAAATAATCGCCGGAGCGTGCGCTCCTTTAAGTGGTTGTCCGCGGATTAGCCCCGGCGGGCTGCCGCGTTCCTCCGATGATGATTAACAGTCGCCATTAAGCTTCGACGGGAGCATCCGGAATCAGAGATCGAACCGAGAAGCCGGTGCCCGGTTAACGACTTCCCTCCTTTGATTTAAACGCGGCCGGGAAAGTGGCGGGAAATTGGCTTTCTTCGTCGTAAAAATTGTTAATAACCCTCGCTTCCTGCGCGCGCACCACGAGCCTATTTGCGACGCGGGAATGTCAAGGCGGCGGAGTTGACGGCCTTTCGTCGCGACGCCCGGCGTCTTTTCTGGAAAAGGGCGTACCTACAGCACGAGTGATTAACCGCTCGCGCATTTATTTCTCGCTGGGCAATTTGTCGCGTTAATTAGCCGTGTAACGAGGGCCTAGACACGCGTCGCCGTCTTGCGGATACTATGCCCGCCGTGGTTCTCCCCTCTCTCCCTGTACCGCGCCCCGTTAGACCCCCATTGACGCGCGTTCTTGCGCGCCATCGCGCCGAGAAAAAGCTGCTCTCGACGGATACGCGGCCAACTGGCTCCGTAACTCACGTCGGGATTCAAATGAGTTACGGATCCCATTCACCTGGGGCGTGTTAAGCGACCGCGAGCCGGACGAAAATTTCAATTCGCGTCCCATCCTGATCCCATTTTGCCGTTCACGCTTTGTCTTCGTCGGGCGTGCCACTTTGCTCGTGGTTGGATGCTGAGTTGTCTGGGTAGAGGTGAATTATTTACGTTCCGGCGATGAGGTTTCGCGCGAAGATCGACGGAGGATCGCGTCCCTCGGGGAGGAGTACCTAAATGATTGGTTACTTTAGTTTCCGTCTTCGCTTCACTCGAAACCGGTGCAGCCGGCGACTTTTACTTCGAACCGCGGACTCTACGGATGCTCGGAGTATACGAATACAGGTTTCCTGAAATAATTAACAAATTTAATTACGTTCCCGTTTCGTATTACGACGACGCCAATTGCAACCCAACCCCGTGACGTTTCCCGACATGTATTATGACGAGCATACATTATCGTCCGGACGGATTACGCACATGGTGCCCCGGTAACTTAAGCCGTTCGTGATAAAACGGTGCTAGAACCCCATTCTCGTTTATCCGTTGCGCTCGTTTGACACCGATTGCGAGCATAAATCTCGCCGCATCCCGTACAGTTTTGTAATAATGCTTGCTGGTCCGCCGAGACGTCATCAAATATGCTGTATTACGCGATTTCGCCGTGCGGAGCGAAGGTTTTATCTAAATTATACCGTTCCCAGCGGCACGCGTTTTGCTGATTACTTTGCGCTAATTATCCGCGATCCTTGAGCAAAATTTTGGCAACGATAAACCCGGATGACATATACAGTTTGTTTTTGGATTTACCGGTTGTTTATTGATAGAACAACAAAAATTAATAATCATATCGTTCGCGAGTAGATCCAAAAAACGAAGAAAATCACTAAGAAAAATAAACGCAGTGAACAAAACGCTTGTTCCTATCTTAATATAAAAACTGGTTCGCGGTTAGCGCAACGACGGGAACCTTGTCCATGGCGTAGGTGTTTCACAAAACTGTTCACTTAAATTCTAAAGAGTTTAACCTAATATTTAAACAAAAACACTTATCCTACGTTTAGAGCTATACTTATTTAACTACATGCCTTTAAGGTCCACTTTACTGTTCGTAACGCAACTAATATTAGTATAATCCGTGGCGAAAAAAGCCCGAGAGAAGTTCCGAGAGACCGTCGTACCGAACGGTCGTACGACAAAACTAGTAATGGCCGCTCTCGATGCCTCGTGGCGAGCACGTTGTCGCGACGATTCCAAGATGGCGTGGCGCATGCGCGCTACGTCCGTCGTGTTCCGAATCGCGACGAGCTGTCCCGTGGTTGGGCCGGTCTCCACAGGTGGCGCGCACCTCGCTCGGGAGGACAATTACCGAACACGGGTCATCTTCGGTGGGAAATTCAAATGATGAAAGGGAGATTTAGAAAATACGAATCGGTGGGAAAGTGGAATCGCTTAAAGTATCCAAGTTTCGATCGCGCGATAGTTTTGGGATGACTCGTCGCGACTCATCCTCGGGAATCAGCGCCGAGACAACGTATAATCTCCACCGAACGGCGCAACGATAATTAAGTTTGCAAATACGTTCCCGGGGAGAGAAGATGTTCTCGCGCAAGGGAAGTCGAGAGATTAGCCGTTCGAGTCCCGTCTTGAAATATTTAAACCGGCCGAAACGAAGCACCGACAACGTTTTTCCATCCGCGCGAGGCGAGAACCGCCCACCGAAGCCTCGATAATTTAGTTTGCAATGAAACTCTAAGCTCCGCGCGCACGTCGTTTTCTTGCGTGCAAGAAACTTTGCTTTACCCTCTGACGCCCCCGGGAGTATGGATTAAATGTCACCTGCCGTGTGAGGTTGATTTTATCGATGAACCGGATGAAAACGGACTTTTCCAGCCCCGTAACGTCAAACCGAAACTTGTCGCAACGTTAAACTGATCCTTCGGGCTTGATTAACGACTCCGGCGTACTTCGTTGCTACAAGCTCAAGTTTATCGCATTTTTGGGGGGTTCCTCGATTATTTTTGACGGGTTTTTACAACTCCTCCGCGAGGTTCCCAAATCGCTGCAATTAGAGGAGATTTGCCCATATTTAGAAAAGAGGAAGCTCGACGCGGTTGTGTCTCTTTCGAAATCGAGCCTAGGGGAATCCAGAGGCTGGGAATAATGCGATCACGTGGCTCGGATTTGCATAAATTCCAGCAGCCGTTAATTGTCTCCGAACGGCGTCAAATCGAAGCCCTTTGTATCAACATGTCGCCCATTGTGCCGTGGGATAGGTGGGCTAAATTCGGGGCATTCAGGTGGATCCGAGGGTGCAAGGTATACGCGTAGGGGATATTCGTCTGACGTTTACGCCTCTCTCAAAGCGGCGCCGTTCGTCGCAGCTGACTTCAAAGCGACTTCGAAATTAATTATTACTATAACCTCGCGTGTCCCGTCGTCCCACGTACGTTTCTATGAGCGTGACGAGCATGGAGTAGCGGCGACGGGCGAACGGTAGAAGCGAGAAAAGAGAGAAACACCGTTTCAAAGCGACCGACTCTCATTAGCTGACAGCGGCGTTCTCACCGTGTCTGAGACTCTGCGCGCACGTCTCGTCTATGTACTACGTCGATCAGCGACATCGATAACACCTCGTGCGATACCGGGATTCAATTCCATCGGCAAACTGCTTGCTCTCGCTGATTTCGTTTCGTTTCGCTTCGTCTCGTTGTTTCCCGCGGCGTTTCCTAGTCGTCTCAAATTTCTCCGAAGGTAATTCGTTTCAATGACTGGGGCCCGCGATTGGCTAGCCAGGACCGTCAACTGCCGGCAATAAGGTTTCACCGGTTCAGTTGAGCGGCAATCATTGGAAATCAGAGATTCCCTGGGGTCTAGATAGCGCTAGGAGTCACTGGGCCCAAGTGACCAAGACCTTTAGTAGGTCCCAGGCTAATTCATTATATAAAACTTAACAGTATTACGAAGCTGAAGCTTCTACACTAAGGTCTCAACTTGTCAGCATTAAAGGACACCCAGAAACGTAACTGGAATTCATATTTCCAGCCTATGAAACATTTCCATTCTGGTCATCAGGATCAGCGTCGAGCAGAACCGTGTAAAAGAGATCCAATTTTTTCAGCGAACTAATTACTCATCTACTCCGTAACTGGAACGTTGGAATTGCGTCAAAAGCTTCATCAGAGCTGTTACGTGTCACAGACTTCGGAACGCAGTTCGCTGACCAGGTCACGCTGTTTGAATTTGAGGGAAGGTTATATCCGCTTGAACGAGACGATGTTGGCCCGCTAGCAGCAATACTTTACCGCAGGATGTTGCGAATCCCATCTTCTAAATATGACAATGATATTACCAGCGGAGTTGCACTTGCCGCCAGACTTGGTGGCCTGAACAGGCCATGTAATTTCCTCGAGATTACACGGTATTTTAGCGTACCGACACGATGACGATACGATACGATGGCTGGCACGATATCTTCGCTAATGTCCCGAATAATGCACCGCCACTGATGCTGCTGGCGTTCCAGCGGTGCGTCGCTTCAAAGCGTTTGCGTTTATGGGAAAAATCGAAGGGTGTTGAAAGCGTGTTGGTATTTTTAGACATGGCATTATTTCACAGTTTCGATACTTTCTAAAATCAATTTCACCCATCAGACACTATGCTATCCTGAGATCTGCCCGTAGAGCCACCCCAAGCCCCAGTTCTCGCGTACGCGGATCGAGTTTCGAGGGGATTCAAGAATACAGAAGAACTATGCTTGCCACTATTTTACACATCCTCTCGGTTCGTAATCGATTTTACGCGTTGCGTTACTTGCATACTTTACGCAGATATGTCAGCGCCGCCTCCGTGGTTCTGTCTGGCCGTTGACAAATTTATTTGACGATTCCTCGGCCAGCCTTATCGACGGATGAACACCTTTTACCAGATCATACGATACTCCCGGTTACAGATTTCAATCCGCAGTCGCCTACGGCCCGTTGCGACTCCGCGTCGGCGGATAGGAGGCGATCCCTTTAGCCGCCGCCACTCCAGCGGTTGCCTGCCGCCAGGGGCCGCTAGAAGATTCAGTTGAAGCACCTCACAAGCATTCACAGTTCGTATCAACTTGATATTTGCGAGAGCATCGTGAATACTAATGAAAAACAAAGCCCAGCCGCGTACTTAACGAGTGAAATTATATTCCTACCAAGGGAGCCCTATCGCGCAACCGCAGGTCTCGTTTAGCCCATTATTTTCACACGAGCCGTTGTTAAACGCATTAGAGCGCGAACTTGGTGTCAGGCGGGATCGTTTGATGTCTGCAACAACGAAACGCGTGGAAGCCTGCGTTCGCAACGTCGACGGATGTATTGCGATATCCGCGAACAAGAGGGTTGGGGGGCGAACATGGACAAACCCGGGTGCTAAATAAAAACTTTTCGCGCGCCTAGAGCTTCCCCCCTCCCCCCACTCCCACTCCTCCCATGATTCTCGTCTAAAACACACTTAACGCCAGAAGCTATTTATTTCACGAGGGTTAGCCCCTCGACGGCGTGTATGTACGCCTAACATTTTTGTAATTAGTTTGCTCGCGACTCCGTGGAAGAAGGGAACAAAGGAGGGTCGAAACGCGACCGAGAGACGGCATTTATGGACGCGCGCGCGAGCGCCTGTCACTACCACAGACGACAATTGTAAAAGGTAGTTTGCCGAATAACAGTTAGCGAGCGGTGGAAGAAAAGTCGCGAGAGACGAGGAGGAAGGAAGCCAAGGGTAAAGAAGGCAGGGATGAAGGGTAGCGTTCCTGTGTAGACGTTTCCAGGAGAGACGGAGAAAGTGGTGTGTTTAAGGGGGAGGGTTACGAGTAGTCTACGTCAGGCGAGACGAAGAGAGAGGCAAAGGAATTACGACGTACGCGATACGAGCGCCTAATTGCCGACGGCGCGTCACGGGTGATTATTTTTTAATTGCTGCGATTAAAAGAACAAGATCAGCACGCATCGGTGCGTGCATTGCGCTCGTTTGATGTCCGCGCTGGTCGAAAAACGCCAGCGTCGATGGAGGGAAACAGCCCGCGAAACGCGTCGAAGGGGATCGCGAACGGTTTCGAGGGTGGTGTCACGTTACGAGAGCTACGTTAGGGGCTGACGTCGAATTCCGTAGCATTCGTACACTCGAATACAACGAATCCTTTCTAGGAGGTGGCAGCTTTTCCTTCTCCGCTTCAACGTGCTACCGGTTAATATATCGTCGTCTGACGTGCATATTTTCCGGTCGAACGTGACGCCATGGCGGAGGCTGGCCAACGTTATATCGCCACAAAGGCAGCCAAGAGAGACAGACCCGTTAAGATGCGGCTGTCTTCGCGGTTCGCCACCGTTAACGACGTCGTTACGCCTTCGATCCATCTGCATTCGCTGGATGCACGTGCGCCGCGGCGCCGCCACTGCATAGACGCCGCATCCGCGACTAAACGAGCTCCTCGGTGACGCGCTGCTCGTCGATGGAATTACCAGACACTCCGCGATCGGCGTTTCCGCCTCATCAGCGATCGTAAATCAGGATTAAAAGATCGTGCGGGCCACGGCTAAATCATGCAACGGCAGGGTATACTTACGTCGCGAAGGGGCTTGTCAGGTATCGCTGGATTCTTATTCCTCTTGGTCGCTCTGGTCCTGTTGGACCGGTAGCAACTGCGCTGGCACCGTTTGCAGTAGTATTGGGTAGAATTTGTACCAATTACGAGGGAACGGTCGAAGCAATGGGGTACTAAATTCAGGTGTTCAGCCTGGGGACTCCATCCTCCAGGGTCCGGACTCTGAAGGTAGCTGTATCGCGTTTGGGATGAGTATTGGTATGGTATTTCTTTCGATAAATTCCGATCTGCTAAGTCTTGGAAGAGACCTCGTCTTATAGCTGGCTTGATCGCAGTCCGCATCCCTTCTGGGCTCGTACACTAAACGAAATCTAATAGGCCGCAATCATAGCGCATCATGCTTTCCCCGATTGAACAATTAGAATCTATTCTCCTTTCATCCAGATCTACAAGTGCCTAGCGAAAGCCTGTAGAAACTTCGCAGACGCTCCAGCGACCCTGTTGCACATCGCGTGATCATTAATCCTGCCTCCTCCTTTGTTTGCCACTCGGTGAACCCTGGCCGACCAGTCGATCCGTTTCCGCGATGAACAACGGAGGGCTTCTTTGAGAAGGTTATTAAGTAATGAAATACTCCTCAAGCGACTGTAAAGATACACGACGGACAGGTAATGTCCGCGCCCGGATAAAAGACGCGTCACCGGGACTGGCAGGTCAAACAAAACCTGTTCCCTCTTGTCGCCGTACGGTGGGCACGCGGAGTCACGTTGTTTGTTTCTGCAAAACGATCCACTCCGCGGGTGAATTACGATCGTCTGGGTCGATTCTCCTCAGCGTGTGAGGTCTAGGTAGCTTTTCGATGCGTAGCGACACGTGTATATCTAACTCGGACCATTATTCGCCCCGAAGACAGTTCTCGTTTCCCTTTGACCACCGTCTTTCCCTCCCTATCCGCCCTGACACCTCGAGACGTCGAGTCTGAGTCGTTCTTTCTTCGGTTCTCGAGACGATTTTAGGTCTGTGGTCGATACCTCCCGCGAGGTTTTGAAGTCTTGTGACTTGAGGAAATTGAGTCCATCGATCTGCCATTGGTAGATGCAATGAATGTATGACGAAGATTGAGACATCATCGTCAACGAAAGATTCACGGAGTGTCATCGATTTGTCCCATTTCACACGGTGATTCGCTCGCGCAATGCAAGCAGCCCTGGAAGCCTTTTAATCATCCTTTCGCTACCGTTGTCATCAGCTTGTTCGAACGCCAGCGCATCGATGAATCTTTTCTTCTCGGCAACGCCTTCGACGGTAGTTGTCGCTGCAGCTTCCACGCGTCTCGTTAAAGCGAACCACAGACGTGGTCCGCGAGACGATCAGGTTACTCTCCGCAGGCTCCTACGGCTCATGTTCCTTTCGATTGTCTTCTACGTCTGCGCGATACATCATCATCCTGCAGCGTGTGTAAAATATAGACTCACAAAATTCGCCAGGCGACTGACTGTTCTTCAACGGTTGCCGAGGCGCTCTGTTAAACAAAAGAGCGAAAATAGTTGTGTGCCGCGAAAACAATGCCAACCAGCTAATTCTTACAATACCATATTAATTTTAGTCCAAGTTAACTCAAAAAATTAAATCACACCAGTAAAATAAAAATAAAAATTCAGATCTGAAAGGGTTAAGCACCTCCAAACTTTTAAGTAGCTTCTTCGACTGAGATTCCCATGTTGTCATCCCTAGATGTAATAAGAGCAGTTGCTCGGCGCTTTCCAAAGTGTAACGTATCCTGTCTGGAGAACCCTAGCGCGGCAAAGAGACGCTGAAATCCGGATTGTTTGCAAAGTCACGGGCGCGTATCCGTTAATCACTTTCCACCCCCGTGGCGGTGACCGCAGCTATCAGGGGCAAGCTCGAGGGTGTCTCGATAGCTCGATAGCCCGTTACAAGCCCGGAACCGGGTAAAAGCGGTCGGGAAGCCGGAAGAGAAAGGACAGAATCTAATCTCTCAGAAGCGACGCATCGAATATGCAAGATTGGGGATCTCAGCGTCGAATATGAAGACAGAGACAGTGGCACCGGCTAAGGGTGAGGGGACAGAGACGGAGGTGCAGAGGGAGGCTTCTAGTAGAAAAGGCTTTTCTCGGAGGTTAGCGTCGCAATCTCCATCGCTCGATTGGTGTTTCCACTCCAGTGGCGCGCACCATCACCGTGATAAGAAATGCAAGCCCGTGGTCGTCTACGGGCGACGAGTGGAGACGCCGCCGCCGTTGGTCGAGCCGGGGAAAGTGCTTTCCGTGAGATTGCCAGTCGGGGCGAAGTCGGATTAAAAATTCGGGGAGAGACCGCCATTGCGCGTACGGATTCGCCGTCCTTTGGCACCGCTCGATAATAGTTTCGAGTGGTCGCTGACCATTACGGGGGTCCCCCGTTGCGCACCAAATGAGCATTCCTTCTCGTAATTGAAGCACGCGGGGATACACTGTACGAATCGACCGCGGAGGGACAGCCTGGGGAGGAAAACGAGGGATCCCGAAGCACTCTTGCCCTGTCTGAGTGCCCGACAGATAGAGAAGCAGGGGAGGGAGGCGAGACTATTGCTTACCGGGAAGCGCCAGCCTCTCTTGGACTTTGCGAGCTCCGTGTCTCCGGGCTTACGCGAGAAGGATGACGACTCAGGTTAACACGCCCTTCGAGCCCTTCGGGCACTAGACATCCCGGGAGGATTCCGCGGCTGACGTTAGATCACCGCTCGATTCCGACAAAAGCTGATCTCCGTAGTTCACAGCGGAAACATAGACGCCATGAAACGTGTTGGAAATCCACCTGCTCGCCACGTAGCAGCGGAATTTTAATCGCAGTCACCCGGTGATCTCTGACGAGGCCCTTTGAACTCTCCCCCCCCCCCCCCCTCATGGAAAAGTATGTCGCTTCGGATTAATGGCGGATACTAATCCCCCAAGTTCCTGCGGACGCGTGTATCAATTGTACGGGGGCTGAAGTACACCGTCGATAAAGGTACACGGGAACCATTTTACCGCGTATCGGATAAAAGTGGCTAATGTATGCGACGGCGCGAGGCTATCTGAACGTGTATGCATGGCGCGAAGAACGTTAATACCTTCCCCGATTTCAAAAATAAATTAGATCGTCCTTTCCAGCAGTGCCGCGTCCCCCCCGTGGATTATACGACTTCCTTATTTCCACCATCTTTCTTGGGCGTAGCTCGCACGCACGTGTCAGTGCTATCGTCGCCAGCCACGCACGCGAATCAAGTATGCAGGAATATTGTTATTATGCGGGCCGGCGGGAAAAAGGGCGCCATAGTTTCGCATCGGGATGTCTTAATCGTCGGCGAAACCGAAATAGCTTGGGCTAGGACGCAAGGGGCTGAACCGAACGCTTTCGTTCGTTGATATTCTTCACCGGAAGCCTAACTTCGTTAACAGAATATTCCCCAAATGCGAGTACGAGGATGTTCGCGCGGCTGCGTGGACAAATATTACCGCTCCTATTATTTCTTGTAATTATTCCCCGTAACAAAAGTACTTCCACGATAATTTCCCCTTATGCTCGGGCGCCCTTAATCGTTATCGCGTACGAGCTCGTTCGTGAACCGACCCCTCCGCAGACTGGCGTACGTGTGTATCGTTAGTGCGTATAACGAGGAGCTGGCAAACAGTTTTCTCGTGTTCCTCTAAAGTTGCTGTTTGAGAATTAGACTCGGCGTCCCTAAAAGCAGCCGATTCTATTAGCCGGAACTCCAGTTTCTGGAGTCCATTCGCGCCAGAATTTTGCACTCGCAATAGAGCGAGGGTGGTTGCGTTCGGAGGGATCGAGACTCAAAATATCGAAGGACTCGGTTCATCCTCGATAGACCATGACGGTATTCTTCTAGTTTTCAAGCACTGTACATTCTGGGGCACGAGGATGATGTTTCAAGATATCCCGGACTCGGTGACGTAGGAAGACATTACTCGCAAAGATTCCCAACTCGTTTCTGCCAGCGGAAGCAAACACCTGTCCCAAGCGACCTCCTGAAGGAATCCAAATCTCAATGAACTTAACCCGCGACCTACGTATCTCCGCAGTTCACCGTCGACGGACCGGTAGAGTTTACTCTTCGTTACCTACAAACTGAGATATGGTAGGGATGTTGGGTTAGGTGCACCCCAAAATCTCGGAGGACTGCCCCGATAACCATTGCTCGACTAACTCTTGCTGTCGAAGGTAGCGGTCACGTGATCCAGTTTCGTCAGCTCTTCCCTAATCATTTAGCAATGGTAGCGCGCGTATCGATCGGTTCAGCGCTCGCGCGCCACGCATGGTTCGTCGTCGCGCGACACAGCCGATAGATTGGACAGCAAATTACGCGTCAATTTCTCTCAATGAGACAAATGGAGCCTATAGTTCGTTCCAGGAAGAAAATCAAAGGTGAAAGGGAAGAAAGTCGGTATTATTGCGGTACAATTGCTCGTTTGATTTTAAACTGGAATGGGAATACGTTTGCATAAGTGAGCAGCAATCAGTCATTGTTCCATATTTTTCGACCGCGTTACGGGCTTCCACTCGGTTAGGTCGACGATCCGAGCGTGATTACTTTGCAATTTTTTCGATTAATCATGCGTGGCCGCGATAATTCCTGAGTGCAATCAGGCCTTGGAGTTCCATCGTATCCCTCGTAGCAAATAGCTTCCCACTAAAATTGAAAAATCTATTTTCTACTGTTACAATTAACACCAAGAGCAAACAGTCATAAAACCCACGCAGCGCCGTCAAGACCAGCTCGAAGTTGGCTCACGAACCGTAATCAAACAGCAGACATATTAGGACGCTCTGAGGAACCGGGGACGCAAAGACGCGTTCAATATTTAACATTCGATCTGGTTCGGCTAATCGAATTCCTGCGTTCCGCCTAAGGGCCACGCGCTGAAACTCTCAGTCCAAAAGAGTTCCAAGCGAGAGGAGAAAAGGAGGAGCGAAAACATAGGCCCCGCAGTAACCTCGAGAGCTGATGCTCGAGAAGGATGGCTAACCGACGACGGGTTCCACTTCTATTTTATTCGAAGCGTCAGAAATAGATCCGAGGAGAGCGTGAGAATTCGACAGTGGCCGTAAGCGTGCGTAAGAGCGCGTAAGAGTGCGTGCCCACGCGTTGAATGCCTCAATCACTGCGGGCTGATTGTGCGTATCCAGCCGCGTCACGTACCTCTTTGTCCGTGTGCCAGTGGACGCGGGGCGCGTCGACGTGTGTGCGTGGCTGGCGTACATTCAGCCTGCGGACCGTTTAAAAAGGATCTAAATTGTCTCGAGGAACCCACGAGAGGCAAAGGGGAACGGAGAGGAGTAAGAAACCGCTAGAACGGAGGGGGCTGGCGTACGGTCCCGAAATACCGAGCAAAGCTGGTGACCTATTAGGATTTTTGGGTCTTTAGGTTGAGAATCCGCATTCAGTGGCACCCACGATAGAAATATGTCTCTATCGCTATTCGATTCAAGTTCCATCCAAATCAGAAGCGTGGACGTGTCGGAATGTCGCCCTAAACGCGACGGTTCCGGACGTTGTCTCGACGGCTGAGCGTGCACAGCGATGCAACGCCACCTGAAAAAGAAAGCACGGGGTCTCTACGCGAGCGGAGAAAGGCTCTCCATTTTCAGCGGCAGGGTCCCGCAACGAACGGTGTTTGGTTTAGATCGTGCGATAGGATTGAGACCGAGAGCCTCGTGGGCCGTGCGTGCGAGACCCGGCGGGGAAAAGCCACGAAATGGTGACCTCAGGACAAAGAGTCGTCGAGGCCCGGAGGGCTTTGTCGCGGCTCTTAGTGGGCGGACACCGGTTGGTATCGAGCTAACCGTCGATTTCTCGGTTATTGCTGCGTATTGTGGACACTGCGAGCAGGTGGAAATAAAGCAGCACGAACGTAGGAGCCGGGGCCAGCGCGAGAAAGGGAAATAAATCGAACAGGGAGGAGCCAGATGAGCAACCACCTACACTCCGGTGCCCGTTATAGCGACACTGCAGGCGGTGGAGTGCAATAACGCGATATTGGAGGAGCGAAACGACAAACCCCAACGGATAGGTGGGCCGGGGTTGTCGGAGGAGCAGGTGGGGGATTAATAAAAGCGAAGAAAGACGCTCCCGCAAATGACCGGACCGGTGATCCGAGCCTGGACAAGGCGTTTCGGCTTTTTCGATAAGTGGATCGCCGCGTTTCAGGCTAATTAAAACTGGACGATGGCCTTTGTCAGGGACCTATGGTTCCCTGGTGGGGAATCGACAGCAGACTTTGAACACGGAAACCGCCCCGGCGACCTGCCTCGATGAACGGCTATGACAGAAGGGCGCCGAGCTTCTCATTATGGAACCCTCCTTTCGGAATAAAACGAAGTAATTAAAGTTGGAGATAAGGAGGACGGAACGCCGTGGCGGGAAATTACATCGCCTCCGGTAACGGGTGCAGGATGAGGGGGGGGAAAAAAGGGTGAACAGGATTGAAATTTTGTGCTCGATTTTGATCGTTCTGCCTGTCACCGACAGCGCAAACCCCTTTCGCTGAGGATTCGTTTGGCTATAGGGATCCTGGTATTGTAGTGGAAGTACCTAGTCGAGGAATGTAGCAGAGATAGTCATGCCTTATCATGGATGATATGCCCTTGGTGGCCAGTCAATCCTCGTTCAACTCCTCGCCACTTAAGCATTCGCATCTTCAACGTTTCCTTATTCTAACCTATGTTTTATTTTTTGTTTCAGGTAAGTTCAGCTCACATCCTACTTACACGAACCAGTCCAGGTTTTGGTATGTCCGATAATTAATTCAGCCGCTTTCTCTTAAAATTTAGACACGGCGAAAAAGTCACACCGTTCCAAAATGGGATTCGGTGGTTGTCATCGAGTTTTAATTGTCTCGAATCTAGGCGAATCTTTGTCACACCGAACAACGCGATACACGACCCGAGAGCGGCCAGCGACAATAGCAACGCGCGTGGCTGGGTGCGATCAAATTTTTCGTCGTCTGTCGCTCTCTCCCACGGCGCTACATTTCCATATGAACGCCCGGTAATTCGATTGTCCGTTTTTCATAAGCGCGAGCGGGCAGGACAAGTGCACGAGCGATGCAGCCGGTAGTTGCAACACTCGACGCTATGCATGATTATTAACGCTGGGCCGCGCCCCTCGATCCGCGTTTCTCCAGCCGGGATATTTTCTCCCGTACCTTCGTAGCTTTATAGACACTCGGGATTACGTTCTTCCGCCTGGTTGGCTTTATTACCAGCCAGCGCCCAGGAAGTGTTATCGAAAATCTTCGACGTTGCGCGTTGTCTTCGTCCGAGGCAGGGAGGGGATATGTTTACAGCCGATTCCGAGGTGCAGGGAGACGTTGCGTCACGATTTCCTGTCGCACTGGGTACCCCCTGGTTCTGGTTACCTACGGCATGTTTGCTGATATCTAACTCGTTGGGTCCAATCTGTTCAACGACTGTCATTCACTCGGTTGTCACCGTTATGATTTCCTGCTAGGAATCGTTATTTTATATCCTTCGGGTGCTGGGGAGATAGGCACGGAAGATTGATCAGCGTTGATACGAGGACAATTCGAAATGAATTATGCAAACGGTATTCGCTCTCCTAGGTGTTGGGTTTCCTATCTCCCTTTCTTCTCTTCAAGCGAACCTCTCATCCGAGTCATAGGGAAGCGGTTCCATCTTGCCAAGGAGTCGTTACTCCCATGCATGCTGATACCAAATACCCCTAGGTCTTAATCCATGTAGGATAGATTTGGAGCACGTTCAACAGTGCTGACTGGTTCCCAGGGTAGGCACCTGACACACGGCCAGTTTCGCAAAAACTGCTAGGCTCAGCGACTCGACAATTTTGTTGCCCTCGGCGAATTGTCCAGCCTCTAAACAACGGGGACCAATCTGACGCGTCAAAAATCACGCGAAGCGGGCGTAACGGGTCGCTTAATTTCCCAGGGACCCTCTAATGAATCATAGCGTGAGTAATGATCGGAGGAGGGGCAGGAATTCTCTGGTGTCGTCGGGGCAGTCTTTTCCCCGGGCACGGTCATAATATAATCTTCCCGCGAGTAGTTACGATCTCGAATTACATTACGGACGAGGCAGACTGTGGGACGATCCAGCATATTTGTCAAAAGAGAACCGGGCGAACCCGTCAGTGTAAGGTTACAGCCCGAGCGATGGGTCGATCATTGTCCTATGGCGGTCGGTTCTCCTCTAGTGGCGAGTGGAGGGACCTCTAGATCTAGGTGCCGCCACGTTATCCCCTTACCACTAGTTAAAGACGCAAAATGAAGTTCCTTCTTTCATAAAGTTCAACTACTTAGCTTTCCTCGATAACTGGGTCTTCGTCCTAGGCCTGCCGGGCCGTTCAAAGATCGGTGGAGGGCTGGAGCCGCAGGAATTTTTCAGTTGTCCTCGGGAGACGCCGCCACTGCCTGACCACGTGCGTCCCGTGGGTATCCCCGTGGCGCGTGTGTGTGTGTGTGTGCGTGTGTTTGTGTGTGTGTGTGCAAGTACGGTTGAACGCGTCGAGAGCGCGCGATGAAGATTGCACGCGTCCGCTTTCAATCTGGTGAAACGGTGTCGAGGGTTTTTCGACGTCGAGTCGAGGTTTTTCACCCTTTGGCTGCTAATGGCGGCTCCGGAATCGCGAAGAAAGTTCCCGAAGTTTCTTGTTCGGAAATTGTTGCCGTCCGTTGGGGCCAGGTACTGCAGCCTTCGCAGAGGAAGCAAGAAGTAGAAGCACTTGCGCTCGGTGGCCTGGGAAATGTCGGTTGGATAGGGTAGCTGAGGGAAAAATCAAATTGGGAGTGGCAATTAATGGGAATGCTGAAGATTGCATGGACTGATGACTGTCTGGGTTGGCAGACCTGGATTAGAGGTCGCATGCAGGTTTAGTCTTTGGTCTTTTTAAGACATTCTTGATCAACTACACTCCTGTTTGCAAACTTATCTGACCAAGTAATAGCCCTGGAAGCGGTTCCTCCAGATAGGAGGAACGTCTAATTACACGTCTAATCCAATTGCGCCTGGGGAATTTCCGGATTTGTCGTTAGAAAAACGACTGGTTAGAGTCGCATCTTCCTGGTGAGTCGCATCCGGGTGTCCTCTTCTCTTTTTATCCACGTCTGACTCGATAAAGGGGCCACGGTTTGGTCTGCGACATAACTTCGACCACTCGATTCGGCAGATGTGTCGGACAAATCATGTTGCGAACCGACCGGCCGCCTGCGACCGCTCCGCCTGGTCGATTGGGGTCAATTAATTTCGAGTTAACGCTGTCCAAAGATTGGTTATTGCCTTAACTCGGACCCTCGAGAAAGACTGCTGCGGTCTTAGCAGGAACGCAAGCTTCGAGAGAAAGCCAAGTTGCGCGGATCTAGCCGAGCTGCACCCGCAAACATGCTCATTGTCAACCATCGTCATCGGTTTGGACCAAGATTCGGCGAAGCATCGTTTACAGCGAAGGAATTCTAGAGGGTAACCGAGTACAAACTAGCTGCCTAATAGCTAAACAATTAAACGACGTTACCGGGGGGAAACTTTCGGTGATTCCTGACCACCGGAATGGTTATCTAAACCCTCCCATAACTTGCACCAAGAACAGGAAGTTTACATCCCGGGCAGGATTCAACGCAACATCCTCGACTACAGTTGGCGAAGAAAAAGCGGCCGGGTCATCGTCGAGCGTACGTTCGTCGGAGGGTTTCTCGAGGAAGCTAGGAAGAAGCTAGACAGTAAGTGGATTCCATGAGTTTCCCAGACAGGATTAACAAAACCTCCGAGGTCCATTGTCTCGACTGGTTCCCCAGCTTCGATCCCGGAGTTTCTTAGCTAATTTCTTGGCGCGCGCACCGGCGGCCCGCCGACGGAAACGGGCGAAATTGCGCGCTCGCTAGAAGAACGCTCGGGAAACGGAGGGGATGGGGTTCGGGACACCTTACAGATAAGGTCGAAAAGGTAATCAAACTCTCGCCGGCGTGGCTATTAATTACCGGCTGCTGCTTACGCGCCACGAATTCCAAACTCGTCGCGTCATGCGCTTCTTCCTCCCCCGTCTACCTGTATCGTGGCTGAAATTCGACGTTGCCTCCCAGCGTCGCGACGCCTCGCCGCTGGCCCGAGACTTCGCGAGGTTTGACTTTATAATCTCGCCGGCTGGCTTTTGGAATGAAATCCCGGCCTGACAACTGAAACCGTCTGAATAAACATGAACGGTTCCGCCGACGGGGGCGAGACACAGCTTCTCGCGTAATTAGCGCGAAATACGTAATTTGCCGCGGCGACGAGCCTTCTGGAACCTTCGTCGCCTGCCGTCGAGACATCGGCGTTCATTGTGCTCGGTTTTGGGATGCGCCGCTTCCGCGGGCAGCACGTGCTGCGCGAGAACTGCTCGAGGATTGGCTAAAGTGGCCCGTGATTTTCGTCGAAGAGCTCGCAGCGGGATGATATCCGCACTGTTGGCTACGCGATTACCGTCTGCGAGTGGTTCAGTAGTCTGCAGAATTCTACCGACGGGATACAGCGAGGGCTCCATAAATGCACAAATTCGGGACTGGACGAGTGCATTTATGGAGACAGTACTTTGTCTCAACGAGACTTATCTTCAGAATCACAACCTCTATCAGCTGTGGAGGTACTCAATACTTGGCCAAGTTGACCTCCATAGCAACAACGCCTCGTGTCATCAAAAGGGGTGCACGTTCCTCAACGTTCCGTTAATCTTCGGCTCTGAGTCGTCTTACTCCGAAATCAATAGCACTCCGCAGGGCTCCCTCGGTTATCCGGCGCGATAAATTCAAAGATAGACATGGTATTTAACGCGTCCCCCGTTAAAACGCGATCGCAGCGGATTCGTATATCGAGTCGCGGCGCTGGGAATCGGGATCAAGTTAACCGTCCTGCTTCTCCGTGTGTAACAATCGTCGAGTGCTGCGGTAAGCGCCTTACAGGATGTACAGCTTGACGCATGGAGGGTGCAAGAAACTCCGTCACCATTGTTTTCGGCTTATAACCCGCCCTAGGGCGCGGTGAACTCTCTCGCTCAGTCATCTCGTGCCTCCCTGTCCTTCCGGGGTCTTGATTCTGTCACAATAAGCGAGCCTTCAATGGTTGTCCGCTGAGACCGCGTTGTCGTCGAGATCTCTCGTTCTCCCGCTCGATCCTCGAGAGATTCTTCGACTCGACGTTTCATGAACGATCCGTACAGCCTAGGGCTCGTTAGAACGGTCCGATTGCCCGCGCCGCTAACTGGAATCCAATGAGCCCTCTCGAAACGGACCAAGAATTCCGCGAGAAAGTGGACCCTGCGGCTTGCAACGAATCGCCTGCTTTCTTCGAGAAAAGTTATCGTCGACTGCTGACCACGCTACATTGACGCCAAGCTGGACAATCGGAACTCCATTTTCACCCAAGGAGGGACAATTAAAAAGAGATCGTTCGTCTTGACTTCGTGAGCGAGTAGTCAGCGGAGTTCTGTGGTTTTATACTCAGCTCGGGAGTCGTGGAAGGGAAGCCCGCTTTCAAGGAACGTTTTAGGAAGCAATTTAGGGTCGCCCACGTCCGCAGCGGACGCGGTCTAAAAGTAAACACGTAATTCGAATTTATTAACGTCGTGATTCTTCTTTTTTCCGCGCTGCGACCGGTGGCCGTGATGAAACGGGCGGAACGAGGTTAATGACACAAGAGCGGCCGACGTACGACGTATCATTACGCATCCTCCGCCGTCATTACGGTAATTTCGCGCGGACGAAAACTTCGGGACGAATAATTAAACCTGTCCTGGCGGCTGGCGAGCCGGTGCTCACGCTGACTATCATCGATAATAGGAAAGCACTTCGCGTAATTTCGATGCCCTCTCCACCGTTTGCCCGTTAATAAGTCGAGAATGCCTGGGCGGCCTGTTACGAATTCATGCGGCAAGTTCAATTTCGGCCAGGCCGGATTCAATTACACGCGTGTTTAACCAATTACGAAAATGAGCTCCGGCTGCTTCGATGTTCCCGTATGGAGAGTACATTGTATCTTCGTGTTTCTTGATCTCCGTTGATGTTTCCGAAAAACTAGCTACCCAGCACACTCTGCTGATAACGCCACGATGATAGGCTAACCCTATGCCCAAACTGACAGTCGTGCGGCGACAAAATCGCTCGTACCTCGATTCGTCCGCTTCCAATCTGCCCGACGAAACATCCCTTCTTAAAGGTTTGCCTTTTCCCGCCACGCAAACTGTCTTCGGCCACGTACATGACTAAATATGGTCACGTTTTGTCATCGCCCGTTTGCATCCCTTTTTCTCGAGAGGATCTCGCGTTGCCGGGCCTGACTCATGGGGTTTTCCACCGAGTCAAGGCTAACGGTTCTTCTGACCTGCCGGTTTTTGTCGTCGTACGACTGTGTATTAGGACAGGGCGTAAATGTTAACCCACGAGGAGCGCAAACAAATGAACGACTCGTCGCCCAACGTAAAAATCGAATTAGGAACAGCCCCGCCAAGCAATTCTCCCGGACTCGGGGACGTTGTCTCTAACTGATTACGATTAACCGCCTCGGTTGTGGGGTGGGGTTTCATTCCGGGGACTGTCTTAAAATTACAAGGACGGGTCGCCAACAGCGCGATCTCTGATACAACACGTAGGCTAGGACGAAGTTAAACAATTTGGGATCACGTAGCAGACGGAGGAAGTAAAGGCAGTTAGGGGTTTGGGTGGAAAGAAAGGTAGCCAAGGAACTGGAGAATTGGATGAGAATGGAAAAGTATTTAAGAGACTTTGAGATTATCGGGGTTGGACACCTGAGGTACGCAGGGTGCGGTTAAATGTTGAGGTCAGACTTCAGGTGTACGATGTAGAAGCCTTGGCATACCATACCATCATCACCCCTTCATTAGAAATAATTTACAAAGACCTGTTACTGCCAGAATTTTTAAAAACGAAGACGATTACGGGTCAGCAAAGAGTCTGATTGATCCGCGTGTAAAAGGAAGTGACAAATAGCTTGCCTGGACGCTGAGACGTGGTGAGAAAAGGAGGGTTGTCTTAACGATCGGTCCATGGGTTCGTAGCCGTTAAATGGCAACGCGAAGCGCATTATCGCGGTCTCACGTCCCGAGGTAGCGCGTCGAAAACGCTTCGGTGTAACTTTTGCTGGTCGCTTTTTATCCTTTAAAGCCTTTAGTCGGCCGGAAGTATCGGATTACGGTGCTCGTGTACTTGCGTACGGCTTTCTGGGCGCTCGTACCTTTCCTATATACGCGTATATATATACGTATGTATATACAAGAGATGGACTTAAATCCCTCGTCCTTTCTTCTGATTTTTTTTTTCTTTTTTCGATAGGGCAAACGAACGCTGTATCGGCAGGGAATTAAGACGAGTTTATTCGACGGTGCGCGGCGCTTTCAGAAACGGGAATCAGAGGCAAAGGCGAAGCAGGAATGGACATACTAAATTCATGGCGCAGTCTCAATCGATCGGAGTTACCGGAAACTGTCTTATATTTCGGATTATGTCTCGATAAAGAGCTCCTTGTCGTATTTAAGGTAAATCCCTCGAGTCTGTAGGATACGGAAACCTTTTCCACATTTGAGCCGTTTCTATTTCAATTTATGACCGTTTATCTCTCAATTTAGTAACCTCTGAGGCAGTACGCAATTCTACCCACCTTGGATCCCGAAGGAAACTGCGCTCTCATCGTGCGCAAACGTGCCCCGGTCATTGTCGAGTCGAGGAATCCTCTTGAATCGCGAAATTAAATTTAAATCGTTCCCGTTCGGTGGGAAAATTCCTACCAATTCCGCGGAAGAATGTCCCAGGGTACGAGAGTTTGAAACGCCATTAAAACGATCGCCCTTGCCCCTCCCCCTCCGTTCCTTCAAAGCGACGTATCGCTCGATTAATTCGAGAGTTGTCCAGAACAAGGTTCGCTGGGGGTCTTTAACCGAGTCCCTGTTATATTTTCTTCTTCTTCTTCTTCTTTCTTCTCGTCCGGCTCCTTTTTCGACCGGTGTTCTCGTCGGTTCGCGGCCGTAACAAGAAGTTCTCCTCGGGCTAGCCCGAGAAGAAACGGGGTTTCCCCCCCGGCGTGGCGACCTGGAATTACGAAGTCTCGATACGCGCGGCGAACTTTCCGCAGACGTTGGGCGAAAGCGGCCGGGACGGTTTTACAGGTGTGCCTTTTCGAATTATCCGGCGAACTTTAAGTGAAAAGTTTTTTCTCGGTGGCCGGAAGGGCAGCGGTACTTTGTAGCAACCCTTTGTCGGCGTCCGCGCCTCGTCGCGTACAGGTTTATTTTACGCGAACCGCGCCGCGCGGAATTCCTAGAAACGTTCAAAGTTTCGGCGAGGGAAACGGGAATCAGGATGCACGGAGTTCCTGGACAAGGTTGCCCCAGCCGCTCTTTACGGCGAAATGCGAGCGGAACGCCGCTAAGGAAACCATTATTGCGCGATTCGGCTTATCGTACTGGAACGTAGAGAAGGACAGCGAATTAAAGGAAGAGGATAGAGCTGAACTAGTGCATTTATGATAGACTTCGTACATTCATTGATGTTTGCCGACAAGCTTCGAACGTAGAGAAAGACAGCGAATAAAAGAATGTCCTTGTCTACGTTCGAAGCTCGTCGGCAAACATCAGAGAATGTACGAAGTCTATCATAAATGCACTAGTTCAGTCCCGAGCTTGTGTGTCTAACGAGATATCACTGTATTCTTCGAGAATAAACTGTATCGGAAGTACAACAGCGCCTTCACCGCCGAGAAACCGGTAGGGTTATAGTTTTGCGTTTGCATTGGAAGTTCGTGTAAACTGGCCGGGCAAGTCTGACGACCAGAAATTAACCCAGGAATTAGGTTGAGTTCCCACGAACCCGATGCAAATTATTCATCCCGCCAGGGGCTATCGACGCTCAATTTGCACGGAGTTTGAGCAGCCTTGAGATTTAATTCTTCGCTTCGAGATCCCCGCATTTGAATTTGTGAGTGGTTCGTGGGATCGGTGATTAGAATCCTGGTGTTTGGACAAGCAGCCTGGGAGAATGTCCTTTGTCTCGGGACGAGCCAAACGCTTCTATAGCGAGAGTACCGCAACCACTGTTTATGTATAAGTGGGCGTGACAATATCGCAAAAATCAAAAGCTCAGGTCTGAGGTGTGACATCGTGATCGGAGGTGTACAATAGTCAGGCGGATGCGTTGACGTTGCCCGATGTATAATCGTCCAATAACCCGGGCTCTATAATGAAGGTTTAACCCGACCTGTTGAAATCCAATTAACCTTCCTCCCCGTCTCGGTATGGGCACATAAATCGCCCGCAGTTTGACCACCGTTCCCGTCGCGATCCTCAAAGACGCAAAGGGAGAAAAAATCAGCCGTGAGCATCGACTGGAGTGGGGGAACAAAAGGGTATTACGATCCGGTCGGGCGAAGAGTCGTTCCTCGAAATCGTGCGCGAAGTCGCCTTTAAAAATAGCAGCCAATCGGATGTCTTCGACGAAACCGGCCGTTTCGCGAGGATCCCACCCCCCTCCCCCTCCCCCTGGACGATAATTTCTCGAGAAAAAGTGCGAGCTGCCGCGGAAAGGTGAGCCGAGTTCGAACAGTCAAGTCCATTTAGCCGGCGTATAGAGGGGGCGAGCTGCGCCGTAAATCCTGCCGCGTAAATGAGTTTCGCCTCGTAAAAGCGAAGGAATCCGAAGAACGGTAGGGCGCTGCCGGCGCTGACACCACGCGGACAAACCGTGCGCGAACCTATCCCCGTGTTCCGCAGGCTTCGATAAGTCCAGGTCGACGCGGTGTTAAACTCCCGCCACGTGACATGCATAACAATCGAGGATTGCAACTGCGCGTGCCCACCATGTAGCAATCCCCCGTGGTCGTATCATATTTCACGGGGATCCTATAACGCTGCGCTTGTTTCAGCAGTGATCAGGAGGTAACGTTCCGGAGGATCGCGGGGAGGTTACTTTTTCACTCCGTAGTAAAGCCAAACCCAACTACGAGGGGTTTTTAGATATAAAATCGGTGGGTTCGCTCGCGAAGAGCGAGAACGGTGGGTACGGCGGGAGGTGGATTAGTCAATCGAATTCGGGGCAACAATTTTCACTCGGAAGCGGGTATAACCGCCCGTATCGTCGAAGGCGAGCATCTGTTTTCGAGTAGCTCGAACGGCGAGGTACGTTAAAGGGGTTACATGGCCGTAATCCTGTAATCGTGCGGAGAGCTTACGCGGCAGATCGGCTAGCGTGACGTTCGTTCATTCGTACGGACGAAAGTATAAATTTTACTTTCGATGTTATATTGCCACGCGCGGAATCGCGGTTTGCCTCGGTGGGTGGAACAAATGGGATCGCACGGGAAACAGCATAGAGGAGGGACCGCACGTCATAAGATTTCTGTCGGGAAACAAACAACCACTATTACCAGCGGCCCGACACGAGAGGCAACCTTAAGCGGTCGACTAATGATCCGTCGGGACACAGTGTAGATCCGCCGGTTCGTTTGTCTTCCTGGCCACGGGGCGGCTTAGTAGGCCGCGGTTTGAATACGAAACGCTAACAGGATTTTGATCCTCGATTATGAAACCTGCTGGGCTTCTGCCTGTCGCTTCCTCGCCAACTATTGGCCGCTCGAGAATTCTGGGTCGTTCCAGTTTCGCGCACCCCAAGGGGTAGCCGGTTTCTTTCGCGTCTCTTCGCAAATTTATTTCCAGTGTGTGGTATAAACGACACGTCTCCAGGTTTCATTACTCGTTTAGCGTTCTTTTGCGATACAGGAAATATTTTTTCTTCCTCGATGGCGTTGCAAGTTGAGGGCAGAGACTACTTTCTGACAAAGTGTCGCCTCAGAGGACGAGGCGTCCCCGGGCTGAGAAGTTTGAGGATCTTTGTAAAACGCTGGCAATCTTGGTCCGTTTCTTGCCAGCAAGAAAAGCTGGCATTCTCTCAAACTCGGTCCTCGCTCTTGGAGAATCCGGCAGGCGAACTTCTCGGACCGTTTCTATCCACTTCTCAAAGTCTAGCTCCAGTGACAAAACTGAACGTTCCTTCCGTTTGTTTACTTTTATCGAGCCCACTTTGCGCGCACTGTTTGCAAGTCACCAGTGAATTATAACATCGGTATTCGCCTCTCGCGTTCGTCACAAACATTGTTGCCGCGATTTAGTAACAGCAAATTCAAGGTTGAAGCTATTTCACAGGGAGAACAATGGCAAAATTCTTCCGTCGAAATTGCCCATTTCCTTCCCCGGAATCTCGATGATTCTCTTCTGTGTTGTAATTATTGCCAACAGCATAAACTTAACCAGAAGGGCTGCAGCGGAGCGACGAGAGGACGCACGAACCGCGTAATTAGTCTCGGATGAAGTCCACGTCGGAAGAGGACACTCTGGGGAGCCCCTCGTTGCGTCCTCTCGCCTGGCAGGTAACAAACATGGCGGCCACTTTCTCAAGGAATAATCGTTCGAAACAATTCGCTTGTTGCCGCGTATCGTTGCGCTGTGTCGCATGTTGGCCTGGTCTCTTTCCGCCAGAGGAGTGGGTACGGCTACACGGGACACGTTTCTGTTGGTTCGCGAGCGAACGATCAAGTATGTTCTACATGGCGGATCCTGCGGATTGTCCACTCGGTGTGCTCTCGTTTTCCGTGGTTTTTTTCGTCCCGTTTCCCTTAGCTCGTAGTTGATCGCAGGACGAAATAAGAGATCGACGAGACGGGACGTGGGATGTGGAGTTGGAACGGGTTTAGAAAAAAAAAAAAAACTACAATTGTATACTGCTCTGTTAGACAGTCTTCTCTTTTTTAACAATACTTTTATCTTGAGTTCTAGTAGGCAGTGTATGATGTAACAAAGATCAGTAATTGAGTCAGTCATCATAGTTTTTCATAGAGTCGTAAAATCGTAAATTCTCAAAATTTCGTAAAATCCTCATAGATACGTCGAAATGCAGCTAATATCTGCAACATATCACAGTTTCAGCCAAATCCGAGATGTCACTCCAAAAAATGTCTTTTCAAGTGAGCTTTACAAGTGGGTGTATCTGTCAGACTTTTCCTATTCGTTACAGCAAGTTCGATTTGCGAGTTAGGTACATTCTTTGTACACCCAGCGGTGAAAAGGTTGCTCGTCCGCCTGGTAATCCTCGACTTCCTGGCTCCCGTCGAACACAGGGAACCGATGACCGTGTGTGCATTCCCATGCGTTGCGTAATATCTTGAAATACGGGCCGCGATAAAGAAACTGGATCAGAATCCTCGTCTTTCATACCCGTAAATTCCCGGCGTGACACAAAGCTCCGCGCTACCACGGAGACCCGTGAAAGCCGGAAAACCAGAGACAGAGAGGACTGAATGGAACGGTAGGAGAAAGAGTACTCGACGGAGGGAAGCTCTCTCGTACCTTTATTTCACCTTTCGTCAAGCGTCACGCATCTGTTGCATCCCTGTTATTAATTATAGGATAATCCTTTGGACGAACCCCTCGGTCACGCTGCAGGTCTTGAACACGGTTTCAACCCTCTTTTTCCTTCCTGGGTGTTCGTCAACACTCCCGAGGCACAGGTGAAAATCAGACGATGGTAATTATGGTTGAATTTCTTCTTTGGGGTATCGCATGATACTTGCACCTGGTGTGTCGTCTGGAAACTCTTCGAAGGATCAACGCTAGGAAAAACCACCAAACGTCTGTTCTCCGGAATTGTTCTCCAAAAGGACGATTGTTTTTATCGTAAACCAGTGCAGTGTCTCAACGGACGAATATCGTTACCAGTGGCTCTGTTAAAAAATCCTCTCAACCGAGGATTAATTTAATACGACTTACAGTTGCTCCGCTCGGAGACGCGTCCATTGTTCTTCCTGGGGCGCGAATTTATTCGTTCACGTTCCACGGGGGTTTTCCGTCCGCTGAAGAAGTCTGAAAGTGTCTTTCGCAAAACGTGTGCTAAAAATTCGACTAAGCTACGAGGAGACTCTATTGCCACGTTCAAAAAATAATTAGTCGACGATACCGTCTAGATAGCTGAAAATAAATATTGGTTCGGTATCGCAGTGACGCCGATAGAACGTCTCAGGTAAGAAAAAGAGAGCGTCGCGTCATAAAACCTGTCCCCGACTTCCGTTCTCAGCGAAGGGGCTAATCGACGAGGATAGAGGTAGAAGTGGCTGGCGCAGGGTGGTACGGGCGGTCGAGCAAACATCGAAGCGACGTACGCTGGCTGGAAAGTATATTTCAGACGTCGGGAATTTCGTGAGTAAATAGAGAAGTTGGCCGGCCTGTATGCGACACTAACGAGCGGGCAAAACTTCGCAGTCCGCTCCGTTGATCGCAGGAAGATCCCGCGGCTGATCAGGCCACTTTCCAAGTCTCTCGGCAGGAGACGTTTTTCTTCTCGTTTCCGTTTCTTTTTACCAAACCGCCCGTCGAAACAGGGGGTAGGGGGTGAGTTTACTCGCGACTTGTGAAACCGTTGCTCGCGGACCAAATTAACTGCTTAACGTTTACTTTTTCTCTAATCCTCTTTATATATTTTTTTTCCACCGAGATTTGGAACTTATTTTTTAGATTGTTGATGCGTATATTTGTTACAAGAGAATTTTACAATTGAGAATTCGAAGCGCCGATTATCTTTTCAACCGAGGGAGTCAGGATTTTTGTTCACGTTCGTCCACGGGACGGCGGCGATTCCGCGAAGTCGGCCAACTTATCGTGGCAATTAGGGATCAATTAAGCGGCACCTGCGCCGACTAGCGGATCGATCTCTAATTGCCCGCCAAATTGCCCGCGCCTCCCTTCCGTCCCCGTGACCGGAGATACTCGATCGCGGATCGGAATTACATCGGCGATTACGGCGAATAGTCGGCTAGCGCGCGAGGAAAAGGCTGCATTTTCCGAGCCAGGCTGCGTAATTGCTCTATCTTTCACGGCAAACTCGAATGTGGTTTCGCGGAGAACTTGCTGATTGGGATGTTTGTTCTTGGAACGATAACTCGTTTCACGTTGTGTTGATGGAAGTAACCGATTAGTTCGTCGTTTCCGAATTTGAAACATCGAAATTAACGTGACGTATTGAGGCGCAGTAGACCCTGTTTCCATTTACCGTGAACGCAAAAGTACTTGCGGAGCTACTTTCCAAAAAAGTTTGAAATAGCTGAGTTCGGACATAAGCTTTATGACTAGGTGTTCAGGCACTCGTTTGCCTGATGCCGCTCTCTTGTGCGAAGCCGACACTGCGTGAATGTCGACATGTATCACATTTCACGCGATAACAGCGACCGATCGCAACGACGATCTTTTGTCCTCGCGTCGGCACCGCCTCGACGTGTGTCGAGTAGTAGCGTCCCGGCTTCGAAACGATTGCGTCGGTTCGGTTCTGCTCTCGTCTGAGTTATACAAAACGTGGTAGAATCATAGACTCGAGTAGACCGCGTCATCCACACTTTTCTTTTTTTTTTTTTAAACACCTGCATCCAAATTTCGTTTTCGTTTCTTAAATATATTACCTCGGTGGAAGACTTCTTAAAATCTGCGTGATTTAATACTAAATATTCAACACTAACAAAGCAGGGCCAACGACCCCCATGGAAAAAGTCAGAAACAATACAACAGGGTGACTCCGTCGAGCGACAATAGCGAGACTGCGTCGCTAGGCAGATGAATTTACGATCAAAGAGATTTACGTCGTGACGACCCAATCAAGACCGGACAGTAAATCCACGAGCACGCAATTCGCCCGCCAGGGGGACATAGCCGGGTTGGCTCGATCCGCGGAGGAATCGTAGGGCCCGCCTGCGCCACGGAATTATTTAATTTCCATCCTGCTCCTCCCGGCTCCTCGACGTCGGAACTTTCTGGCGGAATCGTTAGCGCGGGCTCGTAGACGGAACTCTCCGGATTCTCTGAAAACTGAATAAAACTCGCGTCGTTTCACGGCGCGGATAGGGGTGAACGAGTTCAGCCGGAACAGGCTGGAGGGAGGTAGGGACTCGAGGACAGCTTTACAGGGTGTGCTAAAAATTCGTCGTCGAAGTTCGGATGGGACAAAGGGGTATCGAGGAGAGGCCCAAAGAAGAATGCGAAGCTGACGGATCAGCGAATCGTGCGGAACACATGCGAGACCACACAAAGTCTCATCAAATCCCCGAAACAACGGACCGAGAGACCAGGGAAGTTTTAAAGCGAATTCTTATCGACTAGTGCGACCTAGAATCAACGGTTTGTTAACGGGTTAGTATCCAAAAATGTGAGATGAGAGATCAACTGAAGATCCTCCAGCCGGTGATGTTCAAGAGGACCTCCTGCTGAGGCTGATCGCCTGATGATGATGGATGGCCTGCAGGAAAGTGACTGAAGGAATTGAGACCTGGTATCGGCGATCCACTAATAGACAGAGGTACCAAAACGTGGGCCTAAGAGTCCGTTCGGTGCCCATTAAGCCGATCAGTCCAGTCACTTTGCGGCTCTGTACAAATTGAAGTGATGGATCGGAGATTACTGCCGGCGAGCAAGAGAAAGTCTAAAGTGAATTTGCGCGAGCACACGTGAGGCGGGATAATTGCTAATCCGCGAGATGAACTGGACGTTTGCTGATGATCTGGTGGGTGTTGCTTCGAGGTTCATTACTGAATACCTTATCTTTAATTCAGTTGGAATTCCAATCAATGAAGGCGGTTAGATTTGCAGACTAGTAGCCTAGATTTAGAAAGTGGAGAGGTGTGGGTATCACCAGCTGAGAATCTGTTGGCTCTAGGAATCTCAGTTGTCCAACGCCTGCCGGGTTTAGATTTTAACGGTATCAATGTACTCCAAAGCGACGCTCTGGCGGATAAGAGGGAGTCCTGGATCGCGACTTCCCGGCACACCTTGTAGAGCGCGTCCCTCTGGCTTAGGAAAAATGTGCCTCTAGTGGATGCTCCCAGGCTCGGGAGTCACCGCGTCACGACGAGTTGATAATTGGACGCCTCGTTACTTCGCGTTACTTTCACCCCCCGTTTCTCCACCTTCTTTTCCAGGCTTCCCCTTTCACCGGAGTTTATTCTTCGGGCGGGCGAGCCTCGAAACATCGCGGCTGGCTGTTTAAATCCTGTCGCTGGCGGGCCGGCAGCCGTTGGGTAGGCACTTCGTTAGTCGCCGGGGAAAAAGCAAGAAAGTCCCGCGACTCTCGTTAACGCTTGGCGCAGGTGTGCATCCCGTGAAATTACATCGTCGGTGTGTTCAACGCGTGACGCTCAACAACCGTCCCTGGCGGCTTTTTAGACGGGCATTATGCGTGCGCGGGTTAGGCCGGCCAATAAATCTGCCACGCCGGTAGCGAAGATTCGCGGGTACCGCTCGCCCTTATCCGTTCGCCATCGGATTATCCGTAGCCCTCCCCGAGTCTGCGAGTCGTTTAATCCGCGGGACGTGTCCTGGCCTCGTTCTTGCCCCGAGGATCTATTAGACCGTGATAACATCGGTGAACCAGTTCCTGAACGAAAGCGATTCAGACCGGAGGGGGTTCGTTAGGTATTCCCAACGTGTCTGGAAGAAATACCCGGTTGATTGGATTTGAAATTGTCCCGTATCTTTCCGCTCTTCGCGGTGTTCCCGATCCTAATTTATTGTAAAGCGATTGCGACCGTCCTCTGAGAGACGGGAGTCGAACAATCAACTCGTCAGGCTAGCGGTTCCAGCTGATCCAGGCTACTATCACTTGGAAGCGGTCCAACAGCACGCTTCAGGAGCCACGTGTCTATCTGCTTCAGTTTCCGAGGCGACTGTTCAGGATATTACTTTCTGGAAATACAGAGGCTGTGTCGTTCACGGAAAGCGATTCGGAATCGGCTCTTTTTTTACGGGGGAGATAGCGTCAGGCGTCTCAAGCTGCAGAGGGCCAGGGCAGCCAACGGACGTGCAGGACGTCGCTAACCGTGACACGTCGCTCGTTATCGTAAACTGGCGGCAGACTTAGCGGGGTGCAACCTTCCCGTGGACGGACAGCATCTGGACACGGGGCAGAAGGAAATTTGACGTGCAGTCCGTAGACCGAGCAGTGAGACGGTGGAATCGGGGACACAGGAACGGGTGGTAATGAAAGGATAAGGAAAAGTTGTCCGTCACGCCATGTGCGGACGTCTGCACTTCTGGGAACGATCGCGTGGCGGGGAAAAATTCGTTCCTGTCGCTTGGACGCGCGATGGGGGAAGAAAAGCGCCGGCGACGATTGAAACAAACTACACTCGAAATTGGGGTAATCTTCGTGTCCAGCGGGAAGCTACCAGTCGATAAGAGAGGAGGCGAAGGACGGGGATCGTTGGCTCGGGTCCAGGTCGCCGTAGTTAGAAATTTTGTTCAGACTTTAACAAATCGTCGTCAGACATAGGGTTTTAGACATGTTCTGTGTGTATCGAAGGGCGTTGCGTCAAGAATTCTTCTTTCGTCGAAGCTACTGTAAAGGGAAGAAAGGTCTAACAGTACTCAATGGATTCAAACTAGTCAAAGTCAAGTCCCAGTCTTTTACAGAATGCTTGCAACTAAATCCTAAATGATAAATCCGACTCAAACAATCCCAAGTCAGATGCTAGGGGATGACGCGACATTTATCCAACGTTCAACGAATCGGGTGCTTGTGAAGGTCTAGTCTGTGTCCGAGGGATGCGTCAGCGTTACAACAGCCTTTAGCAAAGGTACCCCACTGTATCCTGTCGTCTGGCTTATGAAATACCACAGTAGCCGTGCGTCAACGTAAAGGTCCGCGTCTTAACAAGCTAAACCCTAGTCAGTCCTTTATTCCTGAGGACACTCGGGCCAATTTTCCCGGTCCAAGATGTATGCTGGTTGGCCAGTGACACGCGATAGCCCTGAACCAGGCCGGAAGCGAAGGATCCAGGGGATAAGGGAGAACAAAGAGCGTGCAGTTAGCCCCAAGCCACTTCCGATCCCTAATTGAGAAGCTCGTGAGGATATCTGCTTTCGTGGATCGCAGCCCTATCTGGAGCGTCCAATCTCCTTTGGTCCCTGTCCTCCTCCCGCTGCAGACCACCTTCGCGCCACCTCCCGTCCCTCTGGAGGCAGTCGACACCTCCAGTTCCTTCGAAACAAGCGTCACCGATCTGGATCCGTGAGTCATTGTCCGAACTTCCAAGACGACGATTGAACTTCCCCAACCCATTTGGTCCACGGTTACCTGTTGAGGCGGTAGTGCGGCTGGCTCTTTGGAAGTTTCATAGACTCTCTCCTTATTGGTCGATCGCTGTCTGCTTTTTCGTCAGAATGGTCTGTACCATTTGTCTGGTTAACTCAGACTGGTAGCTAGCCTCCATCTTTTCTGTGTCACGTGCAGGGTTGCCAGCGAAGGCTCAATGCACTAATCCAGTCTTTACTGTATACGGAGTTCCCCTCTAGTGTTCCTAAAGACGTCGCGCAAGGCTCAACCCGTCTGATTTCGTTCAATTTATGACAACCCTGGTCACGTGCCACACATGAGCCAACGTCTGTAGGTGTCCGTGAGAACTAAGCGGTTCTTTCGTGAGCGGATGAACAGTCCTGTATCGGAGAATTATTTTTATCGGTCCCGTAACGATTGTCTGCGAGGTTCGAGAGAAATGCAAGTCGATTCGTCGGATTTGAGGCCAGAGGAAGAGGCTCGTATCGCGCTCCCACGATTCTCGTTTCTTATCGCGCTACCATCTCCCGATCGCCACTCCTAAAGGTTCGGTTTCTTCGAGGCGATCGGAACCCTTTCGAAACGGGAACGATCCGCAACAACCGACATGTCGACCTCTCGAGATGGCTGCGGAGTCACGCTCCGTGAAAACAGTTAAGTGGTCGGATGAACTAGTATCTTTAACCATACAATTTTTATTAATCGTTCGTTAACACATTCGACGTTCTACTATAATTGCGAACAATCAGTAGGAGAAAATGATAAATGAATCGAGCGACGAGTCGTGGAACCCGTAGACGGATGGAAAATCGTGGAAACATTTTGAAACAATCGCGAAAACACGAGGGCGTCGGGCGTTTTCATTTTTGTTCGTTCGTCGAACGTTAAGCGGCGTTGCCTAATTAAAAAGTTCCGGGGCGCGTGAAACGCAGCCTCAATTATAATTTCCAGCCGGCATTAATTGTTCCGTTTCCGCTGCGGAACAATGCTGATCTCGACTTGTTGTTAATTTTTCCGTGGACGATGATGCTTCGTTAATTTCTGCTTCGTTACGTTACGTTACGTAACGCTCGCAGTTAGAAGTCAGACGTGGATCGTAGTTCAGTTGTGGAAGTTATTATTTAAACAAAATAAAATAACAGTTTCCAGTTTGAATGATTGGTTTAACTTCGCTGGAAATTATCTAGACTATCTCGAGCATCTCTGCTAGCCAAACGCGATAAATATTCGACGGCTGGAACGAACTCTTGCTCCTCGACGAGTCGCGTTTACGCAGCGAGCGTACGCCCGTTAATTGCGAACGTTTCTCTTTGCTACCTCTTTCTCTCGGTTCGCGTCTCTGGCTGCCGATTCCAGTCCGATCAGCACGCCCCTCGCTTGTACTCAATTATCGATACGCCCGTTGCAATTACTCGCGATACTGATAATAATACGCGGCACCGCGGATCGGTTCCTTGGAAATTATACGCTTCTTTGAAAATAAACGACGCGTCAGCGGCACCGGATTTTCACGTTTTGCTCGTCGCAGGACCGTTTATCGACTGTTCGATTTGGAATAGAGCATCTTAAACATCTCCCTCTGAAATAGTCTCAGATAGTATTATTCGAACTTCTTATAAGCCATGGGGAATTTTTTTGATGTCGTACATTAATCGATTAAGAATCTATTTATAGTTTTTCTTGTCGTTACTCTGGAGGAAACGGCCATTCCAGTGGCGTCTGGGAAATGGCCCCCGCTCGATGGCCTATTCGTTAAGGTCGGCCATGGATTCAGCGACTTCGAACAATGGAGTCGACGGAAAGTCGCAGTGGACGGTCGTTAATGACACGAGGCAGCACGCGACGCGTTAAATGTCACCCTCCACCCCCTCGGTTCCAGCCCTGGAGATCGCAGACTTGAAACGGTTTCCTTGTAAATACCATAATGGAGCGAAGTGAACGAGCGAAAGTGACGCTTTGTAATTATTTTCGCGGACCGCGAGACTTTTCCCAGACTGGGATGGATCGATGGTCGTACACGTGGCCCCTTGGAAGCTCTCTGGAAAGAAGGAGCCGCGATACGTTAAACCACAGCGATACCTCGTTAGGTGTCGATCGTAAATTCGGAGGTGAAGGGTCTCAATTTGACACGCTAGCTTACTACAAATTCCACCGTACGCCGGGGACGTCGTATCCGCGACGAATCGTCTTTGCGAAACATTAAGACCAGCAGTCGCTCGCCTCCGTTCCGATTGACCACGAAACGAACATCGGAGGAGAGAGCGTAGGGCTTAGGATCAAAGGGAGAAAGGGGGAGCAGTTTGTCGTGGATTGGAGAATCGACCGAACGCCGTGGTTGAAGTAGAAATCTTCGAGGACGATTGTACTACATAGCACAGAAAGAGTAACATGATACAATTGGTACAATTAGTGTTATACCTTCGCGAGAGTGGTATCAACGAATACGTGAAATTTTCCCGATGAAAACGAGTACAAACACGACCATATTCGGAGTATGTTTACTTATATCTTACTATACTCAATTTTGAAATAGCGTGAATATACTATACTCGTTAAAATTAAAACTTGTCCGAAGGGGGTCGTGTTTGGGCTCATTTTCATTGGGATAACTCCGCCAATCCATCTGTAACACTTTCGTTAAGAGAAAGATACGTGTTTCAATTTTAAACAGTGATTTATCGCGAAGCAGAATTCTGCCAATCAGAGGGACGACTCGGGAAACAAACGAAAGACTCCTCCCAGTCTAGGCCGGAAACCGTGGGCCAGAATCGGGTAGAGACGTCGACTGGAATCGGCGACGATAAATCTTCGCGGTGGCAATAAACGTCTAGGCTCTATAGTTAATGGGAAATCGTTGATTATGTCGCCGAATCGGTGATAATCCACGGCCGCCTCGCGACGTATATCGTCGTGGAAATTTTTCCTCGGGATTCTCGACGCTGGTACATTTTCCTCGATCGAAGTCGAGTATCGATTCGATGATTAAAAGCATCGTAAAGATTTATTCCCCTATATTCGTCCGAACGGTTACACATTTATTAGAAGGAATAGGAAGGAACCGATCGTAGGTCACCTTCGAATATCCAAAACTTGCGCAAACAAAATGTTTTTTTCTAAATGTTTACGATGGAACTCGTCGAACCTCGTTCGTTTGTTCAACGCGTTACAATCTGCAAGGGGAAAGGTGAGGGGGGATGGCGTAAGATCCAAGCGCACGAAAGGGTTAAAAGAACGACGGGGAGCCCAACTGAAGGAGGAAAAATGGCGAAAGAAGGGTCGAGCTATGAAAGAGAGGGAGAGGAGGAGAGCCAGGCGAGGAGAAGCGAAAAGCACGAAACTCGCATTTCCCTAAGTATAACGTATGCTCTTAATCCCAGAATTTATGCGAGCGGAATTAACGCGCGCTCGGGCTGCCTGGAGCCGGCTCGTCTCGATTGCGCGGGTGTGGCGTACCGGACTGAGAGCTCGACTTAAGTACTCGTGCGCGCGACTGTGTGCGGTCTGTGCGTGTACATCGATGACTGCGAGTATCGGCATTGACGCAACGCGTCGCGAAACTCACATTTTCAACTCGAACCATTTGTATCGTTGGAAGTAAAATATTGAAAAATTGAAAAGTATTTTTAGGCTAGGATCGTCTCGATATCACGGTTACCATAGACTCTAAAGAAAATATCTACTCAACCAAAAATGACCAAAATTTAATTATCGAGAACATTTGTTCTATGAATTTTCTTTGTGAATACATCGATGGACGAGATATTCAACATTCTCCTCTGTTAAAAGTTTCCTCGAACAATTTCTACTATTCCCTCCCTCTCCCCGGTTTCAAGCAAAGCAGGAGGTGATTCCCGCCCTCTCAGACGTTCCCAGATTCCCGCGCGTGTATCGAGCCTCCCCTTTCCTCAGCCGCGCTCCTTCCGCCATACACTCGGCGACATAAAGCGGAAAACGCATGAGCGCACCCAGCCGCGAGAATCGTCTTGCTGCGTTAAGCTCGGCGGACCCTTTCGTTGAGGTGGACCAGGACGAAGGGTTCCCGGAATGTTTGGTGCGTGAGGCGTACGACCTGCGGAGGGACCTTTGGCGACAGACGCTCTCTGTTATTTCGTCGGTGATCCCGTAAAGGAATTCTCTGCGGCGGACGGCTCGCAGTTTCGCGCGATTTACTCTTGATTGCGAAACCGTGGGCCGAGATTGCGCGCTTACGGGGGCAGAGATTGAAAACCGAGTGGCGATTCTGGACCTTGAAACAATTTCAAGGAGCAGTTACGCCGGATAATTGCCACGAAAGCCCGAAAGTATGGAGACATTGGTTCGCTGGCTGAAGGAAACTTCGCGGTAGCGTATCGAGGGAAGGAGGGGTCGATATCTCGGTTGCTATCGCTTCTATAAGAAATTTCTATAGAAGAACGTGGTTTGAAAATTTAATTTGCGATAACCTACGTCATGTGCATTTTTGCCGTGGAGGGAACGGTAAGCGAGATATTACGGTTAACGCCCTCCACAGCTGCCCCAAGAATTCTGCGAAACTAGTATGACGTCATGTAGCGCCGATTAGTTGAACCAGCCCATAAATACGTATAACGTTTCCTCACAATTGCCTGCGGTGTTTTTCCACGGTGTGGTAATAAATACATAGAACTGCATTTTATTTATGTACGCAGGTTGGTTAATACTCGTACTGTACTCGTTGGACCACGAGACGGATTCCTACCGCCGCCATCTTGACTGGTGCAAATAACGTGCCTCCTAATAGGATCGAAGGGTCGCGTTTGAATAATTTGCAACCGAGTCGATTTTAATCGGCTACATATGTAATAATAGAGTAGGAAGTAAGCGGAGATTATGCAACACCACGCTAAATATTACTACTGTGTAGTTGCGCAAGGTGATTAAAGATTAATCATTTCCGAACTGACCGTTCCGTAATTATTAATGCAAGGAGCAATTCAGCTCCAATTACTCCAAGGTTTGCACGCGTGTATCGGTTTAACCGCAGCTATGATACCGCGGACATAACCTGTCCTGTTACTTGGGTACACGTACCATTATCAAATCAACCGTTTCATAACCGTTAGGTTCTTTTTGATACAGTGTTAGATCGCAGGTGTGCGATCGGTTTTGTCATTCGTTTCAATAAGAACCTCTGAAACGGAAAAAGAAAGCAGTCAGTCCAGCCGTGGGCGGAATCAACGCTCTTCAACAGGGTTACTCAGCGATTCCTCGGCGACGATTTCAGCATCGACGATCGAATTAGATGGCGTTCCGGGAACGTGGTCGGTAAATCGTCCGCTCCATTGACACTCGAATGACTTCTACCGCGACGTTGGCACTCCTGTCACGTAGCGTTCGACGATCGTCGATTGAAAAATCCACGACGAACGGGAGATTTTCTTTCCGTTCGGCGAACCCCGCGCGAGTCATTAAGAGGTACGTAGGAACGTTCGCGGCTTTCCTGTCGCGAATAACGCGCTCGTTTCAGGCCTGTTTGCGCAATCGGTGATAAGTTTCTCGTCGGTTGCGAGTAACAGGTACCGTAAATTACTGTCGAACGCACGGTCAAGTAATTTGTTACGGGAACGATCCGATCGAAGATGAAAATCGCTCGTCGGACGCGCGGCTAAGTGATATCGATCCTGTCGATCGCGGGACGCGGCGGCGGACCGTGATCGAGTAGGTGTTAGATCGTATCTCGTTGTTGCCCGTGTCCTATGAATAATGGAGGTAATATACCGCGCGCAAAGAGATTTTTGACCGGTCGAATTGAACCTAGACTCGCGGTGCACTTTCGCGTCAGCCTGATACGTGTTCGACTACGGAACGACTGATTTTCTGTTGTGGGGAAAAAATACAATGTTCGTCAGGCGCGGAATAATAATTATTGCACGACGACCTTTGAAGCGTATCGCGATATAGAATTTATGCTGCTCGGAGATGACGGTGCAGGAAGGAATGTTTCTTTCGGTATAAAAATATTGACGTGGTGGGTAAAAGGGACGAACTGAGTACACGGTATTTTTATTAACAAATTTCAGGTTCAGTGAAGTGATGACTTAAGGGGTAACGCCACTCTAGAGGTTGAAAAAGGGCCTAACTTTGATCATTAATTTTGAGAGTATGACGAAAGGAATAGGATTTCTTTTGACATGGCTTATTTAACACATATTGAAGTATAAATGAAAATTGTTGTATTATAATTATAGTACAAAATGGCGGCGACTAAGCGAGTCTTCAACACTGACTTTTTTTAAATCCTATTTCTTTTGCCATACTCTCAAAATTAATTGACAAAGTTAAGCCTTTCTTTCAACCTCTAAAATGGTTACCACCCCTTAAACCCTAATTTTGGGGTGGATTCCAAAATATTTAAATTTTATCAAAATGTCAATGGGGATCTCTATCTTCCAAACAGATTCGAATTCACCAAAGTGATGACTCGAATCCTCCCCTAATTCCGTGTTTCACCAAAATCTCGATCGTCGATTTCTGTGAGGGCACCGTGTATCTCTCGGGCACGGCGTAGAATTTCACGATCCCGTAGCTGGCACAATCGGATAGCCAGGGCGTTGTCGGGAATTACGGCTCGACGTTCGTTTAGAAAGGCGCCCGACGATTTTTGCACTTAACGCCGATTAACAAACTCGACGCGGCCCGTAAATTCGCCGTGAAACGCAACGCAATCGTTCACAGCCGGAAAATAATCGGCACCGGGAATGTTCGACGGCCTTTGTTAACGTCCGATCGCTGCGATTCGTAACCTGATAAGCGGTCGAAAAGCTTATCTACGCGAGAGTGACTCCAATATCTCGTCGTTCGATATTTACATTGTACTTTTGTTATCCGCTATCAGTTTGGTATTTCATTAGCCGATATTTCATTTCCTGGTCATGGGTTCGGGGAAACTGTTTGGTCGGGGAGTTAGGTATTAATATCGGAACGCGGGCGGCGAAGTATAGTTCTCGTTTCGCTCGGTTGTTTGGGTAACGTGGATTTAGTTTGAGTGCATGTATTAATTTTGGACCAGTTCTGAGGTGTGGAAGGGGGCGTTCTAAATTAGCTGAATGTTAATTGGTTTGGGATCTGCTTGATCGATAGCTACCAAAGTCTAGCAAGTTGTAGTAGGCATAGTTCGAGCCCGTTACCGAGGACTGACGTCTTCTGATTAAATTATTTCTAGTCGATTAAAAGATCCGGAATTGGTAACTAACAATTCCTCGTGTGAACATTGGTATCTCGAATCGTTTAAAACTACAGGACTACTAGCAACTTGAGGATGCTGACCTCAGATCTAGTCAAACAGCCTCAAGTTTGTCTTTAACCTTTTATTTACCGAATTTCTCAAAAGCTTCTTAACTAGAATATCCCCTTAAAGGATGTTGCACCATACCCATGGACTTCGTCGATATAATTTCCAAGCCATGAAGGCTTAAATAATCTAACCCTCGTATCCCCTCTTGCAATCATCGCGAAGATGAGCGTTAAAACGAGGTTTAGAGTCGTGTCGCGTACACGGGATCCCCCAGCCTCGCCTATAATAAAAATCGCGAATTGCAAATCGGAAGGAAGGCCGAGCAACCGCTCTGCGGTTACCAATCACGCAGATTTACATTTTTAATTTCCGCCTTTGCTGTCGGCCCTTTCCAGCCGGTTTAATTAACTCCGTTTTCTCGCTTCTTATATCTCCCAGTTGTCGCGTTCCTCTCTCTTCCACCTTCTCTAACCCGGACCCGTATCGACTTCCTTCGAGCTATCGACAATTTTTCAATTATCCGACCGTAAGCGAAGTAAATTAATTGTTACGCCGACTCGAGGTGGTTTCCTTTTCCACCGTTTTCCCGCCCTTCGTCTCCTCGTTTCTGTTCCTTTTCCAGGTGGGAAAGGTGGGGTCGCCGAGTTTAGCGCCTCTCCTTTCGCAGGAATTGCCTCGGATATTGATCAAATTTGCCGCTTGGATTCGTGATCGAGAATCGCCCCCCTTCAACTGTTTACATTTCTTCAGCTCGAGCGATGACAGTTTCGAAAACCTGGCTAATATCGGTCCCGTTGTGTTCCATCCGTCGTCCTCTTTTTCTTTCATTTCGAGGCAGTGAAGTGCACAAGTAAATCTATGTGGATTAGATATTGACATCATTTTCATAAATGAATTTTTTAATTAGCTATACCACTTAGAGCTTTGCCACTCAAAAGGTTAATAGAATAATGAATCCTGCTAATAAAGACGGTCTTCCTCTCGTGGAAACGTTGGTGGTGCTCTTCGAGAGCGGGCGAATAAAATGCATCGTTGTTGCTGGCATTCACGAGAAATCAAGGAGCTCTTTGACGCGGTAGATTTGAATATTAATTGGAGCTTTCTCTGCAGTTCCCGAGGTCGTTAAAAATCTTATTCCCGCGAAAGGCAACTCGCAAATGAGTTCCTTTCAGATCCGCGAAATGATCAGGACAAAGTCGAAAGCGGAAGTTGACAATCCGCTCGCTGTTTGTCAAGTTGAACGCGACGAAAGGCTAGAAGTTCTCGTTTCGCGAGTCAAGCGACTTCAGTTTACCGCGAGCAACAGAATTCATCGCTCTCAGCGATCGATTTCCTCCTCCCTGTTTCGAAATTAGAATCTCCTCCGGTCGGAGGGTGCCCCGTGTCTCAGGGATGCGCATTTTACCAGGTGTTTTTGTAACTAAAAGGTTCGACGGGCTTTCGTCAATAATTAAATCCCCCTTGAACCGAGGAAAAGCGACGTCAGGCTCTCGTCGAGCCGTCCCCGATCAAATTCCGCGTTCACCTTCCTGGACGTGACAGTCGATCGCTTTGTTCCACCGAAGATTTCTCCCAGCGTCACGAAAAATTGATAGAGTGCCCGACTACCACCAGAGAACGGGGAGGGGGGAATTTCATATTTTTCCCCGTAGCCGACCGCGCGGCGAATGAGAAGCAGCTAATGGCGCCAGGTGCGGCCGTTCGATGGAATATAAATAAATATGACCCGATCGATCAAAGAATCGAACGCGGACCGCGAGACGACACGCATCGTCGATCGTCCGGGGGGGATGTTTCCAACATGGTTTCGAGGGGACTCGTCGGCTGGCGATTCGTCAACGCTTTTGTCGATCAGTCGCGCTCGAATACACGCGCAACGTCGTTAATTCGAACTAATTGCCTGTTTAACGAACAATGTGGGCGCCGTCATTTTTACCGCAATGGGAACAATGTATTCATCGACTAGAATATAATTAATTTCGCGATGAAAATTCATAGTAAACTGGAGTGCTCGAATCATCTTGGCCCCACGTGGAACCTATTACTGGCCCATTAACTCTCCTCTCGACAATCGTTAACACATTTGAGAGCGCACTTTTTCGCTTGGCAGCGACTTCGACGACTCGGTAATTAGCTCTTTCGAGGAACCTTCGTTCGTCTTTATTCAGACATGCTTCCGTTCCTCGTATTTCCGTCCACGACGAGGACGCGTCGTGAACACGATTTTTCAATGATTAATGCTCCGCTACGAGCACTAACTCGACTTTCATAAATCTTCATTGCATTGAAAAGTGCAAAACTTTCCCATTTGGAAACATTTCGTTTAGCATTCGTGGCGAAACAGAATGCTAAGAAAGCATCTCGAGCGCGAAATATCAAAATACAATATTGTCTCCGGTTGTTGGTTGCTCTACCTAAAGGTGTCTACGCAAAGGGTTAAGTCGGGGGTCGATTAGCGTCAGTCTGTGGGTTGGGATCATTTTTCTTCCAATTGAGTGACGCTCGCCCAGCCTGGAAACGTGGACGGTGTAACCCGATACACGAGGCTCGAATCCCCTGTCAATCTCGCTGATGCCCCGGGATTTTCTTGTTCTTCGTTAGCCACGCATGTTTCCTGCGAGATGCTCCTTGTACGCACGAGACGCTGATGCGTTTCTGTCCAAAGTTTCTCGTACCTGCCTCTCCGTTGGCTTGGTTTACAGTGGAGCTCGAAATGCGGTCGGGAAAATGGGGTTTCGATGTTGCGCAAGTGGCTTGGGACGCGACAGATTCAGTCTCTAAGACGGTGTATCGAGTGAGATGTACCGTGTGCATCGAGTACTGAAAATAACAGCAGAACCTGAGCAGAAAGAGTGCTCAGAACTTTGATATCGATTCGTTTCAAGACTAAAGTATCTTGTCATTAACCCCTTCACTGCCAAGCAAATTTAAATTATTTTGCCTTGGGCGCCAAGGCATTCAATAGAAATGTGTAATCTAGGTTGTTTGTGTTTAATGCCACTTTTTAACGCACGGTTCCCTTCGCGTCAGGTAGCCAACGCTCTTTAACGCAGCGAGGAACGGTGACCCATATGGTAGTGGGAATTGAATAATAACGAGAGATGTAAAGTAATTGTAAATCTTCGCAAGATAGGTCTACCTTTAGAGGTATGCATGCTAATAGCGAAGACGAATATTAAGGCTTGCCTACGCATGATAACCTTTTTGAAAAACTATAAGCTATGAGTATAAATATTATAATTGAAGTCCGATATCACGAAGTAGAAGTGTACTCATAAGTAGCAATAGTTTAATGTCCAAACCATTGTAACAAAAAACAAAAAAAAAACAAAAAAAAAAAAAAGAAAACACTACTGGCCACCCATTTGTAATCTACCTTATTACTTTGATAATATATAGTGATACTAAATTTGTGGTTTTTATTGAAATACTAACACCAGCCTCTCATTTTGTTTCAGGTAAGTCCACCTCAGTTTCCACCAACAACGTCCTTCTCTGGACCTGGTAAATCTATGAACACACCTCGTATATAAAATTCTACGAACCCTCCTTCGTCAAAAAGTAACCTTTTCTATGTACGATAAGTACGTTTCTCACCTATCACCATACGTCTATGAAGCAACCACCAGGGGGTCTGGTCCACGCTGGGGCATTAGCCGACCTAACTAAATTTTTTCACCGCGGGGTCTGGGTCTATTCCGAGGGCATAGTCGACAAAGATGGACGAGGGAATAAGAAGGCGACGCTGTGCGTAAATACGAACGATTAGCGTGTCATCCATCATCCCAGCTGACGTTCGGTTACCAAACATTCGTTTGGACAACGTCGTCGCTGGTGTCGTCGTCCGTGACACGAACACCGTCTGCCCTTCCTCTCTCTCTCTCCGGATCCTTCCCACGAGCCACCCCTTCCCCTCCTTCCGGTGGCTGGAAACGAGCTTTTTATTCTTAATCGGGTTTCTTGGAATTCCTCGTCACAGATAAATAGATTGTTCGGGCGCGGTACATTGATCGGCGATCACGGCCGATCGGTCTCCTAATAAGATCCCTGGATCAATGAGATTGTTAGGACGAAAGAGGGGCGGGCAGGGGGAGGGCAGAGCTAGGTATAATATCGGCCGTCCCTTTTGAAGGCCCGTTTAACGAGAATTGCGTTATTGACGGGAAGTGGCTCTGTTTGGGGAAGACTCGACGTTGTATCCGCGTCTCAGCCTCCGAGCACTGAATCGCAGACTTATATTATTGTCGTCTGATTGCAGCATGATTGCGTCCTCCCCGGTACGTCTGTCATAGCGCAAGCCCCCAACCTCTGCCCGATCGTTCATATATTTTCCTTTAAAGGAAATATTCTTGGGGATTTTCGCGACGTAATTGATGGAGGGACCCCTGCCCTCGACGCGGAACTCTCCTCGGCTGGAGTCCATCGGGGCTGGGTTTGGGAGCGTATGACAGACAGTTATTGACCGGGTTTGTGTACGGATGACTCAAAGTTGGACGTAGAAGCTCTTGCTTATTAGTTCGATATTTGTCCTGGCTGTTTTCGAAGAACAGAGGAAGAATCGGTTGGCTGCCGAAGGTCACGGAAGGAGCTACCCCAACCAGACCGGAGAATAGAACCGCCCACAATGCCCCGTTCCTCTGAAATATGAGGAAAACTGGGATTATCGCTAAAAGTGTGCATTCGTCGCAACTTTGCGTCATTAGGTCCGCAATAGCACTGACCAAACGACCACGACGTGGAGTTCACCGAGCTATAACCGCGTCTTTTAAGCTCGCTCGCCCGCATTATAGCTCGTTAAGCCCGGCGTTAACATCCGCATAAAATTCCCGGCTGGGCGAAAGTCTCTAATTCCATAACGCAGGCTCGCGTTTCTTGCGGCCCTCGCGAGCGAAACCGGGAATCCCCCTAACCTCGTCATGCGACGCGCGAATTCGGCGGAGCGTATTGTCTATTTTCTTGCCTCGTGGAAAATCAATTGCGGCGCCTAGGTTCCCCACTGGTATTCGCCTCCGAATTTACCGTCTCGGATACCCGATAATTCATCGCCTTTGGGCACCGTCCAACAGCTAGGCGACCGCATTTCTCACGGCCATTTTGTCTCATTATTGCGCGCACATCGCCGACCCAAGAAGCCGAGCGCATGCATTCGCGGCTGTCGCCCTAGCCGGTCACGCGGCGGAGCCAAATAGCTAATGATTGCGAGCGAAAAAAAGAAACCGAAATTAATAAGGGAACCCGAAGTAGTTTATGTTTATTTCGGGACGCGAAGACGGCATAATCGCAACGTATCGACCCTGGGAATCTCCGCGTCGCGCTCGCTTTATCGAAGCTGATTCGGGAATTCATGCCCGCCGCGGTAATTGTGATTTGCGAGAGCAGGCCTCGCGAGCATCCTCCGGAACAGGATTAACCGTGAAATGTTTCCCTCCCGTGGCACGATTTTTTTGCAAATTTTAGCGCTGCGCCCAGTTGCTTTAATTGACGCCCACTCGATTAACGCTGACAGACACCAACCGGGATGGGTTTTTTTCCTACGCGACTAACGGATGATAAATACAGAACGTAAAAGTTTGCGTCATCAATGTGAGAGGTTCTTGCCTAATATATTTATCGAAAACTATTGGAGCATTATGTGTAAAGGTCTTTTGAAATTGCCACTCGATACTTTACTGAATTTTAGACGCACATCTCACAAGGAGAAGCCACGAATGTGGAAATCGTTTTTCAAAACGACACCCCTTAGAGGTTGTAGTACGCACGCAGTACTGCAACACCATTTTGGCTTTTCTCAGGATGGGCCTTCGTTTTAGAGATATTTTGCTTTCAAGTTGATTGCATGTGTTACTGAGTAATGGATAATAAAAGCATCTAATAAGGTTCGTTGGGTCAAGTGAATCGCTATGGCTATGGCACGCACCCATACGTACGAGCAGCCGCCACTGCACGCGTCCACCATAACCGCAGACGCATCGCTCGCTCGTCGGGTTCGTCGTTATTCCTACAGCCACGTAGCTCCTGAACTTCGCTAAGCCCAGATGCAGTCCGGTGCCTAATGCTGATGTCGAGTAATATCCGCTGGATCCTAAATTCATCTAAGATCTCGTTAAAGCGGTTCCTTCCACTAGTCACGTCAGGTAGAGTCATGCGCGAAACGAACGGTACGTCATCGTTTCTGCTGCACAACCTCGAAAGCTGATCAACAGGATCCTTGGACCCAGGCAAAAACAGACCAATGCGCAACTGTTGGTTCGGTCATTAATCCCAAAAGACGAAGGCTCCGGCGGTCCCAATTCCGTGCGGTAAATAAACCCGGCTCGCAAACATGATTGATTTCATCATGCGCGTCCCCCGCGCAGTCGGCGAGAGAAGTCATCGAACCGTGGCTGGCTAACCCCTCAGATACGGATGCTTGGCTGCGCGAACGTAGAAACACGGCTGGTGGGTAGGCGCGGATCGATCACCCCTTTTTTTCCCCACTTTTGGCCGCGAAGGCACACCTCGTATCGTCGAGCAGCATCTACGTTTCTCACCGAGCGCAATAAAAGTCTCCGCAAATCATGCGACACGCCAGCTACTCGCACGCCCGGCGATTTCCCGTTTCATTTCCAGGCTCGTTCCTTTTCCACTGGGGCAGTCGGGACAATTAGCACCTGCCCTGCGGCGCGCCGCACACCCTTCCTGCGGCTCGCTATCTCTCCGCGAGCTTCTTTACGACACCCGGTCACATTAAGGATCGCAACGATGTTACTTTGCCGAGCGTTCGTTTCCGCTTCTTCCCACCTGCCGCCACGCGGCTCGGTCTGCGAACTTCTGTGGTGTACAACTTCAAGACGTGGTGGATGTATTTAACAAGCAGAAGCAAACGTGTAGTTTCATGTGTCCTGCTTGTCAGGAGAGGGACCTCTGCCTTATCGACAGAGTGTGCTGCTTTATCGATCGAGTGTTCGATGTTATCAACAGAGCGTCGTCTCAATCGTAAACTTTAGCTTTATCTGAGAATATATGCATAGAAATCACTGCACAATAGTGTGGTGTGTGTGAGCGCGAGTGATGTGCGTAGCAAGGAATAGTTTCTGCAATAAACATATTTTAACATATTTTATTATTTCTTTCCTATATTATTTCCTACAATAGCCTTCCAACGCTCGACACAGTTCTTTGTCTACCGCGCAAAGTGGTTGTCGCAAACGTTTCGACGAACGCGGCGTAACGTGTCCGATTCGAACCGTTTATTGCGGATCGCGCCAAGGGGGCGCACGCGTTGGCATTCATTAGCGTTTTTGGCAGCCGGGTCGTTGGCTCGCGACCAGCGCCGTTTACTATTTCGCTGGTTGACGCGTAAGAAAGTTTTCACGCTAGTTTAATTGTGAGCACCGGCGAAAGTTCGGCCCCCCGAAGCGGCGGTATAACGCGGAAAAAATTGCTGACAAACTGCGGAACTTCCACGGGCATCGGGCAAACGCCAACTTATTTACTGTTCGCGAAAAAGATTTAATAAAACACCCGGTATACCGGCTCCGCGTTAGGCCAAATTTCAATCTCCGTAAGTCACGGGCGCGGGCTGGTTGCGCGAATACTTTTTTACGGTTAATGGCGCTCGGCGTCGTTCAACGACTTTTCTTTCTTTTTTTAATAAAGCGTCCACGGTTCGGAAAGGCACACGCCCACAACTGCATTTTGCGATGTTGTTTGCCGGGTTCTGGATGAGTGGTTCGTTGAATCATCTTGCGGACGCGTCAATTGAGTCGCGGATGACTAGTTACAGAGATGATTTCTCCATTCCCCTCCGTGTATTTTTTTGAGGTACCTGGTGATCACATCGTACACTCTCCGTCTCTCGGAGGATCCCAGGTCGTAGAGGTCCCAGGGTAACGGGAGCCATGTTCTTCTGGTGGTAGGGTCTCTATGATCGCGACGCGTCCAATCGCACTGCAAAAGTATACAAATGGTCGGCGATAAACTACAGAACTCCGTCAGATTCTTCCTCTCCGAGTGGTTATTTCGCCCAACGGTAAATAATAGTTCAATTACCAGCGCCTTCGTCCTTCCCTCGGTCCTGGCTTCGTCATGCCTGGACCCTAAGCGCAGCCAACCAAATTTTCGAGCGAGTTATCGACTACAGACGCAGGTGTCACAGGAGTCTGGCTCGCGGGGATCCCAGTAGCGCCACGGAAATGGAAGATGGAGTCGAGTGGCGCCGTAATAATATTCGTAAATCTTTTCTATAACAGATTCTGCGGGACAGGGGACGGCGGGGCGGAACGAGGCAGGGACAAAATAACCGATTATTCGAAAGACCACGTAAGCCAGTAGCCGTGACGGGAATTTATTCGGTCGATTTGGAGGCAACCCAGTGCCGTTGACGGTTCTGACTGATAACGGCCACTTCGCGCAGCTACCCGAGCCCCCCATTTTCATAGTCCCTTCGCGAAACCGCTTAATATTCCGTCGGTGTAAAGGCGGAACCGAATTCGCCCCGAAGGCAGCCAGGAACGCGTCGGCGAGCCTCTTCCGTTGGAAAGTAAAGTCGATTTTCGGTTGGCCCGACGTACGGGAGCGCGCCGTGCCACCATCAACATCTCGTGTGTCCGAGGCACTCGACAAATACCGGGGCGGACGTGAATTTAATTCCTGCCTGCTCCTCGAACTCTCTCGTTCTCGCCGACCGGGAGGAGGGGAATCGATTGCCGCGCGTGTTTACCTCCGTGGACCTTGAGTTTCGATCACCTCCTACCCGCCCTTCCAATTGTGTTTGCCCTTTGTCTCTGTCTAGGACCGGACGGCCCACTGTTTCCGTTCGATTTCGCCGTGTTTCGGGGATTCTTCTTGTTTCGCTCTGCAACAGTGTTTTCCGAAGCGGGGTCGCGGCCCCCCGGGGGCGGAGTTGGTCGATCTTTATCCTCGTAATGAATTTCACGTGGAAAAGTTCTCGGAAGGAATTTGTCTTCGTTAGCGCCGCTTTATAGTTCCTATTCGTTCGGTTGCCCCTTCGTTTGACATGCCCACTATAGGATGACACGAATGGTACCTTGGCGACACGTTCGTGCCCAAAATAATGCACGGAAGGGATCGAATGACAGATCGAAGTTCTCGCTAGGAGTTCACGGGCGAAATGCCGGCATCGCTTACGCGGTCGGTTCGATCCTTCCCGCCGCTGTCAAATCGCGGGCATATTTATATACGCGACGGGCGACGCGACGCAACGGGTCGCGAAACGGGGTAATCGCGTTCGATTCCGATGCACGCGCGAAAGAGCAGCGCGTTTTCGGGTGGCCAGTCACGCTGATCGGGACGCACACTTTACTTTTTGAAATCCCACGCAGACGACGACAACGTTCGAGCGCTCGTAATTAACGTCATCGCCCTCGGGCGTCACCCTTTCGCCCCCTATGTTCGAACCCTTCAACCCCACCGCCCGCTTCCACCCTCCCTCCATCCCTCCCGCCCCCCGCTCCCGTCGCCCTATCACTTTTCCAACGACCCGTCAGCCATTTCCTGTCACCGCCGCTCTCTTTCTACCGAGGTATAATTAGTGTCCTCTGTTTCCCTCGGCTGCCAGCCGCGTTAATAACGGCGTGCCACCGGCTCGATCGCGTTTGCGGCTTCGCTTATCCGTTTGAAAACGAGATTCAATTACGATCGCGCCCACACCACTTCACCAGCGACAGACAACGGCCCGGGGATTGCTGTCTGTCGCTGTTTTACTCGACGCTTTTCTTAATCATCCGTAGGTCGCGCGGCGGGGAGCGTACCCGGGAAAAATCACGGAAGAACTTTAACGCTGTTGAATCTCTACGGAGTTACCGTGACATAATGGCGAGTTCAGAGGATACAGGGGTGGATTCAGGCGTGTGATGCGTGTAGGTAATTAGCGTTTGCTTGTGGTTATGGGGTGTCTCGGGGTGTCTCGAACTAAGAGGCACGTCAACGGGATTAATAGTTTTTAAAAAAGCGCGTTGAAAGAGATGGATTCCCTTGGCGAAAGTGATTTCAGGTCAACGCTATCAGCTGGAGTAAAAGATTGGATATTCACGGGGTAGTGCCACTTTGAAGCAAAATCATTAATCTTCTCTTATCTTTTCGCGAAGAGAAAACGGAGTAACGAAAGACGGAGGGGAGAGGAGAGGGGGTTGCAGCTATACGCTGCCATTAACCCAACTTCGATTTGACCTGTGACTCATCGAACAAACGCGTTTCAGCTTCCATTCTTCCCCCGTCGAAAGATCTGGCCTGGAATTCTCGGTTCGACAAACCGTATTCCCATTTTTTTCCTCGTTTGATTAGAAATCGCGTCGACGAAAATCGACGGTTCCCCGTTCGCAGTAGGTCAACCCACTTTCGAGGCGAAGTTCCTAGCGCCGGAAAAATCTTTGGCGAGTTTGAACATCGAGTGTCTTCCTCCTACGCGGGAAGCGAGGAAGCTCTTCCGTCGCCTGGCGGGGCTCGCACGTGTCCTTAATTCTTTATTAGCACCCGTCAGAGTCGCGGGAGGGGGCAGTGGAGGGGAGGTGATCGCAGCGAAGGCGAAGGTGCGCTACGGAGAAGTAGAGGGCGCATTTCTGGGCACAGTGGAGGCGCGAAGGGCACGGTGCAGGGCGTATATAGTGGTTAGGGAGGGGTACACCGGCGTGGTGGAGGGCAGTGTGGGGGGAGGGGTGCACGTGACTAGACGGCGTAGAGCTTCTTTTGCGTTTCCGCGAGGAGAGGCGATCGTATCTGCGCTCACGATTTCCGATCGTGTCGCGGCCCGACGTCCCATCGTTGGACAACATAAATTATTAATGCGGCCGCGCCGCGATCGTGAACGGTCGGGGTGGAAGGAGGTGGAGGATGGCTGCGATCGGCGAAGAAATCGGACAATGTTGGTGGTTAAGAGCAAAGCGTATCGTTTTTGGAATAATCGATTCGGTACGAGATATTCTGAACTGCCTCGTTGCTTCCAGCTTTTGTTGACGTTTCATTTTTCAAGTTCTCTGATTCGTCTGCAGGACATTTCGAAGGATATTATATCGAAAAACCTTTGAATTTTCTTGAAGGTAATAGGCTAGTAACGCAAGTCTGTTCAGAGGTTACGTTTTTATAGGTCGATGAACCCAAGGTTGTTCGAAGGTCGTGTTGTTGTAGGTCGTTGCACTCGTCTCGATGTTATCCGTGATAGCAAATGCAAACACGTATGTAGTGCCATTTTAAGAAACATCGATGACGGTAGATTGCGGGTACATGATCGGAATGAATTATGCGCTTCGCTAGTGCCCGACGTAGTTATCTTGTTACGTAACCTCTTATTGTGTCACGGGTCAGGTTAAGGATCGTTTGCGACGGTATTGTGATATTTTCCCATTCAAATAGATCAATAAGCAATATTTTTCCTCTTCCATTGTCTCATATTATAAACATTCACGTGTCTGGCTGCCAAGACAAGTTGAATTGTTTATATCACATGGTTTGCATTTTGCAGGATCATTAAATTAATATCAGGCAAAAGTTCAACTCAAATTGATATCGGTTATTAAATCTGCTCCCGGACGGTTTAATACTATAATTAAATCACGCACTTTATCTGTTTCTCTTTCGGTTAACGAAAATCCCTCGTGACATAACTGGGTCGATCGAATGAAATGCACTTGCCAGCGAACGCTTCAAATATTCATAAACTTCGCCGTAGCTCCGAATCTGCTAGATCGTTCCACGTGAAACAAATATCGATGTTTGATCGTGCATATTCCGAAATTGATACTTTCCGCACATACATGCAACCCCATATTTCCAACCCCGAAGAACTTTTGCGACATCCTCGCTGCTGGAGGAATCACGAATCACCTCTTTACGTGAAACAAGGCGGAAAGAGTTCAATCGCGCAACAAGTTACGGTCCGCACAAATGGAGGTTAAGTCCGTCGGTAGCAGACCGCCATTGTTCGACGAGGAGGTCGGCAGTGTCGTTCGTCACGGGACGAGCCGTAGAAATCGGAATCGGGCAGCGGTCCTCGACTGGAGAAGAGGAATTACACTTGTCAGCAACCAGTTCGTTCGGATTGCTTCGGCTCTCAGACATCATTAGATGCAATTCCATTCGTCGTCGTCCTTCGACTGGAGTTTGCCCTGTTCCTCGATGGTCCACTGGCTCTTTCAGCATCCCAGGCGAAACGGTTTGCGTCGTAAATCCCGGAATCGAATCCTCCCCCTCTCGCTCGGCTGGCCTCTCGTTTCTTCCTCTGCGTCCTGTTCCGACTTCTTCGCCGCTTTGAACCAACCCGGTGCATTACGTGATTTCCCATGGACGATTTCTGTATTATATTTCTCCCGCGAGGGTTGCCCGGTGATTGCGTCGACGAGATCAAAGGAGCCTTATAAGCGCGGATGCAAAACTTTAATATTAAGTGTATTAGGTATCGGGAAGAGTGACGGAACTCGTGGAAGTCCTCCGAGTATCTCGGACTCCTCGTTTCATCGCAAATCCTTTAGTCCTCCATGAACAGCTCGAAGTTCACGGACCAAGGGATCCTGAATGGATTCGTTTCATCCAAGTCAGCCGGCAGCTAGAGATACCTCTGAGAAAAAAGGTCGCAGACCTACCGCATCCGGAACGTAGACCCGAGAGACCTCGGGCTATTGATCTCTGAAACTTTTCTCCTGTCAGAGAAATGTACAGGTTCCGCGCACTGATCTAGGTCAAGGCTCTCGCGATTTTTCGTTGGACACGTTCCTAAAATGTGCCTCCCGAGCCCACTTTCTTCTGGTCCACTTCCAGTCGAACCTCTGTTTCCCAAAAGCAACAAAGGACCGCGAATGAGATCTTTGCGGCGTGCACAGAACCATCTCCGAAGTATTCGATCAACAATATCCAAAGATTGGCTGTCCATCTCCTGGCTGGCTAGTCGATTTTCAAGGAGAATGCCCCCTAAAAGGGTATTCACCTAGACAGCTTATGGCCAGGTTCAATCCTTGATCCCTCCATCCTTCGATCCCAGGCGGAATCGTTCAGGATTAGCTGTTCGGAACTTTGATTGAAATACGTTTTGCCGCCGTTTACCGAGCTGCGGTTGTATTCCGGTTATAAGCCCGACCGTAGTGACCGCATCTCATCCGCAATATCCCTAGGAGGCGGTCAGAAGCATCAAACGAATTGTCCACTGAACGGCGAACGAATTTCTTGCTAATCTGCAATCTCCTTGCGGCTTCCACGATCATCCCTTCCTAGCTGGCGTTGCAAGATCGCTGCAACGTGCTCGGGATGAAGTTCGCCGGGGAAACCTTTATTTAGCCCTCTGGAACATCGCCTGAGCGTTAATAGCGTTTGGATGAGGTCTTCGGACACGGTTGATCCCGAACTCTCCACACGTTTCGTTTTGAGTTGCGAGACTTCTCGCTCCACTTCCTCGCTAGTTGCGACCGTTCCCCGTTGTCTTTTACGACTTCTCGCCGAATTACAGAGTGCTACAGGGGAAATGCTACTGACTACATTGCGGCGACTATTAGAGACACGAAAACGAGTGATAAGGCAAATTTGAATGGTTCCTGATGGTCCGCCTACGTGCGATACAATTGTGCAGTTGTGAGCACGTGTAGGTACTGCGAAGCGCAGTTACTAGGAGTGGTAACTATAGTTGTGCGCTATCTGGAGCTTTCCTGTCATTTTCCTTTCATTTTCTATTAGCCATCCTTGTTACAGACACCGTGATCGCTGCGCGAACTTTGCAATGTACCTTCGTGGACTTAGGTGTTAATTGAGACACCGAATAGTCTAGAAGCGACGTCTACAAGCGACTGAGTAGCCAGCGAAGAATTCCGCTTGTTTATCAAGATTCTTTAGAACGTGAAACGATCAAAGTTCCCCGGCCACGTACTTCCACCGGCAGTAAAGCAATGATATACGAAACAGAATCGAAGCGTTGGGTAGAAAGAAGGATGGGGAGGTGGTGGGGTAGAGGGGTAGCGGTGGAAGTTTCCCAAGTCTGCGACGAAGATCGTATAATAAAACAATTGTATTCCGGGCCAGCGGAGCGAGAAGCAATAAGGGCGCACGACAGTCCGAGAATATTCTTCAAAACAATATTTCGCGATGTCCAACGGGGACGCACGGCGTCGATCCTGAAAGTATCGACGGCTCCTCGTGGTAGACGACCGAACGCCGACGGCGTTCCGCGTACTCGAACGTTTATGGATTTTCGATGCCGTCGTGTGTGTACGCTGCCCCTGAAAAGTCGAATCCCGTCGTATACATGCGACTCGTAAAAAGTTCCCTTTCATAGACTGTAGCCGGCCTTTATGTTCTCTCCAGTTCTCGCCAAAGGAAACGCGTAAACCACGCTTCCTGTTTTCCTGCGAGCCAGCCCGATGTCCGCGGGTCTCAAGAAAATCCACTCGCGATTACGAATTTATCTACGCGACACCTTCCGTGAAGAACTCGAAGATTGGGTTATGAACCCTTTCCGAATCCGTAAAGCTGACTCCACAGGACTTTCCTCGTTACCTTTCCTGCATCGCGAGGAAAACAGCAACACTTGGAACGTCTCACGGACTTCGGTCTTCGCACCTTTCTCTCGACTATCTACGGCGAAGTGATTTCCAGTGAAATCGCGTCTTATCAGTGTCGGGCAATAGAGATCTGCATGGAACGGCAGCTCGTCGACGCGCTGTTCGCGCTAGAGACACGAACAGCTTTTAACGTGATTCGCTTACTTACATGTGCCTTCGTAGGAACCGCCCGTGGCTAAGTCTGTCTGGGAATCAGGCGAATCGGTTTTCTACGATCCATTCCGACTCGCATTGTCGCTGTTGCCCGGAGGATATCGTTTCAGTGTCGAATGCGTCTGCTCAGACGTCATTGTCGTCAACCTGCCGATTAAGTACACACTTCCTCGGTTATACGATCACCTCGCCATTGAAACAGTCTCCTTGCTGGACCAGTGTGTCCACGAAGGATCCAGCCACTATTAAACCATCCACTACGTATCCCTTCCGCTCAGGCTAATTTATAATCACAAGCCCCGAACAGTTCCCTAAACAACAGAGCCCCTGGCCGTCGCCATAAATCAATATCACGCTCCTCAAGCATTTGCATCCACCATACGTCTATCAATATCTCTTCCGCCGCAACCCTTCCCTCGAAAAGAAAAAATCGCAGGGTAATCCCGGAAGCCAGTCATCGATCCTCCGCTCCGACAGGCTATCCCGCCGCTTGTCGCCGTTTCCGAACGGCGAATGCAACGCGGAACGGAGTATCCAGACGAATCTCGGCAGTCACCACGATGATCGCCGCGATTATCCTTCCGGCACGAGGCCGTCGACGGTTTTTGCGGCGGCAAAACAAATCGTTCCGCTTCCCTCTTCTCGGATGGAAGATGAAAAACGGCGTTCCCCGATCGCGCCATTTTTCTCCGCGACGCCGCGCCACGGTGAGTCTCGGCAAAAAAGCGAAACAATCAGCGGCGGGACGAGCGCAAGGACCACGGCTGGACTCCGCCATTTTTCGTGCCGCCTGACCCGCCAGGGGGCCGATGGAAATTGACTACCCCGGACCAACTCCACTGGCCCCCTTTTCTTCTCCGTCCGCTGCCTCTCCTTCTCTTTTTTCCCGCCTCCGTTTCCTTTGTTGTCATGCTGATTCATCGAATCTGCGGACGGTTCCTCGCTGGCGGTGATTGCGTTTCCGCGCTGTGAGCCTGTCAGGCTGGAACCTACAGACGCAAATTACGGTGTTGATTCGATACGAAAGTGGCGGATTTCAGGAGTCTAGATGTGGGTTTATTAGGTGTGTTGGGCAGGCCCCACCGAGGGTCAAATCATGGATCAATCCTGCTGTTGTGACCTGATGGCGTTGGCCTTTGTATTTGAAACTGATGTAGCACACGTAACTATCCGTAGGAACCTCTAGCAAAAATAAGGCACGGATATTCGAACCCACGATCCTCGGGTCTACAGTCCATCGCTATACCTACACGACCAATCCCATACTTTCACGTTTCGTGTTGTCGTTCGACTCGTTGTTGTCGGGTATGGGAAGCCCGGATACTACACTATTGCTTAGAGTAAATAGCTAAGAGTTCCCTCGCGGTAGAAAACCTGCCACAAAATTGCGGACGGAATCCGATTGCCTCCGGCCTCAATTAAAGTCCCATTTCAACAAACGCGAAAAAACCAACCTCCAGCCGGTATCCTTCGAATCCAAACACATTTTCGAGCCAGAAGATCGATTCCCCATCGCCCAGACGACTGCCTGTCGAAGGGATGAACCGGAAGTGAGAGTCTCAGGGTGTTTTCCGCCCCCTTCAACGCTGAGCTTCCGGGAGGCAGGAGTTAGCCCTCCTTTGTTCACCGGAGATAGTACAGCGATCGCTGTACCATCATCCTAACCGCCACGACTTCGCTCTCTTCCACCCTTCGAGCACCCTGTTCGCGTTTAGGGTGCTCCGCCGTCTTCTTAGTCACCGGAATAGCGAAAGTCACCCTCCGCGGGGTCGTCAGCCGGTTGCCAATTCGTTTCTTCGCTTTCCTCGCTTTGTTCGAACTCTGGTCTGGCAGGGGGTGGGGCAGACACCCCATTACGCGGACGATAAATAAGCAGATACGCCACGTCGACGGAATAGTCCTGCCCGCTCGGAAGTAGACGTCGAGCAGGCTCGTTTGCGTGTCGTTAACGTTGAGAACACGCCCGGCAGAGGGGGCCTCAATAAGGTGGGATTGTTTTTTCACCTCGATACCGACGGTCTTGCCCACTCTGAGGGGGGCGGAACGATGTTCTATCGTGCTCGCCGGCGGGGAAGATTGATCGCTATTTAATTCCGCGAGTATTTGCGTCGGGCATTAGCAGACTGGGTTTCATTTGTAAGCGGGTAATCACGTTAGGTCGTAATAACATAGTCACTGGTTTCGTCTTCATCTTCTCCGCGGATAACATCAATTGATTCGAGTGACTTTGATTAATGTCTTACCGGAGAACTTTACGTAACGTTCTTGTCTACAACCGTGGCTCTGAGGGGAATGTCAGTTGCGTAATTCGATGACCAGATCTGTCGATGAGCTGACGAGCTCCGAACCCAAGACCAAGTCCTCAGGATTTATGAAACATCGATTGTTCTTTGCTTGCGTCCGTTATCGACGTCTCGAGATTTAGCGCCTCGATAGCGAAGCTACCTTTCCATTCCTGTTCATTCTACGATCGCTGATACTTTGCGAAAGAATACTCCTTGTAGACGAGTTCTATTCATTTTGAACAACCCAGCATCACAATAGTTGACGGAGCAGACGAGCACGCTTCAACACGATTCTCGAGTAGCCCCCAGCAGTCGAACCAGTTGCCGGAGTAATCAACAATTTCCAAAACAGCTCGAGTTCGGGCGGAGATCGAGCTACTTGTCGATTCAGACACCGATTCCACGCTGGCGTGCACAGAGCGCCGAGCACGATATCGAGGGGAATCCCTGTTCCCTGTGCAGCTGCCGGGTACAGGGTGCAATGTGCGCGGGTACTCGTACAAACGCATCGAACCCCGAACTAATAACTCGAATGGAAATTGGCTCGGGGCGGTCGAGATATCCGCCCGGTTTCCGGCACCGTGTCCCTTTCTCAATTATGCGTCTTCGAGATGTTACCACTTACCATAAGATAGCGGAATCTCGAACGGCATAAGGGGGTGTCGCGACACGAACTGTGCGGGGGATTACATGCATGCAAATTGCGCCGCGAGTTGTCGAGCGAGTACGTTCCGTTCGATTCGGGACCCGAGGCTAGGAAGCGAATTTCATTTTTCGTGTTACACGATGCTAATTCGTGAAATCAATTATCGGATCACTTGGGTTCAAGAAATCTTTATTCGAACCGTGTTTTCTTTACCAAAGCTGCCTTTTACGGTCGTCTATTTTCATTATTTCTACGCACTCAACTATTACGCTCATCGCAAAAGAAACTGTACTTCGAAAACGAATCATTTTCCCGCAAAAGATTGTCAAAGCTTTTGCCAATTATATTGCACGAAGTTGCTTTCAGCGGCGAGGAGATTCCACCGCTTTGTCTTCCGTTACTCGGTTACACTTTGACGTCGCGTTACGTGTGTGCGCGCCACACGACCACATCGCGGAAGGGAGGGCGGAACAAAGTCGACCGGGGGGATCCCTGCGAGCCGCTAGGGGCGCTAGGCTCACGCAAGCAACTCCGCGCCATTTAATTGGTTCGAACTTCGACTTGCCTCGCGATTCGGTCCTAACTTTTCATACCCTGTACGCTCGTACAAATTTTTCCGTTCGCTTTATAGCCACGGGTCTACTAGCACAGTGTTTATCTCGGGCGCATTAAAAGTGCAAGCAAACTACGCGGCTAGAACGTAGTAGGGTCTTCTTGATTGCGTATGCAGGGACAGGTAGTTTCACCGGCCGTAACCGTTCCTCCGGCATCAGCGTCCGCGAAGCATTCCGTGATTCACCGAAGACGTAAACGTCCGCATCGTCTCGTCGTTGCAACCCCGAACCACGCTCAGCTAACCGTGATTTACCGTGTCGCTCGCGGAAGGGTACATCGGTTTGAATTCACTCGAGTACGAGGATCCCTGCGCCGGAGCCAGTGTTGCTATTTTATGACTAGGGCACGCTTTAAAAAGGGGCGGCATTTCCATTTTGGATTTCATCTAAATCCGTGGTACTTCTCCGGGCAAGTTCCATGAATTTTGAGCACCCATCACCGCGATAGTTGAAGGGTAGAATAGTGAGGAGGATATCAGAAGGGTAAATCGGGTTGAATTCACTCTACCGCGAGAATCCGTGTGATTGGCCGAGGCGACGAGCACCCAGAGCTGGTGTTATATCGGTACTTTGTCCCTGTCCTCGTAAACCCAGCCAGCGGCCAGGGTTAACTTATTTACAAGACGGCCGCGGTTATGGTCGTGTAAACACGTCCGCTGTATTTACAGGTCCATAACCCGATACGAGACGCATGTCTCGCCGCCACCACGTCTCTTAGAGGAACGGTCCGCCTGTAACGGCGTTGGGGACAAGCGTGAAATATAGTTTTCCGTCGAGTTTTGCAGCCGAGCGCATCCACTCTCGTCGTTTAAAGGCTCGTTCGTCGAGATCGACATGCACCTAGAGTGCGTTTCATGGTAGCGGTTGTCGATCCACCGATAAAACTGGCTCCCATGTTTAGTACGATCGGGAACCACCGCATTCACTCGAAATTTTCGATTACACCTGACGTTGCTGCAGTTTGTTTAGCTATTCCCTGTGCTTCCTGCTGTGTGGAGGCTCTGGGTACCTACCAATGTACGGAATTGGGTACTTGGAGACCCGGCGTGAGCTTTGTTTGATACCGTAGCGGCTAGCGCACACCGAGAAGAATGGTTCACGTGTAAACAGCTAAAATGGTTTACGACAAGCGAACGACGAAGCTATTTTTGAGAAAATCGTCTTTTTCAAAAATAGCTTTGTCGTTTCTAGCTGTTTGCGCGTGAACCGTTATTTTCGGTGTGCGCTAGCCGCTACTATACGTAGGCCTTCTAGGGATGGTTGTTGGGCGTCTAGAGTACAATAAAGATTGGATAAATGCAAGATGACTATCTCTACCACTGTGTGTGTGTGTGTGTGTCCCTCCTTGACGCTCGGCGAGCGAATAGCGTAATATGATCCTAACCGATTGATACGCTTCTGCTTTTTTCCTCGGATCTCTTTCTCTTTCACTCTCTGTCCTTTTCTATGTTCGACGCTCGACTCGAGCCAAATGTAAACACGCAATAGAACAGTCACCCTTCAAGGGACACCGTAAGACCACCCCCATTACGTTTCCGTGCCTCCCCCTAGCACAGTGACTGAGGCTGCTCTGCTCAGGCAGTTTGAAATTAAATAAAATTTCCAGAAAATTAAGTTCAGCCTCCTCCGTTTAAAAACTCGTCCCTGAATAGTTTCATACGATGGATCAGATCGACGGAGGGATGTAAACACGCAGCGTTTCGCAGAAAAGACCGAGCAGGCGTAACGCTGGCTCGCACAAGAGAACGAACACGGAATTTATGCTGGAGAAATGTTTGCCTTAAAAGTTGGTAACGGTATCTTCAGCGCAGAACCGACGTCGCCATTGTTTCCACGACGGTACGAAATAACAGTCGGTTGGTTGTCTTTGAGAGCCGCAGCGACATTCGAAAGAAGACTTGGTTCGCTCCAGTTAAACGCGGTTCACCCGGGGGAAAAGTCGCGGTTTCCTTGAATGCAGTCGCGAATTCCTGGGCCAAGAGGAATCAAAAGGTATCGCATAAAAACCTTTTTATCCCCGCCCGGTGCTGCCGCCGCAAGATCGACGACGGCATAATGCCGGGGCCGAACAAAAGTAATCGCGAAGCCAGCGCCGAGCGACGCGAACGCGAACATCGGGCGCAACAAAAGACAGACAGCTACAACAGCGAGGCCGCGCTTTGTTTCTCGCCAACTTCGCCCAGAATTATGGACTTAGGTCGATGCCACCGCGAGGAAACCTCCGGCTCGTGATCCTTTCGTCCGGGCTACGTTCGCTGCTCCTGGGCTTCTGACGTAATTGATTTTGCGACCGCTGTCCTTCCAGCCAGAAACGACCAGCCTTAATGGGCAGCCAGCGACGTTTCGTCCTGTCTTTTACGGAGGCCTCGTATCCTACGTCGTCGCCATTACAGCCGGCGGTGAGCTTTCCCCGGTTATACGACGGCTGAGAAAAGACGCCTCGAGGTCGTATAAGCTTCTAGGAGGCTTCGAAAGCACCTTCGAATTCCATTAAAAATTCGTTCGATGAAACACCTGCCATAGGGCTGGGTGCTGCTCGGGACTGTTACGAGCGGGCAGGATGACTTCGACGTTCAGGGGTGCTCGACGCGTTGGTAGATAAGAATATTGTTGCACGTATGTCCTCTTCTTGCGATCATCGGGAATGTTGAAGAATTCACGAGATCTCTTTAAAAAAAATGGTACTCGCAGGCTATTAACGCAACGTACGCTTTCCTTCTAGGCTCGCAAACCACTTCATTCTACGTCCACTCGTGACCCATTATCCTCTCGCACCTCCCCCGTTCTTCCTTCGACTGTCAAACATATTCACACCAGTATCGTTCGAGCAACTCGAAATGGAGTTTCAGCGGTAGCTCTCGTCCGAGTCTCGCTCGAAACGAATGACGCTCGATACATCAGTAGCACCCTCGCACTCGAGCGATCTCCCAGCTCGTCAAAAGGGTTTTCGACTCGTCTTCGAAACACTTTCCAGAGGGGCCGCGCCACTGACTTTGATGAGACCAGCGCCTTTGGTCTGGAGAGTACATAGCGTTGCGCCGGGGGGGTTGAACACCGTGAAGCACTCATTATCAAGACAGGGTTTATAAAACGAACAATAATTCTTAACGTTTATTATCTACGACTCGGTAAACTTTCATACAAGGAATACACGTTAGCTCAAAGGAGACGTCTCCAAGTGTCCACCGAATTTTTTAATCAAATTGTTTTCATATGCAAAGAAGGGTATGTAGAACAATCCCGGAAAGTAGGAAGGGGCAACTCTCTTTCGTTTTCAAGAAATAAATTGTTAAAGTGTCGAAAGTATCATAGAACCAGTGTGGCGCAGTGGGTAGAGCGCCAGATTGCGAACTCAATCTTTTGCGCTGGACGCGGTTCGATCACGGTAGGAGTCACCTAATTTTTTTTTACGGTTTCATCTGTTTGTATCATGCTTTGTTATGGAAACTATCTTTTTATATATCAAAAGAGTTTCTACAAACTTTTATACAAATTTAAGTCGTTATACATAGTCCGTAAATAACAATTTAATTATTTCAAACAAACATTGCACACAGCCATTACACAAACTCCCTCGACATGAAATATCAAAAACAAGTAGAAGTATTTTTTCGTAAAGAGGCATGTTTATTGACTTTCGGGAACGAAATGCCACCCTCCAGACCTGTACGGCAGGGGTCGAGCTGGCAATTGCGCTGTCCGGTCCGTCGACCTTAATAAGAGCCCAGACGCAGCCACAAAGGGATGCCACGTCTAGGTCTTCGAAGATGGAGTGGTCAAAGGACCGTCGAAGCGTGCCTTTTCCATGTTTCCCCGGGTCTTTTTCGCGGGTCGTTTTAAATGCAAATAATGCAATTACCGCGGGGACGACGGTGACAGCTGCGCCGCGGCGCTTCTTCATCGACAGACATAATTCATGTTTCCGCTGGCTGGAGGGATGAAGAGGAGGAGGAGGAGGAGGAGGGGGGGGGGGGGGGGGAAGGGTTACCGCGGAATTAATTTCGGGGCCTGCCCCGACGCGCTTGTTAATCGAAAGGATTTCCGTGTTTGGACTGTTGCGTTCCGGGGGTTGTTGTTGAATCTGATGAAATTGGAATATTGTACTCGGTGATTGCGCCGGCCTCCAAAGTGATTTCAAATTTGGGATAAGCTTTTGCAGTCTTCCGTGAGAGGGGCTGTGACGTTAATAACACCTGGCTAGCAACAGATGCGGTGGGCGCGCAGGATTGACGGAAACCTCGTCAGGATATGACGATGAGTGCAATAACTATCGGGATCGTTGTTGGCGGAGGATAGAAACTGAGAGTAGGGGTAGAAAGTGTCTCCCCACGGAGTTGGCTGGGAAACAGTAAGTACTCCGCGTTACTCGACTAATTCCTTTCGCTTGGGACAAAGAGGTTCCCGTCAATTTGCTAGACTTCCACCGTTCTGCCAAGGGTGGACCGCATCCGTGGCATTTACAGCGAGAAAAAAAGCATCGGCGACAAGACGCGTCGGGGGTAGGAAAGTAATCAGCAGCCCTCATCTTTTGGAACGCGTTTTAACAATTACTTCGTCCGTGGCGAAGGAAGTTCCGCGACGCGTTCCACCCTGACTTTCTTTTCAGCCCCTTGGGTAGGCTTCAGCCACGAAAATTCCTAGCTAGTAGCCTGTTTCACCACCTCTTCTCGTCCGCGCGATACCCAGACATTTTGCCCTCCCTCCCTCCCTCCCTCCCGCCCGCCCGGCGTCCCCCTTATTTTCTTATCGTCGCTCGTCCTCGCTATTCTCGTACCCTCTTCGTCATCCGGCAGTCGTTTCCTAGCGATCCCACCCTCGTTGAGCCGTCTCACCCTTGCGGAGGGACAGTCATCGAGGGAAGGAAGGAGCTGGGCGGCAAATTGATATTAAATGCGGAGGTTGGTCACCTTGTATATTTCTTTATTAACTCCGACGGAATGGACCGCGGAGTTACACCCTATACGTTCTCGTACGGGGTGTCCCGGGAGGAAAAACGTATCCTTCGGCTGGATTATGAGGCGGAGTTTTATGGAGGAGCCTTATATTAACACGACTCCTCGAGTATTGAAAAAGCCGGTTCGCGGACACTTGGCTTGGCCTTAGTCTAACAATAAGAAAGCGATTCACGTGCTAGTACCTCTACCCTTTCAGATTTGCACGAGGTTAGCTACGAATCCGTAGCTCGAAGCAGTCCGTGTAACAGAAAATTATTCGTATTGTCTCGAAGAATACCCTGTATAAGGATCCTCCAATCCCGCCTTCGCTTGACTCTCGCAGCCCCTCTGATTTCCGTTCCACGAGTCATCGAGGATCACCGACTCGCTCGACGGTCGTTTCATCCTCACCGTGGAAGGGAGAAGGCATATTCAGCGCGGTGAAGGAGACCAGCGTGGATATTCGGGAAGATTAACGAGGCCGCGAGGACCATGATTGAAAAAAATCACGTCTGCCGGGATTTGTCTCTTGATAGAGGCGGCAAGGCGTCTTCTAGGTAGCGACGGTTCCCAGGACGGTGGAAAAAAGCGGGCGGCTAATCCGAGCCGATCAGCGGACCCGACGGAGCGGCAGGTCCCGGTTAATTAACGGACACGTGCGTCTCATTAACGGAGTTTCAGCCACAAATCACGGTGCGCAACGCGCGAGCCACGAGCATAAATACCAATTATACGTAGAGTAACCCGGCTGCCTGGAGCGGCGAAGGGTCCGCGAAGCGTTCCCTAAAACGAGCCCAACCGAGCATAATTATAATGCATATAGACCGGTGAGGGGTTGTTCGAGATTAAAACTCCTTTCTTAATATTAGTCCACGAGTTGGAGCTAGTGGTGGGTTGACTTCTGACCCTGGAGCCTAAGCCTGATTGTACGATAAGCAACCAAGGTTGAACATTCATGATGGCAAACATTACCCGGAGCCTTTGGATCAGAAAAATGAGGCAAGTACACCGTGAGGCTTGTCCTTCCTAGAATTTCCTTCACCTAAACCGCCAACAGAGCTGTATAGATCACTGGGCTTCAATTGTTGGATGACCGGTGGGTGGAATGCCTCGATTGGACAGAATCGATTCCTCAAACGGCGTCATTCGCGCGCTGTAAATTAATTAGTCGGCTAGCTGTTCCTCTCCGCGAGCCACGTCGTACTACATTGTTCACCTCCGTTATGATTCACGATTTATTAACACAATTTGCCTGAACGTAAAAGGCGCCGGGCGTCAATTATCGTCCAGCGGGTCCTCGTCGTTGCGGCAAGGTTAGTTGCGACGCGTTACGTCGTAAAATCACGAGTCGCATGCCGCACATGATGCCCGGTATGCAGACGAGCGGCAAAAACGTTGCCAGCGGCGTCATTAAGCGGCGCGAAAAAGCGGCTATGCGTCCATGATTTTTAGCGAATCCTGCCTCGACCGAATTATGACAGGTGAGGATTAATCGGTCCCCGCGCGGACGTTCAATTAGGTGTTGACGGTCGCTATTCCGTTTTTTCCAATCCACGGGACGACGTGTTTCGAATGTAAATGAATTCGCATCGTCGGATTACGACGCTTTTGCGTGTTCGGTTTTGAATGCTCAAGTTGGATTACTTCATTTTCGGTCATCATTCAAACCCGTAAGTGGCAGGTCGGCGCGGGTCACGTGGATTGCGATAATGCGTTCAAGCACCCGAAGGATAGTTGTTGAAGAGGTCATGAACTTACTAGGTTCTCTAGCAACTTCTCTGGCTTCAATCGGTTCAGAGGCAGACGTTCCTCTGTTTTGTCTCCGTCTCATGCGTTAACGATTAGTGATGGCGTTATACAACATGCCCCAGAATTAGTTTAAGAACCGGAAATGGGGTAGTTGAGACGATTCTGAACTACAATTTCCTTTGCAAAAATGTCGGATGATGTCTCATTTTTTAATTATCTCCCCATTTCTCTCGGTATAGTCCTTCATTACGGTATCTTCCTATGTCTTCAGAAGTCCAAAATATTCCACTTGTACGTCTCCACCATGACACCACTTCCTCCAGAAGTTAAATGTTTCCGAAGTTCCCAAGCTCGAGTCGCCAGGTTCTCTCAGGGCGGCCTGCTTATCAAACTGCAACACGCGCGCGGAGGAATGATCTCAGGAACCATAAAGGATCTCGTTTTTACGAGAATCTAAACGCGTGCACGCGTTTGTCGAACTTCTGACTCACAAAAGAGGCAATAGACACGCGGAACGCGCGGGTAGCATCAGTCTCGTTCGCGAGCACTTTGCCGCTCCCATTACAGAAGTTTCTGCCGGTGATTAAACCTCGAGCAAGTCACTCAGAAGCTTTTCGACGTTAACTCAGCTTCCCGTTGGCATTCAAGATGCCGAGCAATTTCGCCGGGCTCCGCATTGTCGCCGTCTCTGCTTCTCCCGTCGCGCCTTTCGCGCCTTGGATTGTTCCGTTCCGGTCCGTGAAAGAGTACCGATAAGACGCGCGAAATCATCGAGAGTGGCTTGTTTAGACAGAAAGCAAGCGGAGATTCCGCGTCTCTATTAACGAGCGACGGTAATTGAAAGAAAACAAGCACGGAGCTCTTAGCGGGCTCCGCGACAACAACCACGAGAATCCGCAAACGACGAACGCTATTTTCCAATTATCTTTGGAATCTGTTGTGGCACGCAATGTGGTCTGCTGAGACCAGATTAACCGAGACAAGGCGACTGAGGTTTTGGCACGGGGTGCGATTATCCGTGGGTTAGGACTGAAGGGAGCACCAAGGATCCAGCATTTGACTATCGGTGATTGGTTCTAGGTATCGTTGCACTCTGTGGTGCACGAAGATCGCGTTAGTTATGTTAACATACACCTCTCATGGCTAGTATATTATATCGAAAATCGAGCAATCGTTCTCTTCAATTTCCGCCACGGCAGGGTCTAAATTTTTCAGAAGGTCTTTGGTAAACTTAAACATAATTAAAATCGCAATACCCGCGACTCCCCTAGGAGATAAGGACATTGATAAAGGAGAAACTCCGGGGCGCGGAGTAGCATCGACTCGCGTAATACATTATTAGGATACTCGGTAAGTTGGCATGAATGGAGTCATAACATCGGCCAGATACCGCGTCTCGTCTCCGGAGGAATACGCGGAGGGATGATCGGTAATGGGCGAAACGGTGCCCCCGGGCTTCCCGCGAGACTGCGGGGAATTCTTTATTTAATATCCCCGGGCTGGTGTCAAGGAATATCGTATATTACCGAGTCGTCTACCCTCCGCTGGTTATTCGCATCCTTGGAACTGCTTCTTTGTTCGGTTCAATTTGCAGGCCGAATGGTGTGTATCGTCGTTTCTTGGCTGTGTGGGGTGGGATAACGGGAAGGGCAAGCGATGGAAATAGGGTTACAGTCGGCTCGTAACGCCTCGAGTATCTACTACTCGCGGAGGACTTCGTTTTGCGGTTGGCGAGCGACAATGGTCTGTCGACGAGGGTGAAAGTTGCTTTGCCCTTTGTTTCCAAGCTTCCAGAGTAATCGATTTTGCACAGATTTTACGAGATGTCTCGGGTCTTAAACGACACGGAAAGACTCGATGAGGATGCACGCCTACGTTCTACGGATACCCCTAGTCGAAATAACTACAGTAATGTCTCGTTAGATGCACAAGCTCGGGACTGACCTTGTGCGACTAACGTGGACATTACTGTACCAAGATTTCATTTCAAACTCAACACACCAGAGACCACGAAATTAACTCGACGTAAATTCCGATGTGCATTCGTCGCTCTAGTAGGTTGTCCGGTTTGACGTGTTGCGATTTATTCCGCTTGACGGTTTCGAAACGCCGAGTCCCGTAATAGAGACGGCAGTCGGACGGACGTCGCGGAAACGTGGAACGTATTTCTCGCACGTCTCCTGGAACTTCGATACGATGAACTCGGACTTGGAAACTTCTCGAGGAGTAACTGTTGCGCGGACGTCGTACTTTTCCTTGCTACTCGATACGGAAAACTCCCCCGGGAAGTCGCTGAAAGAGCATATTTCATTCAAAACCGGAGAGGCGGATCCTGTAGGTGCTGATAAAAATTGAAATCCAACTCGTTCGTGTCTTTCCAACTTCTTTCTTTGTAGTTGAATCTCTTCTTTCAAATATCAACGTCCTGGGTGCAGATGAAGACAGTGTCCCCGTAACCCATTCGAACTTTCTTCGTGCTTTCCTCGGAAGTCATTTAATGTCTTCGCTTTCTTTATCTTAGCCGTGAGACCGTTGGTCGACGCTTGGGAGCATTCACGGTAGAATAGTCACGCGTAGCCAAGTACCAGAGAAATTTCTTGCGCAGATGGCGATTCCGTGTAAATATCGCTCCCGACGATGTTCCCTATTTACAGGACGTCGACGGTATCTGTTAGTGCCAGAGACACACGAGATTGAAGGGGCGACACCCTGTACGCGTCGCGGAATCGCAATATCCAACGGGGCTTCCCTGTTTCCCTCCGTGTGTACGCGCTGGCTTACGTGTACCGAAGGCGAAACGAAACTCGGATAAAATCACCTGACGCGTGTAATGCGTTTTTTATTAAAGTCTCTAGTCACCGGGTGGGACGCGTTCCTAGCCGCCGCGCAACATTTATAATACGTAATGCGCGCGCGAACGTGTCCCTGCGACGCTTTAATTTCCCACGGTTTCCCGCGTTCCACGAATTTTCCACAGGGACAGTCCCTGTTCCTACTACGGTCGTTTCGGCGCATTTTGCGAATATTTTATCACGCTTATGTATTTATTAGTGCCTTTAAAAATTATTCGCATTGCGCCGGCTAAGAAGTATTTATTTTAACTTTACACGAAAGAATTCTTTGTTCGTTTCGCATACGCAATTTTCTGCTTTTCGTATGCTCGAGTCTGACCACATCATTCCTTAACCCCTTCGACGACCGTAGGCATTATATTTCGCCGACAGTTGAACGCGAAGTACTCGTTACGAAGGCAGGGTTTAAAAAACGAACAACAACTTTTAACGTTTATGAACAACAACTTAATAAACTTTGATACAAGAAATACACGTTAGGTCAGTGTTGGGTTTATCACCAATGTCCTGTAGAATACTCACGTGATCCAGGCACTTCCCATGTAGCGAGGCGGGTGTGGGGTTTTAGCGCCCCTTGCGTGCTCCCCTCCCCGATGCTAGTCCCACATAACCTCGTCTTCTCTCTCGCCCGGAACCCGAGGTGTGCGTAATGCATTTCCCCACAAAGAAAAAGGTTTATTACCATTCTGATATCCTAAATATTTGTCGGTTCCTGGCAACCGTAAGGCTGGCCTAATACCGTTCAGGGTCACTGTTGGCCACTGTTGGCCACTGTTGGCCACCGTTGGCCACCGTTGCTCTAACGGGCAAGAAGTTCGAACATACCTGATTTACAGGGTCGCTACTTTTACGCGACCGTAGAATAAATCGAGCCTGAAGGGGTTAACTTCGATTCGCTCCTCGAAAGCATTAATCATCGACCTCCCGACACTTTTACCGCGAGAATTGCGTTACATAATTACTTCGGGCGCGTTTCAACGGACATCGGCGTGAAATACGAGCACCGAGTACGTAATTTTCGTTATCGTTTCCCGGTTCCCGGACAAAGCGAGAAAGAATTGAATTGTCGCAGCGTCGGCGATAAATTTTGCATCAAAAATGAACCGTCGCGTCAGTATCAAATAATTATCGCGTGAATGGCAGACGACGGCCTTTCGCAAAAATCTAATTACCCCCGGGCGAGGACTTATCGCCTGCGTACATCTAATTGGTCGCGGAAAAACCGATTTCCCGGTCGCGGACAAACGTTATCTCGGCCGGCGATCCGATAACGACGATAATTTTTGCGAGCCACGGCTCGACGGTGTAACGTGGAATGAAAAAAAAAAATGGCGGACCATAAACCACAGCGCGGTTTACACGCGTTTGCAGCGATTTTTCGCTTTTGGAGTCACCGCGGCATGCATAATTCGGCGTCCAGCCTCGAAATCGATGCGCGAGAAATTACGAGGCGCGCCCTCGAAAAGCTCGACCTGCCCCGTGCCCATCCCGCATTCCTCTACTAAAATTTTTTGCTCCCTTGAAAACGCACGATTATCAAGATACCGTTCTGTCGCGGCGCACCAACATTTTGCGCTTTTACGGTCCCTTCCCCGCGACACTTTTATCGTTGAAAATTATCTCCGGGTTTAATGGGGTAGCCGTGGATTGTTTTTTTGCTTTACGGCCGAAGGGTAAGCATTTTTTGGGGAATGTATTCCAAGTAAACGGTACGGTTGACCCGCTTGAGGATTTGGTTTTTACTCATTTTGCAAGGTTCTGCTTCTTTTTATGTCGATAAAATAGACGTATCCAATACAACGAATTCACTATTTTTGTACCAGTTCTGTTCGCGACCTACACCACGCCAATCGACTATGGTTACGATGTACTATCCCTAACAGGAAAGATGACATTTGCTAACGAGTTAATGTCACACAATAACACTTTGTAGTATGAGCGGGGGACGGAATCATCGTTGAACGCTGATGACACAATTGCCCTTTGAAGTCTGACGAGGCGACCAGCGCGGCCAGGAGCCTCAATGCATAATAAGGAACGTAATTGAGGTAATGGATTAATTGCGTGATTCGTCGCTGCTTCGACACAGTGGCGGACACGTCGTTGATGCGACTCCCAAACGGCTTTTGACCTTAGGACTGGTTCCTCCGACCGCTTGAGAAACAATTTACCGTCGTACCGGAACACGTCCACGTCAAACATTCATTTTTATTGCGCATTCTTAAATTAGACTCACGGTTCAGCCGTCGAGGCCGCGCTCCGTGTGCGTGGGCGTCCTCTCCTTTTACGTAATTGTCCTTCCACTTGGGCGCCGTTGTTACAGTTCTGGAATTGGGATTCGTGATTGCCTAACCGTTGGGCAAGAATGATCTCATAATCGTATGGGGAGTGCCTTACTTGGCCCGGCGAAACGACGCGAGAAAAGAAAATCGAAACGCTTCGCGAGAATGCATTGCATTTCTCAGGTTAGGTCTGTATTAGAGCCAAATTACCCAGACCTGACCCAGGCCTCCAATAAGAGGTCAGTATTAGAGGTCGTAAAAGAGACGAATCGGTAGGTAACGTGTCAAATTCTACTTTTGGATCGGCTTTAATCTCCCAAGTGGTGTACTCGTTCGTTCGTTTATTTAAAGTGCGTTTGCAGTATCTCTTACTTCTCATCTTTTGGGGCCCGCTGGCTCCCCCCTCTAGCTCGGGTACCTCGGGGTTGCTAAGCCCGTACTGTAGCTACCAACATCGCTACAGTCCCCGAGGGCAAATGGTGTACTCTTTCAGACTATTAAGAATTCTGCATTTAGTAGCGCGCATTGTCGCCGCTGGTCCTTTTTCAGCCGCGACGAATGGGACGTCGCGACGCCTGGGCGGCTGCATGCGAGCCTCGCATGCAGTTCCGCCAACGGCTGACCGCGGTGAGATTTTTATGCGCGTCAAAGCGTCGACGCGCGACCGTGAGTTATCGCGCCGCGGCCGAAATTAATTTCGCCGCCGAGAGAAGGAAGAGCACGCGAGAAACGGGCGTTGAACGCCATGGTAGGGGACTTCCGGCGCGGCATGAACCCTTTTCGGCCGGAGTTTCGTTCTTTCTCTTTGTTTCGGTGTATTTTTGTCCGTGCGTACCTGCGGAAACGCGGAAGCGCCAGCTTCTGTTGCGGGATGGAGCAATTTGCGTTCGAAACGAATTCAGAGATTAAGCCTTTTGCACTGGAAGTCTTTCTTCTTAAGTCGTTCCATTGCCACCAATGCTAAATTTAATTAGATGACCTCTACCTGGCCGATAATCATTTTCTCGACACTTTGAGTTCCAAAGAAATTTTAAACCTAATCCCTTAGGAAGTTTTGTCACCGCTTGGAACCGGATGCTATGTATCAGAATCTTTGTTCGTCTTGCATCCAAGAATCCTTCCAGAGGCTCTTCCTGAACCAGGGTCTATTTGAAACACTCTCCACTAGAATAAGTTTCCAATCCATCTGGTTTCTGGTCTTTCTCTAACACGGATCACTCAACGCAAAGTACGTACACCGGAATGACTCCAGTCTCAAAGACCTGGGAGACTGACGCAATAGCTGGCATCGTGCTTCTCAAGAAAGATCCTGTAACGCGGGCCAGTTTCGCGCCCCCCTGCCCGCAATGGGAGATCTTCAGCTATCAGGGACCAGCGAAATCTTAAGAGCAGCATCAGATTATCCGGGGCTTAATTATTTCGAGGGATTCTGTTAATCCGCGTTCCGTTTCACTTGGAATATCTGATAAGCGGCGAGAGTCTGGAAGACTCGGATCGTCTTCTGGCCGGGGACTTGATTATTTTACTCCGGTCGAGTTTCCTTATCGACGCTGGCTAGCTGAACGCCGTGTTCTCCGTACTCATAGACGAGGGGATTTGTTGCGAAAATTCCTCCGCCGTCTCGTAGACAATAGGAATTGGTGGTATTTATAAACTTATTAAAGGAATACCGAGCCTGTTTTAATTATGAACGTGGAGGCTGGAACACGGAGGACATGTGTTTGGAGTGAACGCAGAAGCTGTTCCAGTTGTTGATACAGGTCATCGTGGCACTGCTTCTCGACTGTTGACACAATTCCCCGTGTTATTGTAGGTAGGATTCCAGAAATAGCTCAGAGCGTGGATCCTTCTTCCGAAGTATCAGTCTTCGCTTGCCCTCTTGATCATTAGATCAAATATTCAATTTAAACGTAGGATGAAGAAAGAACACTTTTAGAGTAACGTTAAACTACGGTGTCTCTGATCAAATATGAACCACCGTTAGATCCAGGCAATGCATTCTAGGTCCGGAGAGGGCAAAGGAATACGTCCACTGACGAGTGCAACTCGCTGTAGCCTGGCGAGATACTCGCGAGGGATGCACTTGTGCTCGCACGCTTCGGGGTGTCAGGCGGGTCCTGTCGCGAGGAGAAAACGAGACGCGGCTTTGCCATTAGCCGACACCCATCGTGCAACGCGGCTCTCTTCCTCTCTCTTCTCTCTTGGCTGCTGCACGCTAATTGGCAAACATCGGCCGGGCTCGCTTATCGCGATCGGGCGGCGATTTTTGCAAATTACGACGCTCGTCCGACGCCGCGCGAACCAGCCAGCCGGCTGCGCGCTGAGATCCCCGATAGCATGTCCGCTGATATCGAAACGATCCGCTGTCCTCTGCAATGCACGCGACACGCCTCTCTTCTTTCCGTTCCGCATCTTTTATTCTCCCCTCGCACTTAGGGACATTGTAGGGACCTCTCGAAGCCGGGCTTTACGACACTGACCCCCGCGATACCGTTAGCTCGGGACCTAAGAAGAAGGTAGAAACAGATAAAAAGTCCCCGGAGGATTCCTCAGGGTCGCGAAACCTCTGGTCGTGATATTAACGAGGACTCGAGTTGAGGACCTCAGAAATCACCGATTTCGTCTTCGTCGTTAGCAAGACAGAGTGGATGGGAATAAATACAGAATCCCCCAACGTTGAGTTCAATATTGGGGTCAAAACGTGCCACGAATATACGGCCAAATATTTTTCGCCACTATCCTCGTTTAATGGAACGTGACAATGCGATTTATCACCAATCGATTCTATGCAATTTATTTAAATGCCCTCACGTAATAGAATCTCGTTGATAATGAATCGCGTAACCTTTCGCTGCATCGTTCCCTGTCCCGCTTCGAGCACGAGGATCACTCGATAACCTGCATCACGTGACCGTTTAATTATTTAATAGGCGGAGGGTGGGTGTATTGTTGCTCCGTGGAAAACAACTCCGTTATTTTTCTTGCGAAATTGAAAATTCATGTTATGAATTTCAGGCTGGGCATTTATGTTTCACATTTTTGCGAGGAGGGAATGACGGGACGAAGAAGCTGATGAAGACGCGACACACCTTTAATATCCCCCGCGCGTTCTACGTTTTATCTTTAGTGCTAGGGGCCCAACGGAAGGCTAAGAACGCTGGCAAACACGCGATTAGAGGTCGTAAGAGATTAGGTAACGCCGATGACCAAGACATTCCGATGTCCAACGCCCTCATCCGCGCGTTAAACGACAGAAACAAAAGCCGGAGAATTTAGAGAGACGAAGTCTCGCGGGAGGAAGAGAGACCCGCTCGTGGAAGTGGGTCCGTTTCTGCGTAGGCGGCGCGCACATCCAACGACCCGGAACCTCCGCAAATCTCTCCGTCCTATCTGGTTCCTGGCCCGTTCCTCAGCAACGTCTTCTCATAGGAGCTCGCGCGGGGAACCAGGCCTGCATTCACGTGCCTACTTATCTCGTTAGGGCCGCGTCTCCACCCTCCCACGCTGGCCAACCTCTCGCGATTCCCGACCTCGTAATCTTCACGGAAATTCTCCCCACCCCTATCCGGGAAAAAAGTCCTAGGAACTCGAGAAGGTGTCCTGATCTCTCGAGAGGCGAAGGTGTAGACATTGGGTTGAGGTTAAGAAATGGGATCGGGTTGATGAGGACGAAATTATTAATTTAGAGAGTTGGTACTGGTAATGCTTGACCCGCCAGGTGTTCGTCTTCTGAAGATTTAGTATTATTCATAACGTCTGTAAGTACAGAGAAAATGTCATGTAGTCAAGTAACAAGTAAGCAGTTAGTCTCATTTATCATATAAAAGCATAATAGCACGGGTTAATACTCACGTACATCCTGTTTGACCTTGTTTCCGAGTCATACCGGTTTCGCATGGCGGTGACCTATAGATACAGGTCACCACGCGCAAAACTCGGTGTAACAGGGAAACAAGGTCGAGCAGGACAACACATGGTACGTAAACACGTGTTATTCTTTTTATGTTCTCTTCATCGCCCACCCCGCTTTTAAATTTTAAATCTATTCTATGATACATTACGACGATTGAATAATAAAAACATTTATCCCGCGACAGATGTCTCTTCTATCGGCATTTTTGTTGAATTTTCTGTTATCTCACCGAGAGACAGTTTCCTGACCTAGTTTGTCCTAGGAGTCCGGTATTAATAAAAATATTCATCGCGCGATCGTCAGAAAAACATAACGGTGGCAGGGATGTTATTTAAAAATTTCCCCACTTCAATTTCGCAGTATTTTTAAAATTTTCCCTCGTTAGAACCCAACTGCCCCGATGACGAACAGTTCCCCATAAAAAGCTGGAGCCCGAGCGATCGTTAAAGTATCGTTTCGCTTTAAAGCATTACGCAAGCTTTCGAGGAGGTTATTACGAAGTTTTGTAAGCGATAAGTCTTCCGAAGTATTCGAGGCGCATGTGGTGTATTCCGCAATCTTCTTCCTCGGAGGATCTCCTCCTGTAATCTCAATTAGGAAGCCTAACGAGTTTACGGCAAGTCTGGGATATTAAATCGCAATAATTACCCGATTTTGCCGGGCAGGGATTACCAAAGCGGCTGCGACAACTCCGTGAATATGAACTTGTGCTCCTCTCTTAAGTTCATTCACGGCGGCCGCCCAGAAAATATTCTTGATAATAAATTCTCATTAGAGGACGCAACCCTTAAACCTGAAATATGTCCCTTGAATATTTCTGATATTCTTCATTTATCTCTCAACAAAATTTCAAAGACCCAGTTTCCTAGACACCAAAGATGTCCCCCGGAAGTGGAGTATCACCTACCTAGGCCCTCGAACTAGTATACGCCTCGTCGCGAACCTAACCTATACGTATCACAATTTCCTCTTAAGAATCCGTTCATGCATAGTTCCTCGAAGCTCGCGAAACACTGGGAAAGCTAATCGCTTTGATACCCAGCCTAGGGAACGTCACGTTCCAACATAGTGTCCTGAAACTTTGTTGGATCGGAACCTGGAGGACGTGTCTCAGCGGGCGGAAGTTCGACTCGAAGCTTGAGCGATCAGGAAAATCTCGGCTACTACCCAACCTCCTTCACTATTGCGTCCCGCCAGTCTCTTCATCAAGGCACGTCAGGACACATCACCTTTGTCCAGAATGTTGCGTAATTTCGCAAACAACTTGGCCGAAGGAAGGAAACTTCGCGTTTTGGAATACTTCCCGGATGGACCTTGGTGCATCCTTTGCGTTAGATACTCTTTTCTTAAACATACACTCGACAGGACCGACATCTGTCCCTCTCAGGCTTTAACACATCACGTAGTAACAGCAGCGTTCAATCAATTACCAAGTCCCAGAAAATCAAAGAAACAGTACCAAACCGGCACCAAAATAATTCTTGCCGCGGTTGCCAGACACTTGAGTAATTCTACAAGCAGTGGGACTTAACAGTGTCCAATCTCTGCAAAAAGGTGTTCCTCGAGCCCAACGCCATCGGACATGTCCGCGTCGCGAAATTCACGTTAATAGTGGTCCTCGAGTCGTCAGCGCCATCTAGCTCGAATTAATCATCGTAGCGTAGCTCGCGGAAGCGTGGAAAATTAATGCAAATTGATGTCCCGGAGCGTGTCCGCCGCCTCGCGAGCATCTCGGTTCCCCACGGTATGCTAAACATTAGCGAGAAGAACTTCCGGTCCGGGCCCTCCTCTGGTTTTCGATTCCCGTCGGCGTTGCGAGGACCTCCGTCAAAGTAACCTCTTTGTTGCGAAAGTGGTACCATTCCCTCTTTTCTTCCAACTTGCCAGCAAGAGTTTTGAAACCTTGTTGCCCATAACCTCCTAAATCCACGATTACTGTACAGTGCCATCCTTTCCCAAACCTTTCCTCTACCCTTCACCGGTATTGAGGACGATTTTCCGGGACAGGTAAACAAAGTGTCTGCGCGATGATGCCGCGAGATGCGACTGGTAAATTTTATGTTGGCGAAATGCCTATGATCCCCCGTGCGCGCGGTAATGGGATTTCCTGGAGACACGGGGAGTACGAGCAGTCAAACGAGATTACGAGCAGATCGTGCCAGCGGATGTTACGGAAGGTTAGAGCCTCGCATCTAACGAGATAAACAGGCACTAAGTGCAAGCCGCTTAGGTTACAGCGGACGCCTTTCTACAGCGGGTATAGATCCGTAACGGGGATCGCGTAGATCTGCACGCGCGAAATCACGGCTCTGAGAGGTCTCGTCGCGCCGCACGGAAATCTTGTTCGACACGGAACAGGTGAAAGCTGCTAAGAAGAACCATCTGACTTGCCCCCCCCTGCTCCCCTCCACCCCTCGAGATGCTGATTTCCAATTCGTTGTAATTGGTCGATTGAAACGATCTGGGGGCAAGGGGGGAAGAAAGCTGTTGCTGGGAGGATACTGTTAGTCGACTGACGTCACTTGTGGTAGATTACAGGGGTTTCACCTATCTTGATATAGTCGCAGTTGGTGTGTTCAATCTCAAGTGCAGTCGGTCAGGTCAATCTTAATGGTAGTTGGTGCCTCTAATGCAGCCTGCATATTTTTTATTTTCCAACTCCAACGGATGGCGGAGTTTCGGCTTAACTTTAGTATCCCCGCTACTAGACTCTCTTCAAGTTCGTCATTCTCCATTGAAACTACTCATTTGCCAGGGACTCCAGCCTGTAACGCTTGTAATTTTGCAAGCAACACATTGCTGGCTCCAATTTTCTTAAAAATAGCTAGGAAATCTCTCGTAATTGACAGCAGTTTAGCTCGAGGAGGCACTTGTAAGGTGGCTTGCGGCCTATTTCTCGCCTTTTTCATGTCGCCCGGCGCGCAACACCCCCATCGACTGACTGTACGGTTTCTTGAGGACGTTGCGCTATTAGCGGTAGAGAAAATCAATACGTGCGATGTTCCACTTACGCGTTGTTTCTGCACTGTCTCCAGCGGAGGACGGGGAACTCCGAGAGGCTACTCGAAGGATTACTGGACTCTTATCTTAACTCATGTTCTATTTGTAAATCAAGAGATATTTCTTGTTCGCTTGTGTAGTCGTGACTTATGGCCTTCTTTGTATCTCCGAAATTCAGTGTCTTTCGCTCCATCGTTTCGAATACACAATTCGAGTACACAATTTCTTGGACGACTTCAATTTAATGGCAATATTTCTCCGGCTAAAAATACCCTAACTCGAAGCGTGGGAATGGAAAAGCTTTCGAGAAGAGTAATGGAAGGGCCGAACGGTGAACTTGATAGTTCGTGTATCTAAAACGCAAAGCGAATATTGCATCTTGACGCTTCGACGACGCGGGCAACAGCTCGTATAAGAGAACAAGGTCTCGAGCGTGGTTAAAGTGTTCGACCGCAGTGTCGGGCAGGTGTGTTTTGCAGCGAGGTGCCGTGGCCAGTCGAAGAGGCAAAGAACGGCAACACGTGAATGACCTTCGACCCCTGCCAGGCTGCCTGCTATTCCTCCGTTCCTCTTCTTGCATCCATGGTGCACGTTTCGCTGCACATCCCCCTGCCATTCGCCATTCGTCTTCGTACCTACATGCCGTCGCGTCTCGATTGATTTTCTCTTGCAGGGGGAGACTCGTGGTCGTCGTTCGATCCTCCGTCTCGTACATTTTCGAGTCGCGCACGGACTACGAAAGTCCTAGCAAATGTTGTCGTACTTAAAATAGCGCGATAATTAATTTTATTATGTATGCAAAATTAGCAGCGTTGAAATTTCACGAAATAATCGCAGTTTATTAGATCAAGTCCCTTGTCTCAAAACCGAAAGCTCGAACACACTTTCGACCCACATTTTCACTCAGAATCACCCCCTTCTGGTTTCCACACTCCACGACCAACCCCCTCCCCGAGAATCATCGATGAATATCAAACCTCTTGTCCGGATTAGATCCCCCCAAGCCAGCCCTTGGGTGTAATCCGTTACGTTTAAAATTTCTGTGTCTTTACGTGTGTCAGCCCTTTTAACCCCGCCATGTCTTGCCGCCCCTATAAACCACCCTTTCCCCACGACCGCGAGGCTCGATAACGCAAGGCATGCTTGCCAAATCCGAGTGTATCACAGGTAGCTCGGAACCCTCTCTGCATTCATCTCCGTGGCGCGAGATCCGCCCCGAAAAAACACACTCCATCCCCACCTCCTCCGGCCCCCTGGATCCCCCTAAACCCCTCGTTGCCGGTCCTCGAGGGTACAGCTCGCGTGGCAGTGTCTCTCCGCGTTACGAGCGAGGAAACGTCGACGCTGGGACTCGAGGCGCACAATAACGTCGGCTGTATATTTATGCCCGCCTCTCTGCGGCTGTTTCGCGAACATGTGAATCCTCAGGAAGACGCGGGCGGGTGCGTTCGAAAGCGGAGACAGACACAAAGGCCACGACAGGCACGAACGCGCGCGCAAAACCAGGGTCAACACTCGACGCGGGGAACGGAGCGCCGGGGCCCCGGTGAACGTAAGGTACTGTTAATGCAACCTCACGATCGCAAGATCGCGATGAGACGCGGGATCCTGCTCCTCCGACGCGTCACGAGCTCCACCTCCCCCTACCTGCCCCTCCCCCCAGGGACCGGCCTTTCGAGGCGTTCTGCCCGGTTGTCGGACAATCGACCCTGTCCCGATCGATAATTTACTGTGGCTTCTGGGTCTACGTACAGGTTGGGATGGTCTCTTTTCGGAAAGGGGATGGGGGAGAGATCGAGAGGTGAGTCGAGCGGGTTTTTTTTTGTTCCTGTCGAGGATAGGGATCTGACTTGGATCTTCGTCGGGGTTAGCAGCAACGTGGAAGACCTTCGAACCTCGTGTCCTCTTATGAGGATGGGGGGGCAATAGCCAGTAAAGGGCGCTGTGTGTTATATTAAATGAGATTTAGAAGATTATGCCACCGGTATCGGGACAAGGATCTGACCTAGAGAAGACCTAGAAATTCCTCCCCAGATTCAAGTGTCTTCGGAATAATGACGATAGCGAGCACTAACTGTCAACAGTCACAGTGTTCAAACGCAAATTGCGCCTAAGGTATCGTAGGAGTCTAAACAAAAAATAAGGCAGGGAGATTCGAACCCACGATCCTCGGATCCACAATCGACCGCTTTACCTAAACGACCAATCCTGTACCCTACGGTTTCATGTTGTCGTTTGACTCCTTATTCTTGGTAATAAGAGGCGCGGATACCACAGTATCCTATTATGTATTAACTCGTCAGTGTTTTGAAAAAATCAATCAGGTGTCAGCCATCCCGCCATACCAACGGTCGCGAAGCGAAGAACGGGGGACATAAAGAAGTTGGAAGGAAACAAGGAAACCAACGCACGTAAAATGTCCGTCGTTTTATAACCGAAGTTTTTATCGCGGCCGGGGCACGGATACACCGTCGCAGCGGCGTATTCGGTAAAAGTTGTTTTTTAAAGGGTCACGTTGTAAATTACACGGAACACGTGCCCCGACTACGAAGGACCAGGGACTTTCTCGCACCTTTCGCAGTAGGGGACGCAGATAAAATCTCGAGATTCGCGCGTTATAAAAGGCGCCCTGTGGAACGGTGCCCGGGGACTCTCCTCGATTATGACTCGTTAATTGTCGCAAAGGAGCACCGGGGTCGTTGCAGATTTGTCGAGCGCGAAATCAATTGATAAGCAAACGTTCGTGTCGTTAAAGGAGTCGCGGGCAGGGTAGCTATAGTGCTCGATAAGCAGTTATTTCGTCTCTCCTCCGCTGGTTTTCTTGCCGCTCGTCTGCGTAAACGAGGAAGGCGAAGTCGCTTGATAAGTAAATGCCCCTGCTATTCCGGCTGTTTAATGAGTCGTAACGGCACACGTCGCGAGGGACATTTACATAAAAGATCAGGCGGAGTTCGCGCGACGAGAGCTGCGGTTGCGTGATTCGCCGGAAAGAACCGCGAGGCAAAGTACAGCGAAGACAGGGGATGACGGACGAGGAGTACAATAAAGAGCGCGGTGTCTGTCTTGATCCACTCGAGGTTTACAGATGAAATTATTTGGTCCTTGAAGATAAACGAGTCCTTTTTTGAAATTTTCAGTTTTTAAAGGCCTGACAATAAATAGATATCCATTACCCCTGAACTTAAAATTTACGCTTTCAAGAAATGCTATAGGAATCCAGACAGAAAATTTCAAGCTCCCCAAGTGGTCTATTCGAAAAGTCGCCCCCTACCGCAGTCTCTGAAGCTCGTAACAAGCAGACACCCAGTCCACGCAAGAACTCCTCGTCGCTCCTCGAAGATCTAACTCCACGAGTCAGCCCATCACCCAAACTCGAAACTCTCGAGTCATCGACAGTTCCCATCGTCAGAAATTCCAAGCAACCTGGGTGCTCGAAGCGCCTCCGAAAGGCTTCGGTAGGCTCAGGAGCTCTCTTCCTCTTTTCCCTAGAAACGGTATCCTTTGGTCTTTGGTCGGAGTTGGCTGCTCTCTCGACGAATTAGCGCTAATCTTCTGCACCCTCTGCACTCTGTTTCTGCCCGTCCTCCTCCTCGCACATTTTCTCTCGCCTTGCGTTAGTCGGTGTATACCTGTCCATAGTCCGCCGGGAGCCTCGACATGCCTCGAGTGGCGTCTAAGCGCTTCGTCGGTAGTCGAGGAGCCTACGTCCCTCCGTCTGCTGGCGTCACTCCGGCCCTCCGTTTTACACCGCTCGCCTGTGCCCTGGCGTCGCGTTACGAGCCCCTTCAGGCCTGGTCTGGCGTCTAGCTCTGGCCACTCGCCACTTTAAAATTCCTCCTAATCTCGGTAACAGAGCTCGCGTTCCGCGTAAGCCGCCCGCTCTCTCCTCCCTCCGCTCTCTTCCTCCCGGTTCTTGCCAGCCTCGAGGAGTTTTCTTCTGGCCCGTCTCCGCGTTAATGACCCGCGATAAAAAGATTAACCCTAGATTGCTCGTCGTGGATTCGGACTACCAATGGAATTAGGAGCGGCGAGGGAGTCTGATTTTAAGAGCGGATGGTTGAAAGCCTCGCCGATGCAGAACTGGCACCGATCGAGCGCTTTCCTCCTTCTCCTCCACGAACTTGGTTATCTTCGGTAATGCACGGGTCTTTGAGCGATGCTACTTGGATGACGGAGAGCCTCCATGACTTTCGTCCGGGGCTTTGGACGCCACTAGCGTCAATCGGTGGGTCTTTCGGGTTACCCGAGCTCGGCTTGGAATTCGGACGCTTTCGGATCGCGGAGATTCGTGTCCTCTTTCGGAAGACTTAGGGGCTATCTGGTTTCTACGGTTTGGAATGGAAAGGATTCGTTGGGGAGCCTTTTGCCTTGGTCCCGACGTCGGTTACTTGGTAAATCCTGAAGCGAGGGTGTACGTAATAGTATCCATTGTGTACCAAATTCTTGTCTTTCCTAGAATGAGGATATTTCACATTGCAGAATATTTTTATTTCTTCTATGGAATCGAGCCGTTTACCTTGCAAATAAGTGGTTGTCTGTGGTATCTGTAACTTATCGCGAAGCAAACGAACACGCCGAGGTACGCTCGGCACTCGCGCGAAGCTGGAAATCCATTAATTGGGAAACGCTTGTCGCGCTGGTAGGCGTTTATCATTCTACCAACGAAACCCCGGGTCATTTGTTATTTACATATAATTCGTGGCTCGGTGTTACGCAGCCCGACAGGCCGCCGTCGCAATTAACGCGCGATCAATTATTTTTCGATGGGTTAGGTCCGTACCAGTGCGCGCTGGCCAAGGGCGCCAACTGCAATCGCGTGTTCGAGCAATAATGTCGAACGAAACGCGTCAGATAAGGGCGAGATTTTAATTTATGGCGCGTGGATTTTTGGGAAAACTCGAATCACGGCGATTACGGGGGATGAAGTGCGAGGGAAAGTGAAGGGGAGAGAAACTGAAAGGGGGGGACACGGAGAGTTAATTTAATTCGCAGCGCACCATTGTTCGTGGAATGTAGAATTTTTAAATAACCGCAAATTATTTGCTTTGCGGACACCCTGTACGATAGGTAGGAAGAAGGGATCGTCGATTTTTCGACACGAAGCAAGTTTCACGATCGAAGCAACCGCTGGCGGTATTTTGCCGGGGCTTCGGGGCTTAGAATTACAAACAAACGCGATTACGCCACTCCCTCGCACCTTCTGACGCGACTCAGGGATCACGTCCTCGTTAGACACGGATCCATCGACCCCTGATCGAGCCACCGATACCGTCTGGTTAAAATCCTTTCGCGTGATATGAGATTTATCCACGTACGAAAATCTTTTTCGACCAGAAGCATGTTTATTCGCATATCGTCATTAAAAATTCGAGAAAGAAGTATGTACACAGAGTACGTGGGAAATGTACACGTTTGCTTTATATATTCGAAAGCAATCAACAAGCAATTCCATCGCAAACGATTAATTCCGTTTTCTGTCAAGAGCGGCGCAAAGTACCGCGCAACTCTCGACGAAATTAATTACTACCCGTTAATCGTTCCTTCTTCAATTATTCCCAAACAAACACATTTTCCTCCGGCGTGTCGAGCATTCCTCAAGCGCTCGCAGTCTTCCCGCAAACTTCCAAGAAATTCACCAAGAATTCGTAATTTCCGCCGGAAAGAAACAATTAATCCCGCTTCGCGCTGCAATACGCACGGAACAAAAGCCTCGAAATTAAACGTAACTGCTCGTTACGCAACCTCGTTTGCCACCTTTCCACCAATTTATACGTGTTGCGTACTGAAAATGAATTTTTGGACACGATTTTACACCCTCACTGATAGACCATCGTGATGCTGTCATCGTCTTTATCATCGTCATGCACGTGCATGAATTGTCTGGGCGGATTTGCGAGCACTAATGTCTTACGCGAGTGACAAGCTTTAGCGTCGTTTGGATTTAAACTGCCGCGACAGTCGAACTGTGGAAGCCCCACGCAGCGGAAGCACCCCAATGTTTCGTTTTATCTTACACTAAGCCGCCTTATGCGGTTTACAGGATAAAACGAAACGTATCCGGGAAACACGACGGGACAAACCGTTTCCCCGTAAACGTGAGCACGAATTTTCGATTCCATTGCACGTCGCATTAAACGCTTAAATGCAACGCGAACTCTGCGACGGGGATTCACTGGGACCAGTATTTCTAACTTAAAAAAACCCTGGAAAAATCAGCGCTGAGCAACGGAAACGAGATAGAGAGATCGGCAAATGTTAAAGGAAATTTGTATTTTCGATTGCAGTAGATACTCGAAGAATGTAGCGTACCTATTTAATCCACTACTTATCGATCAATATTCAAGTATCTGAATCTCGTTTAATGGAATACATTCCCTTCGGTAATGTACATAAATTTCAATTATGCTTGTCGTTAAAGTACAGGCTGACACTCGAGGGAAATGCAAACACTCGGCACTTGGATTAATTCTATCAATTTCAAATTAAATGCGAGTTCACCAAGTCGCAAAAATCGAAGGATTATTTCGACTGTTTCACCCAGGACTTTTGTCCTTTTTCGGTGCACCGTAAACGCACCGAACCGTATCGCAGTCCTATCCCCACGCCCACCCTCCTCACTCTGTTATTCCAGTTTCACGAACAACAAGACACCGGAAGAAACAGCAAGATTTCAGTTCCCCTCAGTCCTTCTCGCCCTGTGCATTTATCTGCGTCACACTTTTAGCCGTGATACCAGCGCGACGTTTAGATAGGGAAGCGTATCCGCATCGAGAGTCGAATAGACTCGTAAAGTTCGCGACCGCGACGGAATAGAAACACGAAAATGTCCCTATTTCTATGCGGGTTTTGACAGTCTCGCGTTACCATCACCGTTTTATCCGGAACTTCCCACGCGGCGACGTAAATCAAACGGGAAATTCCCAGACACAGGGCGTGTGTGTCTCTGGTAACTCGATTCTCCATCTACCATTACGAGCAAACTCGTGGAAAATGCGCATAAAGAAACTCCCATTGACAATGCTAAATCAGTATTTCTGGGCGCATTAAATTTAGATTTCAAACGGAAAATTGCCCATTGCTCGAGTTTGATATGCGTCGTATGTTTCGAAATCGTCATTGTGCCTGTATGAAAGTGTCGCCAATGGATTCATGATGTTCTTCCAAAGAAAACGATACCAAACACGACCACATTCGGTTTATTTTCAATCTTATGTATCGAGTGGAGAAAGAAAGATCTGTATTCTTTCGAAATCGATCTTTCCATCTCCAAGCAATACAGAAAATTAAAAGGAACCGGAATAGGGTCGTGTTTGGACTCATTTTCACCAGGAAGACCTCGCAAATTCGTTGATAATACTTCCGTAGAAATACAACGATCCCGGAATACTTGCAGCACCGTTTCGAAGTTTGGTGATCGAGTAATACGAGACACAGAAAAATTGTGTTCGAGGACAATTAAGCAGCGAAGAGCTCCGCTCCTTCAGACCCGAATACAACGATCGAAACTCGGAACAGGCGGGCATTGTTCTGGCGTAAGACGTTCCGGAATGGAATGGTGGTCGAAAACACTTGAAAAGTCGATAGACGATAAGGTATGGACGCAATCAGGCTGCCTAATTACCGTTAACAGTGGAACGCGATCCTGGACGACTGACGATTTGAATTAATCGGCGAATTACCAGTGCCTGATAGCTTCATGGACTCGCCACGGCCAGGATAGCTCTTAAGCATCGCAATTAGGGAGGATCTACGCGGGGATATAACACGCGAGCAGGCACGGTGTCGACGTGTTCCTCGAGCTTTCGTCGATTTAATTAAGTCCTGTCGATAAATTCGCCGCCTTATCCACGCTGTCATTCCGCGGGCCTATTTAAATGCCTGGAATTTTAATAGAGTGACCCCCTGGCCCCTCCTTTCGTCGACGTTTTTACGATTTACGGCCGGGTGATCTCTGGCGACGTGAACACGCGACCATCTCTACAGAATTTCTCGTTCCACAGAGTGTTTCCGAAAATCGGGTCGAGTAGAAGAATCGTCGGCTAGCTCGATTGATAGAACAGTCATCCAGTTTTGAATGTCGGTCTGGTCGTTGAAAACCGCGTTGGTAGTCGAAAAGGTACGGCCGCGCAACAGGCCGTATTAGCTGTTTTATTGGACACCTGGTGCGTGCTGTACTTTAGAAATGAAACATGGAGGGATTTAGTGTCTCAAAGTGTTTGCTCGTTTCTCTCGACCGGCGGAAAAATACAGCGTATTTCACGTACGCGGGAAAAACGAACGAAATTGTGTTCGAGCGTGTACTTTGCAAAATAAGGAGTTGCGAGTACAATCGAAAACAACCGCACGAGATATTACAGTTTCAAGAAAGGTCGGAGTTACTTCCGAAAGTAAAACCGTTGAAGTTGCCGGAGCCTACGCGATTGCAAATATCACGTCCTGGATTCCAGATTTTGAATTGCTCGCTTTTTGTCCCACGCCTCTCTTAGACAACTCGCGTCCGAACGGGATCCCAATCTTTTGATTTACTCTACTCTTGCGATTAAATGTCTTACGTCTACTCTTTGATGCTGGTGCTGATGTTGACGCTGACGCTCCTGCTGATGATGGTGGTAGGAGAAAAACTCCTACCACGTGATTATTAAGAATTTCACATTGGCGGTGATTGACTTCTTCTCATAACGTTTAAACATTAACATCCTGTCCAAAAAGGTTCCTAGATCTTTAGGTTTCGCCTTATCGGAGTTTGGTGACTGATACCATCGATAGGCACGATCATTGGTTTCTTCGTTGACGCAACGCTTCAATTCGACGAAATGAAGTAATGGGTGTTATTAGACCTGGCCACCCACCGTTGGGCCGTGGACCCGTAGCTGTATCTCTGAATTTAGTACAGTCGGTTGCACCTTCGAACATCGCGGTAAGGTAAACGAATCCGCGTTTGCGACAGCGAATAAGCCGCGGCCGTACCATGGTTGTATCAGGGGTGCATGATATCTTAGGAAGTAGGTTGCTCCGCTCCGCGCCCGACGTTGCTATCGCACAAGTCCTCCCTTGTGTTCGGTTTGCACGTAGGTGGTATTACTAAGCGCCTCCCAGTCTAAGGTATTGGGTGACGTTCGATTATACAAATGCTAAATCTGTCTTCTAAAATATATCCATGGTTTGTACGGTCAATATGCGAACGTCGCACAAGCAAAAATACCTACGGGATGCCGTTACGCAAGCCACCTCTTTATTCGACACAGATATTCGGCAGGCACCGATTCCCCCTATTTTCGAGCGGGAGCAGCGCAAAAGGAAACAAACACGGTCGTAATTCACGAGCGAGGCAGCCAACTGTGAAGCTGCCGCAGTCAAACCCTTCATCTAGTCGAGCACCGCGAACTTTGTAATCGAATAAGCTTAAAATATTCGCGCGTGACAAGGTATTATACCGTCAGCTATTCAGGGCGGATTGAAAATGTTTTGAGAACCGCTGAAGTTACGGAGAATGGTTTCAGACGAAAGTTCCCTGACATCTCGCAAAATTTACACAAGGGTTGATGAATATCAGCAATCGGTTAATCCAATTATGGAATCTCGCGCACTCTGGCTTAGCATTTACGAGATATATATACCCAACGCGGAGTTCATAGCTGACTAAACGGGGTCGGCAAAGTAAAATGGACATCTGAGGAACACGCTGTATTATTTAATTAACTATAGATGATACCGTCGTTTGCCTTCAACTCGAAGGCTAGCGTTTCCCTAGCGCGTTAAAATTTCCAGGGACGAAAGTGTCGACAGATTATTCTCGAGAAAAGCGATACTCGTCAACAACCGAATGGAGAACGAAATCATCGACTACCATACGTTGCTACCGTGAGAAGGAGCCTCATCTGTATGCCCGGGGAGACGTAGGATGGTTCGGTTAACTCGTCACCCTAAACGCGACACTCTCCTCGGGAATACCTCGTTCCCCTGCGAACGTATACAAACGCGGAGGAGGAAGGCTATACTTAGAGATTCTAAACACTTGGCCCAGCTCCCGAAAGAGTCGAAAAATATATGGCCCGTCAAAACAACAGGCGGCCTTAACACCCTCGCAACAACGCTCGCGAAACGGAGGACGCGTTCTCTCCTGTGTTTCCCCGAGATATAATTAGATAATTAATGTCGCCGCGCCTTCGCGCGAACGAGTTTCCCGTCCCCGCAACCTGCTGCGAGTTTCCACCAACGTTTCGCGAGTTTGCACCCGCTTCCTGTGCTACTTTCGCACTCCTTAAGCGAGTTTCAACGCGGATCCGTCGTTTACCCGAATGAGAAATAGGGATTCCCCTTAATACAATTCATGCAAATCACTAAGAAACGTAATCCTAACCCTATTTTTCCCTTTAACCGAAGCTAGCCTCAACTCTAGTCAGACCACGTCCAGCCGACGCATATTTGACATGATTCATACCAGTCTTAGGTGAAACCTCGCAGAATCTAACACAGGCTTAGCCTAGATTTAGCCTTGTCTTTTGAGGGAATAGTTCGCGCTTAAGAATTACTCTATGTAACCGCACGAAAGGGTTCTGCGTCTAGCGACCTCCAGAGTTCTAAAAGTGTTGAGTCCTCCAAGCTCATTTGCTTCCGTGTCTAATACCTCGAATGTCTCCCAGGTGATCGACAAGGACACCTGAACTGATTTCGAGACACACCCCTGCGCCCAGAGTTTCCAGGACAGCGCGAGCCGGTATTATTCCTTCAAAGTCGGATCGAGTAATCCTCCTGGCGCGACAACGAGACACGTGCTTGGGGTGTCGCGCTTCCGAAGCAATCTGTCCGTTAAATGTGTTTACGATATGAAAGACAGCGATTCGGTTTCCTGCGAAACCCAGTTCGACAGACAATTATCCAGTCGTGTCTCTGCTGTCCGTCTCGTTGTTCGTTGTAGGGTTAGGCTGGACGGAAGAGGACGCCGCGGAAGGACGATCCGTAACGATTATTAACGGGGATTCCCCGGTGTCCGTCGGCGCCGTTCGTAGTTCGCGGATCGTTAAAACGTTCGTGATTAATTGCCACTGGTTAGGACGGTGTAACGAGCCCCTTCAGACGCGAATAAAAATAAAAGATCCGGCCGGATGTAATGGCTGGTCGATAAATGAATTTTAATTGCGCGGGCGGAGCGGGACCCGGGCCGGAAGCTTCCGCGGTAACGAGTAATCGAAGCGGACTGTCGAGTATAGACACCGTGGGGATTGTTGGCGTTTGTCGGATCAGGTTTGTTGCGCCTGGAAATTCACCGAAGCGGTCTACCGTGTCCCGTACTTGCCAGAGTGTTGATACAGTAATGTCTTGTTAGACGCACAAATTTGTTCAGGATAAGTGCACCGAAACCAGGCTTTTTTTTTTTATTTTGGGGAAATGTATTACGCATACCTCGGCTTCCCGGCGGGCACAAAAACCAGCCTCACCACGTATCAACTGTGCGGTGTAAACCAGATCAATGGGTACGAAGCATGAACTTGCTACAAGCTTCCTACACTTCATCGTATCAACTGCTTCGCAAAAGTGATTTAATAATGAAGAACTTGCAGATGATATTCCCTTTCATCCCTGAACAACCGATACAGGTATCGTCATCCTGTAAACTCGTTGACACCCCAGGTCGAAATTTCATCCAACAGAATCCCTGATTTAGATCACAAACATTTAAGCCTCGAAGGGATGAAAGCCGTCAGAAGCGTGAGTATCACGACTGACAGGGTTCACAGCACCCCGTGCGCCGTTGCTCACACAATCTCGATAATTCGGACGGAGGGCAAACGAAATGGCCCTTTTTATCTCGTCGTTTGTACCAGTAACAGACGTACCAGCGCCGTGGCGCCGAGTCTGCGCGATTGCGGCTTGAAATCGGGACGTTTCCGTGGCTGTTTCCGCGTTTACAAATGCACGTACACGCTCGTTGCCCACCCCAGGCTTGTAACCGAACAAACCCACGTCGTTTATGAATAATGATAATGGCCCGTTTAGCCCCGTAGGAACAATAGACGAGTTGCAGCCCTCGCTCGTGGGAGGAGGCTCTCGAAAAGATAACGGATGTACCAGCGTGTCTTCATCTCGCCTCTCTCCGCGCGCAGGTTAATTAAGCCCGCCGCTGGCGAGGCGAATGTAAATTAAACGAGCCGCTTGTTTTTCTGTTTCAACCGATGCCTGCCGGTTTTCGGGCGCAGGGCTCTCGCGCCCTGACGATGACGAATGTGCTCTCGGTGAAAGTTATCGCGTTGCTTGAAAATATTCCGCGTTCGTTGTGTAGACGTTGGCGCAGATCTTAACGAAGTGTCCTCTTTTCTGTTCCAGGTAAGTTTCAAGCTTCCTACTCTGGCGGCTCTAGTTGCCGCGATCAACCAATGGTTGGCTGTAGCTGGGGAAGAGGTAACACTGTTTTGGCCTCCTTGAACCCAACATTATTTTTCCAGCGTTTTAGTTTTTCAAGTACGAAGACTGCCGAGATTCTACGGAATCCCTAAGCCTACTTATCTTTGGTTTCTGCTATCAGAGCGTTATAGAGAACATTGTCAGATCCTCTTCAGCGAGGCAATTTCGTTACTTCCTTCGGGATCGATCGTTCTGATCGAGAGGAATCTCGGTGCGTTGAGAACAATGCAAGAATTAACGACGCGAAGCCTCCTCGGTCGTCGCTAGCCGCGGCGAATCGTCGTGTTTCTTTTATTATCTGGCCAGCCGTGTTTTTCAAGCGATCCCGCCACGTTCGCCGCACACGACCGCGTTCATTTATGTTGCGGTTTCGCCGACCGCCGCTTCGTCGAAGAGCAGATGCCTTCCGAACACTTCGAAGCGACGCGTTCGGGAGCACGGGATGGTATCGGGGGGCTCGAGGCACCACGATAAAGTGTCTCTGTCTGCCGGCTGACTACGCCTGTCGCCGTGTATCGTAAGAGTATCTTGTTCCACGCGCAATTACACGATGGATGGAATATTTACATGCAACGTAATTGACGTTCCGCCGCGGACCACGGCCGCTCGATCACGCGATCCGATGTATTCTTTGCGGTGAATGATGCTTTTTTTGTTACGCGATGGCGCAGTTCGTGGCGGTACTAATTTTGGCGCGCTCTAAATACAGTATTGTCTCGAATTGAGCAACTGTTTTCCACCTCTTTTTGCTTTAAGTCGCCCGCCGAGTCCGAAAAGAACTCGATGTTGCTAGTGCTGAAATAAAAAAGCATGTTACGTTATATCCTTCTTCAAAGAATAACGCCCCGTGTTCGAGCGATCAGTTTATATTGGTTCGTTTGGAAAGTTCTCACCTATTTTTAGGGTAAATTAAAAAAGAAAAGAATTGTACTATACACTATTTTGTTCGAAAACATTCTAGCTAAATTCCAACTTTTGCCGAGTAGTCAAAAACACATGTGATCTAGCGTTATTCTGATGAAAGACCACACCTTTACGATTCGCTAGTTCTGGTCGCTTCTCATCGATTGCTTTCTTTGAATTCTCCAGTTGACTATAATACTTATTGGAATTGATGACTTGGTTATTGGGTAATCCCATCAACAAGAGAGCATCACTTTCTTAACATGGATGTTAGCCTTTGCAGTTGTTGTTGGGCGGCTCACTCGACTGACCCATGACCGTTTTCGCTCCACATTGTGGTAAAAGATCCACTTTTCCTAACGTTGCCCGTCTTCGAGGTTAACGTTGCACTTTTTTGTTCTCCATGTTTATCTTAATATCTATGTTCATGGGTAATACATGAAAATGTTGGCGAAAGTGCCATCTATCAGAAAATGCAATATACTAAAGGTTTACAAACATACATCAATGTTCCGAGAGTATTCTTGCACAATCTCTCGGAAATCGGCGGGAACTTTCCGAACAACCCAATATTTTACCGCTATACCGAACTCCCCGTTTTATATACAGGTTTCCCGTCGTTTCGCTCGAGAACAAAGTCGAGCCGGATAGCATACCTCCCTCGAAATAAGCAACTGACCGATCTCGACCGAGTTGCTTATTTCGAGACAGTACCGTACTCTCACCTGTAATTCACTTGGACTCGTACAACTCGATGCCAGATAGAATTCTTGGTAACGGAGAATGCATGGTACTTCATAGTCCCCTGGTGAGCACTATTCCGAGTTTCCATGACCTGAATTTTATAGAATACAAATAGCAACCCAGATCCACAGGCCGCTATTGTTACAGAAACCTCCATCTCTGGTACCCCCAGCTTATGGAAACGCCGTTCCATCAAGCTTGGATCCGCTGTGTCTACAGAGTCCTTTAACTAAGCGCCATCTGAGCGTAGAATACCCCAAGTGATGCTTTCACTCGATCGCTACCCTACTGAAATTCAACTAGAAAACTGTAAATACAGTCGAGGAATGCTTTCAACATCATGTTTGTGGAAGTAGGAACGGAACGAATCCGATGGAAGAATATTTTCAATAGCGGCATTCATTTTTTCCCCCTCCGCCGCCGCTGTTCTCGAGTTAACTTCCTGCAAGCGTTATTATAAAATCCCCGACAATACTCACGGGCGCTCGATAACGGGAGACAAACTGGCGCCTGTGAACCTTTTCACGGGCCTCGGAACAATTCCGACAATAATCGATACAACGAACGCGCACCAAACAGCGACTTTCACGTCTGGCACTTTGTATCGCGGGACAAAGGAGTGAGTTACGTTTCCCTTTCACCAGCACACGTCTATTTAATTCATCTCCCCTGTAACATTTACCCGATGGTTAATTGAAATCGGCAGTTTCGAATGCTCGCGCAAACGTAGACAATAGTCACTTCGCAATCTTACGTCGATGTAAAAACGAGATACCCGACGCGGAGCGTTGCGCCATCGGCTGTAAGTTTCAGATTGCGCGCCTCATTGCTATACATTATTCATACATTGCTGGAAAAGATTTCGTGCAACCGAGTTAATACATACGTTACGGACGAATGATTGAACTTGGGAGTATGGATTCTGCACGTGCCCGGGGATTGACGCTTGCGTGAGCGTTGACGGGAGTATGACGGTTTGAGGTTCGGTTTGGGAGTATTTTCTGGATGTACCTGTTCTGTCTCGAATTCTTTTTTGTAGCTGTGTGCATGTTACTAAGAGTGAAGATTTTTTTACATTCAACTTTAGTATTGTTAGTTCCATAAGTCATCATCGACTTTCATAGATATCTTCAACCGAATTTCGTCAAAAGATTATTTGTTCTTAAAATCTCATCCAGAGTCAAGAAAAATTGCCCCGCCACAGCTATATCGTGTCATTATTTCGCAATCTATCAATCTAGAAATCATTAAGGTTTTGTCGATAATTGAGAATCACGAGAGAGGAGCAAGAAGCACTTCTAATCATCCATCACGGACGATTCTTCCGCGTCCAAGACAGGATAATATGATTAAAGACTACGTTGCTATTTAGGGAGGAAAATATACTTCTTATCGTAGGGCGAGAGCATAACCGCCGAGGCCATTGTTAACGATTTTCTTTGGAACTTTTTATGCCCATAGAAGATCATGAAAAATGCATGAAGCTTTTATACTGACGTCGTTTGGTAGGAAAAATATTCCGCTGTGCATACATAACGACGGAGTAATTAAAAGAGTGTTGTCTGGCACCATGGTTATTCGACTTTTTATTTCGTCCGAGACCTCTGACGAATGTGTTTCATACCTGTGACTGACATTATGAAGAGTGCCACAGAGTGTTTACTATCCTCGTATTCGCTCTACGTGTGTTATCGAGGCGTTGCAATTTCGGAATGTCATTTATTAAATAATTCATTCCGCTTCTATCTAATCATGGTATCTCTCGTTAGCATTCTAGACTTCCACGAAAAATTATCATACCGAGATAGACTTCATATTGTAAAGTGTACGGAATCTCATGAAATTCAGAGATACCGTCTAAATGCACTAGCAGCGATTCGACGACTGAGTCTTGAATTTTGGGTTAAGTCAATAACAGCATACAGCTGCACCTCGCCTTTGCAACCAGAATATGGGTACGTTCATATCTAGCTTCGCGTATCACATTTCGCATAATCTCTCGATCCATAATGTATCCAGCACCGATGCAATGAAGACGTAGTATTACTACTATTAATAACAATAATATAAATATTATTATTATTAATATATGAAAAGGTGAATAAATAAAATGTAAGATATGCATCGAAAATTAATTTCGTGCTAGTTACATTTTTACCATTAAAATTCGTTTTCAGAGCATAAATGGCGAGTTCTCGTCGACCCTCGACCCCGACGCGCCATCGAGCACCCTATGTGCGCCAGCGATCGCGTCGCGGGCGCAGCGCATCCATTTCGGCTCGCGCTTTTATTTGCGAACACGGCAGAAACAAACGAACGAGCGCCGGGGCTAGGTGAATAATTAGTGCGCTGAAAATGAAAGTCGTCCGGCGATATTTGCTGCCGGCCTGATCACCCAAACCCCTGCCGTCCTTCTCCGACCCCACCCCTCGTCCTCCGCCGCTCTTCCTGCCCCTCCCGTTACCTCACCGCCAACCCCCTCACTTCTCCGTCCGCCCCTCTCTTTCGGTTCGCAAGCTCACAATTTTGGCTTTATCGCAATTTCATTGGCCCCTTTTCACTGGCGGAGCGTGAATAATCTGGTTAAACGACGAACGTACCCTGTGCACTCGATCGATCGGGATTCACCGTTCTGTCTCTCTTCATTTTGTGCACCCTGCCCCCCCACATCCGTTTACTTTCCTCGCTGTTATTACCAGAGGCGACGCATTGACAACGGTCAGATCGCCTCATCTCTTTGTTGTTTTTCCACCATGTTTCTATTTCTTACGTGTTTGGAGTACCCTAAGCATAAATACACAAAATTTGAATCACAGTTTTGCTTCACATCTCAGGAATGAGTTATCATCTCCTTCAACATCCAGGATGTTTTGCATCAATTTTGCCAGTTTCTCCTTTTTCGTTCACTCTGTTTCCCAACCTTCTCCTCTTTCCTTTTATCGCTCGCTCCGCAACCCTCTCTCTCTGCGTTTCACCCTGTGTTCATTATACCGACGGAATTCCGACGTTGCGCGCCGCGGAGATCGTTCAGTTCTGCAATCGTACGAGTCTCCTAATCAAGTGAAACGATAATGAAACTATCGCGATAACGTTCGGCGAACTGCCCCTCCGAGTAAACGGGACGAACGGCCGCGTCGATTTGCATCGAAAACATTTTTTCGTGTACGGATCCGTGATTCGTGAGCTCCAGCTTCCGAGCTGAAGATCGATTCCATGTACAATGTGCCTGTCAGTAGCGGGTCTCAAATCTGAAACAAAAAAATAGTTTCTAATGAAATGTATAATCTGAATATTTTACTGGTTGCAGAAATTAAATTAAAAATAATTAAATAATCCGATAAATCATTGGAACTCCGCGTTCCAAAAGATAGAGCTTGATTTGTCTAATTAAATCAAGAGGGGTGGAGGTGGTTGTACGTGTCCGTTGTCGCTCGCGCTGCCTACCGTACGAAATTTCAATGGAAGGAGGAAAGGGTATGGATTAATGGCCAGGCCGATGATATGTTCGGCCGTGCGCGGCTAGGCGCGGCACGGTTAAAAGCGATAATTTCCTCGTAATCCCGAAACGTCCTCTCGTTATTATTAATTGGTCGCTGTCAGTTCAGCGGCCCGTGTCAGGGTGCCGCGCGACGTATCGCTACGTTTTCTCCGCTACCCCCGCAACCGTGTACCGGGCCGCGTGCGAAAATTTGTCGGGATCGTCTCGCTCGTTAACGCCAGGGAAAGCTGAGATCGCGTCGAACGAGCTGCGGGAACCCGACACCAGAGGGCGTTACCCCGCGGCAGAATTGGTTTATCAAGCGACACGCTGACCGATTATTTATGGTCGTCGGGAAGTCAAGGTTACGCCACGTGGATTAACGCTGCACGGGAATTAATCACCCCCGTGCTTCGTTAGCGAAGATAATAGTACTCTGCCTGCGACCTTGGTCTGTGAAAACTATATCACGTGCGTAGAAGTTTCAATTTCAAGCTATTATTTCATCAGGATCAATTCCTCGCGAGAAATAAAGACGAAATATCCTTTACCGTTTTTCATTCTTAAGCTTCGTTAACGAGATACGATCAGTTGAAGTCTACCGATACTGCTCGGCTCATCGTTCAACGGCGCACGCGCGACCACGCCCCCCAGGAACACGTGACCACGCGGTTACCCGCGCAAATTATTTAACCGTTCGTATCTTGATAACGGAGCTTCGGATTACAAAATGGAAAAGGACTTTTTGGTTCGTATTGTCACGAAGAATCGATTCTCGGAATAGGTAATGTGTGGGAGAATGTCACTGAGCGACCAGTAGATTTTAACGCGACTCTACCGTGGTATGCGTCGAAACTATCCAAGTTACGTGCGTCATCTCTCGTTGGATTGAATATTGTATACATTATCAACGTATCAGTGAACAACGCAAATCAGTCGCGCGCGAAACGACTTTGATGATATGTATAATATAATATGAATTTCACTGGAACATGCGAGCGGTGTGCACAAGGACTCATTGAACCTTGTCAATATCAGCTCTCGGAACTGATTTCCCAGTTTCGTTTTCTCGAAAAGCACGAAACAAACTTTATGATGAACAACTAGTATTCGAATAGAAATGGAGTAACATAGAAAACAAAAGCTACGTCGGAATAAAGTAAACGTAATCACGATTTTCCCGCCGCCATTCAAGGCGAAAAGCGGATGGCAAACTCGTGGCACTCTCAGTGGCCACAATTTGTTCAAACTAACGAGAAGTTCTCGCTTGGAGAAGGGAGATATTTATAAGGCAAGCTCGTAGTCTCGTTAAAATAGTTGACGCGCCAACGGAGCCATGCGACGCCGTCCTCGGAAAAACAAAAGTTTTCCCCCCGCGATTCTGCAAACAGGAACGTTTGTTTAATTCGATCAGGAACGCGGGGGTGTCCCTCTTGTTCATTCTGCCGTAGCACGGAAGCGCAGGCGTCGTTCCGAATTCGTCAGCCGAGTTCCAATTACCGCGTTAACTTTTTCATTTACTCGCTATCGCAGTATAATCCCCCCCCGTTAACTGCGTTTAAACTTCACCCGCGTGTCCCTCTGGCCCAGTCCTAGTGACAATTCCGAGCGTCGCAAACCGGAAACAATTCACACTGCCGCGCCACGAAACGGAGATTTTGCGGCGAAAGTTCTCCCGCAGGTGTCGCCATCTCCAATGAACGTTGGGTTCTTCCTTCGCTTAAGGTACCTTTGGGAACCCCTTCAGGAACTTTTTCTGACGATACGGGATGTCCGATATAAATGCTTCGTCCGACAGTTTCAAGTATATTCATTGAATAGTAATTTTGTCGTCTCTGTTTCTCCACTCGATAGTTGTAGAATTTTTAAAAATTGCTCGAGTCTGAGTCATGTTTGGGCTCGTTTTAATCGGGCAAACCTCGCCAATTCAAGATGGATACCATCATCGAGATAAAACAAAACAAAAAAATAAGTAAATTTATAATTGCTTTTTTTTGTGAAGAAGGAAAAAATTCGATCAAACGGCGAAGTAATACTCTGATTTCAGGATTTCCCGGAGTCGTCCAGGCGTGATTCGTTAGCCTCTTAACCTGTAGCGTGGTTCCTGGCGTATCGACCACACAAACCCATCTATCGCCGTGCCGGTAGCCGATAAATTTGCACGGTTCCAGCGTCCGTTGGCCGGTCAGGCCACAAACTTCGCCGGTCGTGGAGCAAAATTTCGTTCTGTTACGACGGCTCGCGGTCGAGACACTCACAGTACGCGTCGGGACGCGATAATTGCCCGGCGCGTTGCCAATTCTGCGCTCTCCTGTTAATTGATTCGCCAGAGAATGCTCGTCCACCCGCCCAATAACGAACCGTTTTGCTAATCATGCATCCCGGTCTTCAAGTCGAGGGTAGCTTTCGCAGTATCGTCTTTGCATCGTTCATCGGAGTTCGGTCCAAATAGTCGAGGATCTATTTCATCCGAAAAGGTCAGCCACTAATCAATTACATTCGTACACTTAATCCGATGATCCACGCCAAAGCGGCCAGCCGGTGTTTTCCTTCGAGTCAATTACGCCGGTTCGTTCCGCCGGGTGACGATCCTCCTCGTCTCGCAAGCGTCTGACGCGCCTCAGACATTTTAATCACCCTAATACGTTTTGCGGTAATCGGGCGGTTCCGGGGAACTTCCGTGGACGTCGCGGGACGAGCCAAGATAACTTTTTTCCCGCTTTCGACGAAAAACGAGCAGAGTCGGCGAAGCGGTTACTGAATCTTCGCGGACCTTCGCAATCATGAAATTTCTTGTTAAGCTCGAAGAAAAGAATCTGGCGGTGTTTGTTCTCCGTAGGATAACTCGCTAACTTGCTACAAAAGAAAAAAAAAAACTATGTCCTCCTTAAAGGAAAACCAAGTTGAATGTGGGGCTCTGACGTTGAAAAAAGTATCTTTGACTTTGAAGTCGAGGAACGTCGATCGACAGGATCGGTTCTAAAGTGCTGCCACTGCCGCGATAAGTTCTCCCAAGGAAATCCAGATACCCGGTGTCATCTACACAGGGCGAAACTCTGCCCTATAAACCGAGGAGTATTGCAATCTCACGCAGCCTCTAAAACTTACTCCAACAGCAATAAACTCATCGCAGAACTCGGCGCCTCGTTAAGCCACGTCAGAATTTTCGGGCTCGACGGATCGATCCACGTTTCCAAAGTTTTCTCATTCATCCGTCGTGTCTTCTGTCGCCTCCTCCCCCCCTCTCGCCACGGAGGTTATCGATAAGGGAATAGTACGTACACATTCGTAGTTGCGTGTCCCCGCCGATGAAAACGGCGAGGAATGCCATCGATTGGTCACGAGGGTGAGCGCACCTTTCCCTGGGAACCTAACGACTCGCGTATTATTTATTTAACGGGCGACAACAAACAGCCTGTAATTTTTGCCTCGCACCGTGAAAAGCGAGCGAAGACGCGCGGAGGTGCACGGGATGAAACGAGCCACGCCAACGAGGGGCGACGTACGCTGAAATTTTTATCGCAACGCCCTCCCGATGCCTGGCGTCGCCGACTTCGCTCGTTTCATGATTGCCACGCTAGTCTCCACGGTTTTCCGTTCGCTGGGAGGGATGGAAAATAAGAGAAAAAAAAAAAAAGAGGTCTGGATGGCAAATCGACCCGACCGGAGTTCGAATCGAGTCGCAATTCTCCGCGACGAGGATGTTTGATGAGGGACCGGCCGTAGAAGGAAGTTAAATTAGGTGCGTTTGACGCCAACACGATGTTCCATTCAAACTTTCCCGCTGTGTTATTTTCCCTCTTTCTTCGTCCAGATGTTTCCACCCCCAAACGTGTCTGTACAATTGCGTTCCTGAGGTAGCGAAAGGATTGCAAACGACGAGAAAAATTGTTTTTTGACAAATCCGCGATGGACAGAAGAGAATTAACGAAACTACGAGTTCGTTAATTTCGCGCTAAACAACGGGGCATCAAAGTTGGTTGTTTCTCAAGTGATTATAAAGTGATCCTTCAATTTTCTCGCCGAGTATGTACATAGAGCGAATTCGAAACGACTATGTTTCGTGTTATACTTTTTTCAAACGGGTTCCGAGAGATTACTCAAAATGCGACGTTCCTAGCGAAGCTACGCCCTTAACGCTCTCTACGAACTTCCCTGCTTTGATGTATCTCCTGCCACAGATATCATAAAATTGTGTAATCAGTTACAGAGGATTAATTAGCATAGGAGAGTTCTAGTTACACGAAAATCCGGATTAACATGGTTTCACGGTAGTTTGGGTATTAGCGTTTCCCGCAGGGAGTGGAAATTTTGAGTTTGATTTACTGCGGAATTTCCAGAGTCGGACCACTCCGATGCGCGCCGGGTTTATTTTGCGATATGTCTCTGTTCAAACACGAATTTTCCTCTTTGGTACAGGGGCCGACCAACTCGTCTCCGACTCGAAATAAATAAAATACTGGCGTATAATTGATGAATAGAAAACGTTCAAATATCGAGTTCTGATAGTTATCTAAGTTTTATGTAGATTGGAGTTAAAGTAGATTAAGTCAGAGAAGGAGAACGTCTGTTGGATAATTTTATGACGACGATGTGATTATAAAAAACAAAGAGAGGAGGGTGGGCAGCGTCGTGTCAGGCAGTCAGTAACATGTTTTCGATAGCTTCTGCGAGTAGTTCTGGCGAAACCTCATTTGAAAGTTTGATTAAAATTTCTGACAACCCGATCATATGGTAGACAAACTTTCTTAGCCGAATAGAGTTCCAGCCATGGACGACTTCACGCCTCGGCTTGCATAAATTTCATTGGAAATTGTTCCATTCTGTCGAAGACACTTCCAGTCGTGGACCAATCACTATATTTTGGAAGTTAACGACGAGAGCTTCTATACTAGTGCCTCGCATATTAATACATGCCAGCCCCAATTTTATTATTAATCCTAACACGGTCGTGATTCTGATACTTCAAGCGAGGACAGAGTTATTCAAAGATGCTGCAAGCATGCTAATAAAAGGTTACTAGCTTTCAGTACAATAAAGACTGGATAAGTGCAAGACAGGATTGACTGGATAAATGCAAGATGACTATCCCCACCACTAGGAGGGTTCAACCTTGATGTCCGACGAGCGAGCAGTGTAACATGATCCTAATCGAGATATCGGTGAGACTATGTACTATTGTCTCATCGATACGCTTCTGCCGATTGCTTTTTTCCTCGGACCTCTCTCTCTCTCTCTTTCACTCTCTGTTCTTTTCTACGTTTGATGCTCGACCCCATTCAAATGCAAGCACAGAAATCTCGGTTGGGTCCCAATTTTCTTGCACTTATCCAGTCTTTATTGTACTGCATCCTCTATCGTAAATCCACTTCCGCGCGCGTCATCCATGCACCGAAACCGAGGCATCCCGCCTCAGCTTCGCCTCCTCGACGCTCCAGCGTCCCCGCAACCGAATTCCATCCAAGGTCTATCCGCGGCCAGTGGATCGACGTGTGCTTTGTCCCCGAAACTTCCGTCTCTCCGACACACGGTGCACGTTTACCACGGGGTTTACCTGTAATCTCGTCGCAAACGAGGGACACGTAGGGACACGATGCGTTCACGCTGTCGGTGACGGTTTAATTAATTCCGTGCGCGGTGCGGGGACGTGGCGTTCGTAACCCAGATACCACGGAGGCGCTGGAAAAAGGAAGGAAGGAAATCCAAACGATTACGGGAGCAAGTCAACGGGGACGGAGGCGGGGGGCGCCAGTGTACGCGCGGCGAATCCGGAAACAGATGCCTCTCGATTTAACGGCTCGCCCCTGGTGCACGATTTTGGCGCAGCCGGACTGCTACACCGAAATCTGACATAGCCACGTGTTCGGATGCTACGCGTTAGTTCTGACGGCTTAATTAAGCCCAGAACCGAGAGGGTTGGAGTGTTCCTCGGGTATTCAACGGCTCCCCACCTCCACGGCTCTTGGATTCTCGCTTACTCCGTGGTCCTCTCGCCTCCGACCCCGGCGCGAGGACGTTCGAGAGTGGGCGCGGGCCGGGAAAGGGTTCAAATATTTATAGAGTCTGTCGGTGAGAACGGATTTATGGACGCGTTCTAGGCGCCTCCTACGAAAGAAACGGAAGTGCATCGAAAGGCCGCGTGCCCGGTCGGAACGCGGGAGCCTGAAAGCGCGTGGGTGGGGTACGCCGAAACTCAACTTTGAGAGCGGAGGAATTCAACGGGCTGCGGGTTATGTCTGACAAGATCTAGCGTTTCTTTTGTATGCGTACGTATAACAATATTCAGTTCGGGACATTCCTGAACTTTCCTTGCCCCCCGTCGTGACTATTTGCGTATAAGCGAACCCGACCTAGCGAAGGAGAGATTCCGCGATTATACTTTTCCTGATGACGGTGCTAGCGAATTAAAAGAAAATAGACTCGCATTGTAGAGAGAGTTTTACTTAAACGCCGTATGTCCTCCACATCAGCGAGCTTAGGTCTTGACTAGAAAAGCGTCTAGCTGTGGAAGACAGTGCTTTTGCGATATGACGATAGGATGAGCTAAGAACGTCTGCCTGTATAATCCTGGGGCAATCTGAGTCACAAATGGAGTCGATTCGTGGGACTTGTCTGGACACGGGGGCCTAATGGCATTACTTCTCAAATCTGAGCGTCTTTAACTCCCCGACAACGTGTCCCTTTAGCTCCTTTCGTCCCATTACAAATGGTCACACGGTGTTCCCGTCTGTCCGCCGACTGGAATAGGTTCCTCGTAGGTGGGTGATAAAGGACAGGCGATATTTAGGGTCCCGGCGAGCGTGAGGGCCGGCTGGAAAAGATGAAATAGGGCGGAGTATCAAGCGGGGATTATTTATCGCCGGCTCGAAGATAATTGGTCGGTTTGAAAACCAATCAACCGGTGTTCCGATGTTTTTATTGGCTACTTGGAGAGGACGAAGGGGGCTACGATACTCCGCTGCGTGAATTAAGAACTTGTTGCGAGCAAAGACTGGTGAAATCATAAGTCAGGGCTTCTTAAACTTTTTTCATTCACGACCCCATTAATGATTGTGATTTTGTTCGCAAACCCAAAAATATAAAATAAAGACGTGTAAACAATTTGTGTTAAATAAAAGAGAATATTCAATATTTTACATTAAAATCTTCCGACACCATTTGGGGTCATGCCTCAAAGTTTAAGAAGCCCTGTCATAAGTATACGAGTACTATATACGATATAGGTGAAAGTAATAGTGACGTGCAGGCTGCACGTGACGCGTTTGAGCATGGTAATGGCGATGACGAGGATGATGGTAATGGGGATGATGACGATGACTATGATGATGATTGATGACGATAATTTCGTGTAATGATGACAACGACGACCACTCTGCAACGTGCAGTCCATCCAAGTATACATCCATTTCGCATGTTTGCCTGTATTCTGCACGCAAGTACATACAAAAAAAAATTGGACAAGTGGTCAATGCTCCAGTTGCAACGCGTTACAACGCGAGAATTATTCCCTCGACCAATTTTGAAGCTTCAGTTTCGAGTGACAAAGGACCGATTGGTTCGCTTCGACAGGCCAGCCAGCGTATGCTCGTCCGGAGTCCGAAATAGCTCTTTTCTGCGACCATTAAAAAGTCAATTTGGGCAGATACACCCATCGGGTAAAAATTGGCCGGCATAAGTGTGCGTTGGCAAAGCGTGTGACACGGTTTCGGTGTGCACGAAGTAAAAAAATTTGCATTTCGGTTCACCGATGCCGAATGAAGGGGGGGAAAAAACGCGTTGTCGGTCACTGGTCACGCGTATTGGCGAACGCAAATAGTCCCTAAAACCGTGTTTCTGACTTTGACGCGCCCCGACGACGCTCAACCATCAATCTCCGCCGGTGTGGTTATTCTCTCTCTGTGTCTCTCTCTCTCTCTCTCTCTAGCTCTGTAATGCCTCTCTGGTCGTGATAACATTTTTTTTTTTTGTACAATCATCGTCTCCCGTTGATTTCCCTGTCAGTGGAAAGAAAAATTGCGCCGAAATTTTTTTTTTTTCTTTTGAAAGCGCTCGACCTCGCTCGCTCGAAAATTACCCAATCGACGCGCGATCGCGAATTTTCAACGATGCTCCGCGTCTAACGAGTTTTGCAAGCGTTGCTGAAACGCTGAATTATTGCGAGAAATTCGTCGCGGGCCGATGACATTCCACAGGGGAACTCAACGGTGACAAATTTCCTTCGAATGGGTTTTAACCCTTAAATGCCCTAAGTTTCGAATTTGACAGCGGAGGCGCCACTCGAGCGCAAAGGGTTAGAGTACGGACAGTGTCGGTGGTGGTTCGGGGTGAACATAATTGACAACATATAATTCGAAGAGGTACTCTTAGTATAGTTCGAATACCTCACCAGAGTTTGGCAAGCCAGAAAGCGTCTTTCAGAAACGAGACATTGACTCCCGGCCGGATATCGATTGGAATTTAAGGCTCGTTATCATAGCGAGAGTCGACCTTTCACGCTGAACAGCGACGAACAACGACCAAGCATCCCGACTTTTCGCCTCGTCGAGCTTCTTTCTCCTGACCCATCATTCCAACGCGGTGTTAATGGTGCTCGAGGCTATCTATCACCGCGTAGCCTCCACGTATTTTACGCTGTCTGCGATGTCTCTAGCTTGTCTCGAATAATGCTCCTTTTGTTTCCCGATGCGCCTACTTTCGCGTCCTGCCGGAGGAATCCCGATAGCGTGCCAGCCCGAGCTCGACAACTTGAGCGTTTCCACCGGGGTAACCAGTGTTAAGGACTCCGGCGCGCCACGGTGCTGATTGGTTGACGAAGGTAGATCTGAAGAGCCTCCACTCACTGTTGTCTAAAAAGATCTACTGACTGTATAATTCCTGGCGGTAGTAGACGTGGAATTTAAATTCCACTGATAGTAATAACCTGGCCTTCGTGGAGTCTCAGCTCCGTAGCGACGATAAGTTCAGGATTTAGATTTCGTGTCCGAGGATGTTGAGGCAATTGCTGCTTCCAGGTCTCCATTCACTCTGCGGTGTCTTACTTGCCAGTCCAAATCGCCGAACGATGGTTCCAACCCACCAGCGGTGTCCGACGGACGATGGTTGATGTCCCAACCTTTCTTCACGAGGTCAGCCACGACTCGTTCCATATCGCCGTCGCCATATTCAAAGCAGATGAAAATCGCAAGGCAAGGACTCCTCAGCCGTCCAGTCTTCTACGCGCACAGTAACGAGAACCAGCCAATAGTGCCGGCTTGCGTTCCCAGCGGGGCGAGCGGAAAATTTCCCGAAGGTGGCGCAACGTTGGCCAGTTCAATCCAGAGATCGTAATACTCCCAAATAATTTAACGGGCCGGGGGTATTGAACGTAAAAAAGTAACCAGACTGGTTGGCGCGGTCGTAAAACGCAGCACGCGCCCTCTGCCCCGCGTTGCCCATCCCCCTCCCCTTCGTCGAGCAAAGATTTAAGTATTACCTTCGTACGCTAGGGCAGATATAAGCCATCGGTTACACGCACGAATACTCCGGGACGCGGCTGGATGTACTTCGGATTTAAATGGTCGTGGCCATATCCTGTATTCACGACGGATTTATTATTGAGAAGCACGGATTACTTTCAAGAGATAGCAGCGTACGAGGCGGCGAGGGGGGAGCTGGACGAAGGGAAAGAGAGAGAGGAGATAGAAGAGGAGGGATGGCGTGGGTATCGCGGCACGCTTTATTTACGAGCAGAAAAATGCAGACACGAGGTATGACCATCGAGTGCGCCCTCCCCCTGTGCGATCGTCTATCCCATTTCTCTTTAGCCGCGGGCCTCCCTTTTTTCCCCATCGTTCCCTCGTTCTTCATTTGCCTAAAAGACCCCTTTGTCCACTCGTCTTCATCCCGCGAAATACTACGTGCGTAGCTTCTCTCGCGCTCTGGTCCCATTTTTTCCTTTCTCTTCTACAGTCTGCGATGGGTCGGTCCGCCCGAGTCCGATCGAACGCCTATAAGTAGGCAACCCGGTGCGACACAGGGAAAATCTGTTTTCCCTGTTTCCCTGGCAAGTTTTACGAGAACCAGAGATCGTCGACGGGTTGAACGATCGGCGGGGACACGACGTTAATCCTCGTTCGGGAATAATCGGCTTCGAGTAACCGGGAAACCGGCCGCGAGAGAAATATGAAGCACGTTCTTTCGCAAGCGTTCGGTTGCGGCTGCCCACGCCTGGTTAATGCTCCACTTAGCCCACGTACATTATGAGCATTGACTTATTAATGAGGCGGCTTTACCCTCGCGAGCGGGCACAATGCGTCACGTGGGCCAACGAGGCGCGCAACTGCTAACTGAAACACACGCCTGTTAACTCCGATGAATAGAAATAAAAGATTCATCGAGCCACTGCCGCCGATGTTCGCGCCTAATCACGGTTATTGCGTCTTCTTGTCGCTGCTTGGTGCGCCGTGGCCATCTTCTTAAGTCCGTGGAGGGCGCGTAATTGCCTCGAGGGGATGTCTCGCGAGGTTTTCCTGATTTATACAGGGTGTCGAATAGACAGGGTGTTGCTCTATGATTAATCACACCATGAAGCGAGCTCTCTAAAAATAGAAAGCGAAATACGAGGATAATCTACCAATGAAAAAAAATATTACAACGGATAAGAAAAGTTCAGCGGCTGAGAATAAAGTTTTGTGTATCAGAGAGACGAGGAGCCGGACTATGGGAGCCTGTCCTCTTCCAAGGAAGTTTACATTAAGCATGAATGCGTACGGAACTCGTTAAAGACTCCGAGCGAGTAGATTTCTTCGTGAACGGATCGTTTAAAGCGAGATTAAGTGGGCTTAATCGAAGCGTGGAAGCTGATCTTCGTTGACGCGTATTTCAGCGATAATTTTCCCCGAGAAGTTTGTCAGAAATTGCTATTAACGATGTTTACCCACCCAAGGCGGAGTAGATTTTCCTGATGCGCTTGAAATTGTGGCGCTCCATTCGTCCCGTACAATCTGTATCAAAGACGCTAGCGCAAGACCTCCGGAACGGGAAAACTTCAGTTCGAAAAAATATAGTTCCATTGAAAAATAAATTAATTACGACATATGCAGTGGAAGCTCAGTGTACGTGCAGTGCACTACATTATTATTACCTCGTGTCCTGGAGGGAACTTATCCCAGCCCGATAAATCAATCTACTTATCCATCCAGCGGATCTCAAGCTAGCCTATCATTACCGAAAAAAAAGCAAGGAGGAAAAGTGAAGAGCGAGTGGAGTCGAAGGGGGAGCCGAAAATACAAAAGTGAAAGAGTAGCGGGGGAGGAGAGGCTAAAAAGAAAAAAAGACACAGCGGGGTTGGTCGACCACAGCAAGAACAAAGAGCGAAGAATAGTGGTTACGGGGAATCATAACCTGGCCGTTAGAGGCTCACAAAGAAGAAGTGGACGAGCTTCGGAGGAGGGGTTGATGGCGTGCCGCGGGATTCACGGAAGAAAGGAAAAAAAAATGACGGGGTTGCGCTCGATGCGTAAACGCAACCGAGTCACGCGAGGACGCTCGCGCGCGCCTACGCAATTCGTCGAACTCGTCTGCTCGCTCAAGCGCGGCCTGTGGGGTGGGCCATGCTCTGTGCGAGTTTACGCAGCTCGTTCGAGAAAATTGGGGGGTGAGTTTCTGTCGTTACGTTAACCCTTCCTTCGAGAATTCATCGACCGACGCGCATTAAAGGGGTAGCCGGTTCTTTTCCCCGACAGAGTAATTATTTCCGTTCGGAATTCATTCCTAGCGAACGCTACAGCCGATCAGTTCTAGGCTTTTCAGGCTCGTTTAGAGCCTTTTTATAGAATAGAATGAACAATATCCATAAAAAGTAGTGCCTGAATACAGTAAAAGACTGGATAAATACAAGATGACCCTAATATGATCCTAACCGAGATATCGGTGAGACTATGTACTATTGTCTCATCGATACGCTTCTGCCGATTGCTTTTTTTCCTCGGACCTCTCTCTCTTTCACTGTCTGTCCTTTCCTACGTTCGACGCTCGACCCGAGTCAAATGCAAACACAGAATAGAAATCTCGATTGGGTCCCAATTTTCTTGCACTTATACCCCGTCTTTACTGTATTTAGTTCCAAAATAAATTGAACAGGATTCTTAATGTCAGCTGCATCCGCGATGAAGTCGTTCGGAAGACTAGGGGTTAGTTTCTGCTGTTTCCTCGACCCTTACTTCGCGAGCTCATCGACCACCCGTGCCCGTCACGAAACCACCCCCTCGACTGTGTACACCTCGAATTCTTCGGCTGGACTTGGACGCGCGTGGCATTGTTTCCGCGTTACGTAATCGGTTTTTGCCGCGCTGCGAAATTTCGCTGTTGAATTATTCATCGCTTTTAACGTTACGTTCCTCGGTAATGCGAGATAAACTGCGGGAATATTTGCCACGCGACGGTAGCGCGGCTACAATTGTTGATTGCTGCTATTTTTATCAAACAGTATGCAGCAAGGACCATGTTCGCCGTATCATTTTCTGTACATTCCCGTTTCGAGTAATTTTTATGGTTCGTATCGTGCGACATCAATTTATGCTTTTCCCTCAGAGGATCATTTCGTGGAGCTGCGCAATATTTATAACAAAATGGCACGGCTGTGCAAATACATACGACACCTGTCTACAGGCTGACGTCTCTTATTTTTACTGTAGTAAAGGCAACAAGACGCTCTTATTAAAAATTCATGTTCGTATCTCGGTCACAGCTGAACAATGCATGCTATTTTCTGACATTCTTCCTGGACCATTTTTATGCCCCGTATTCCACTTTCGCGAGTACACATTTTTCATTTTTTTTCTTTCTATTAGATAGTACGTAGTTGCTTTATTACGTCGGTTTCCACAAAGTTAATTTCACCGTTCGCCTACTTTTAACAGTCACGGGCAACTCGTGTCCCTGAGTCTCGGGCACGAGAAGAATTCATCGAATTTCATCCACGCTTGGTCTGCCCACCTCCGTAAATTCCATTCGTCGTTTCAGGGAAGCTGGTGGTAAAAAAAAAAAAAAAAAAAGGAAAAAAAGTGGAGGAAAAACGGAGGTCGGAATGGTGGAACGTTGGAGCGAAGACGGACACACAAGGAGAGAGGGGGTGTAATTTGCTTAATGGCGGGATATTATGATTTTCGAAAGATTATCGGTGCGACGGCTCGTCGTAACGTTCTTATTACGGGCAATTACTTTCACACGTTTCTCGAGCGTCGCGGCGCTCGTAGATTAAGTATTCATGACGCGTACGTCATCGGTAATCGGCCTCCGCTTCCAAAGAATTTCCCGGCAGCTCGGGTTTCCGCGCGTTGCCGCTAATTACTGTTGTATACCTTGCTGATAACGCCGATACCCCTCACCTCCAACCCCCCCGCCCCCTCACTGTGTGTTTGGCCGCGTAATTTGCCAGGCAGTCGCTCGGTCGCGCCACACGCGTAACACGCTCCGCACGAGCCTCGCGATTTTATCTGCGACGAATGAGCAGGATCCTGTACACCGATGGAAAGAGAAACCGGCCGGAAATGAAAGCCTGTTTCAGAAATATTTCATTGGCGTATTACAGAGCATTTAAAAACTGTGAGATTTTGTATTTTGTATATTGTCGAAAGTGTCGAAGTACAAGTATGAGCAAGCTTTATTGGCTGTTCATGGCCACCAATGGTCAGTTCCCACCACATCAATTTCCCACTCCCACGACTTTAACGGTTGAACTTTCCCGCTATCCCTCTATACATATTTTATTAAATTTCTTAAGTCTCGGAAGGTCTATCACCCCCTGGGACCGCCATTGCTGCACAGCCCCAAGGCGATATCAACTCGAGTCCGAGCACAATCGAGTAATAGATCTTGGTTCTCCCGGAGCGTGCAAAAATTGGTCGAATTTCGTTTCCACGTAGCGACCAGTCCCTCCGACGTTGCGGATCGGCAACCCGCGCTGCGTGCTTGTAAAAACCGTCTGGAGAAGGCCTGTGTCTCCCGGCATTGATGCGACAGCGGAGGAGGGGGAGAAACAAAAGGTTCAAACAGGTCCGGGACCGCTGTCATCTTCGACAATCACGGCCGCGCGCGTACGTGCAGCTTGGCAAATTTGCTCGGACGAGTATCCCGGTCGCTGCGCGTGCTGGAAGTTGTGCAAACAGTCTGGCAAACAGCGTGGACGCGTGCTCCAGCAACGTAAAAGAAAGCAAAATGTCGGACCCACCGACCCCTCTGCTCGTTTGCTTTACCTGCGCTTCCAGCTGGACGCTGCGTGCATCTTCTAATTAGTCGCAAACAGTGCCGGGTTGTTTCGTCGCTTGTCACAATTCTGTCCGGTTCGAAACAGCTTTTCGTCCAACTTTTTTGCAATTAGATTCCTCAAAGTATCGGGGCAAAGGTTATCTCGAATAACGACTGAACTCGAATTACTACTAATTTTCAAGCGAACGCAGTAGTCTTGTTTATGTCGGACGACCACGACGTATCGCCTCAGGCAAAAACGCAAAGCACAATGGAAAACATTGTGCGAAAACAGGGTTATTGAAACATTCGTGACCTACGTTAAACCGGCCTCGTCCGTTGCATAACGAAAAAGGCGATGCCATTGTCTCCGAGGAACAATGACAACCAAGTGTAGCGTTTCTTTGTTTCCGTCGCGGTTTTGCATACGCTCCGCTTAATTACTTTTTCACGACTGTCAATTCGCCGGGTTCTCCTCGTCGCGGAACGCTAATCCAATCTCGTGAAACTTCCAACAGAAGCTTTTCATCCACCCTCCGTCTCCCAGGCTCCACCCACTCGATTTCCAGTCAACAAATTAGCCTTATGAAATTGTACCCTCGCGAGGCACGACGGGAAACTACGAGTACGAAAGCGACGGAAACCGTAATAATAATAATAATATATTAGCAGGCACCACGTGACTGAAACTTTTGCATCCGTTAATTTTCTTGTTTCATTTTTAAATTAATCCCTGTTAATCCTTGTAAATACAGTAAAGACTGGATAAGTTGCAAGACAAGATTGATTGGATAAGTGCAAGATGACTATCCCTACCACTAGGAGAGTTCTCCCTTGATCAGTGTGTAATATGACCCTAACCGAGATATCGATGAGCTTATGGTACTATTGTCTCACTGATACGTTTCGGCCGATTGCTTTTTTTCTCGGACCTCTCTCTTTTTTACTCTCTGCCCTTTGCTACGTCCGACGTGAATTATGTCCATCAGTGCAATATGATCCTAACCGAGATATCGGTGAGCCTACAGTACTATTGTCTCATCGATACGCTTCTGCCGATTGCTTCTTTTCCTCGGACCTCTCTCTCTCTCTTTCGCTCTCTGTCCTTTTCTACGTTCGACGCTCGACTCCAGTCAAATGTAAACACAAAATAGAAACCTCGACTGTATATCAATTAATAAACAAAATTGGAAGAAATTGATTTCGTGGTTCGAACGTCTGGGTGAAGGTACACAGGGCTTGCGACGGGTGCTTCCCCGCTAGTAATCATTACCAGAAAATCTCGAGAAGTCGGGAGATCGGAATATCCGATGGCAAAGGTATCCGTAACCTATAACCACCCCTATCCGCAGTTGCGGTTTCCGGGCCGAAGAACGATGAGGCGGGACTCCGAGGGGAAAAAGGAAAAAGCAAGTTTTCACTTCGTTCTTTTCCTGCCCGCATACCTCGGGCAACGCCGCGACACGAACCAGCACAAAGTATTTCCATTACGCGCCGATGTATTTCACTGGTGCATACTTCGTGCCACGATTTTGCCCCGTTTGAATTGTAAACGGACGATTCCTCTTTCTTTGGTGCCTTTAAGGAGCTAAACGTGACTTATTTTACGGCAATGGGTCCAGCTGAACGATATTGCGCCAATGGGTCCAGAATTTCGAAAAGATCCACGCTCAGGTGAACGAATATTAAATTCCCTTAGTGTATCCACCATCGTAATCTACTTTCCTACATTCCGACATCCGGAAAACACGATTTTTAACTTAAAATTCCACCGGATTAGGGGGGAATATCATAATCGCACGAACGTTTCAAGCGTTGTGTTCCAATTTCCCTTAAGCTGCTCCTTCGAAAGCCTATAAAACGTTCCAGCCGCGTGTGTACACGACGGAGAAGCCATACGTATGCGACCCGTGTATTTCCCAGTACTATCTCGACGTTTTATGACGTACCTTACGTGGCTGATTAGCTGTCACGCTCGTGCATTATAAATGTACGAATCTAAATCTGATCTATGAATAATGCGGCTGGTTCCGACTGATATTCGCTTCGTGCGCTACGAATCGTTCGTGAAACGCGGTCAGAGAATAAATATATATATATATATATATGAAAAAGAAAAAAAAAAAAATAGGGGGAAAGCAAGAGGAAAGGACGACCAGTTCGACTAGTTGTTCCTAGGATCGCTGCTGTACGTCGTGTCCTTAGGTGGGGATAATCGTTCTTTGTTCAGACTCTCGCCATTTCGTTTCCCCGTGTCCAATAGGAATATAAAAAACATTCTCCGAAAGCTCACTATATATTTAATTCACAGAAAAAAATTTCGTTTCTGTCGGTCGCATGGTATCGTCATAAAAAATTCGTGAAAATGCCTGGTGACATAACCCATCAAGTCGCGCTTGCAATCGAGCGCGGCGTGTTTCGTTGGGAATTTCGGCCACGACACGATCGAAAACGACGAGGGTCGCGGAGGATTTGCGTTCGATACGAGTACGACGCGTTTCTGCGGTTGGAAATAAACATTATCACGGCTTATTGCGTTAACTATGTGCATGCATCGGCGTAGAGAGAGAAGCATGGTGGCCTTATCCGCTTCTCCCCGGCTCACGCGAGCTTCCGTTTCCTTCGCGACCGTACAATAATTATTATCTATTGCGCCGACTTTTTCTCTTGTTTTATTTTTTTATTTTTTTTTTTTGTTCCGTCTCGTACATGTGAGTTGCATTAACGTTATCGGCGCGAACTTGGTCGCTGCCTTTTGAAAAACGTAGCCAGACGAGCCGCAATCGTCGGGGATCAAACGCCAACCGCCGCTGTTGTCGCTCTATTTGCGCTCGAAAAATCGGTTCCATTAGCGACAGGGGTGGAGCGATTTCCGCCTATCTTGATGTTTCATTTATGACCGAAACTGGACACGTGATTGTTGACCTCTGCGTTTTATCTGCGTTTAATCCGAGATGCAAATGATTTAGTAGATCTTGAATTGCATCGTATTCGAGCAGTGGTTCTTAGCCACATTTAAAAACGTGTCTTCCGTGTAATCTGTATCATTTTGAATACGTTAACGCTCTAAACGGTGAAATACAGGTTCGTTACATCGTGCTTCATCTTGGTCATCCAATTGTCAGTACATCGAACTTCGTCCAGGGTGTTATCACAGTGTCCTGTTACTTTTTCTGTGATAGAATTACCAACGTTTCAACCTCGCTGTGTAATTTACCCGACTAGACTGAGGGAAACCCGTTTGACTCGAATTTGTAAAATTTTACTTGCAACAGCGAGCGAAATTACCGCATAGGAGCCACTTTACCACAAATCTGGGTAATTTCTCTTTGATCACGCGATCTAAGGCTACCGTGTATGAAGTGCCAGAATAGGAACGGTAGCAAGAGGGCCTTGGTGCTTGAAGTTGATCCACTCGAGGTTTTTGCTTCGGTTGATTTTAGCGCCAAAACTTCGAGTGTGGTTATTCGAATAGTTCCATCTATACTTCGACTTATGGCTAGCGTCGACGCAGAGGTCAGGTATGATTCCCGCCATTTTAGAGACACCATCTAATATTAGCTTTTTACGAGCGGACCACCGCGTCGGCTAACTAGCTTTTCTCCCGAATTTTCGCAGATGCTGAATTAACGCAACGCGAAGATTAAATGTAAATAGAATTCGTAAAACATGGAAGGCGGGCGCACGTGGTGTCTATTCAGCGGGCGCCGGCAACTGTGAAATATTCCGGCGGCTTTTAAATTTACATCGTTAACGCGCGATGAGCAGCGTCCGTTATTAGATTTTCACGGAAACTCGCCGCGTCGGGCGTCGAAAAGTGACCGACGCGTAAATAACGAGGGAAACTCGGTACACGGGGTATGTCTAACCTGTGGTATAAGCGAAGAACGCGGATTCTCGGTTCTTGATGTGGGAGAATCTTCGTTTTAAATTTCTCTTCGATTTTCTTTGGAAATTGTCACTCGTATCCAGTGTTTGGTCCCTTTCCTTTCGCGTGAAAATCCTCACTGGAGCGTGATGTAAATGTCACTTTATCTCCACGTGAAACTGGCCACTCGAACCCAACTGGTAACGCGAACCCGACGTAAAAAATCCAGCTCCGATCCAGTGTAAAAGTTGTCACTTGAAAGCGGGAATTACGGCGCTACACGTGCCTCTCCTCCCCGTCCTTTCTGTCCCGTGCGACTCTCCCACAGAAAATGCTCCCTGCAGTTCCCTATGCTCCGAGTCAAAGGATCATTCCACCCTCTAACAACATGCGACGCGTTGCGTTCGCGAAAAATCACAGTGACGCTCGCTCGGTCGATCTCGCCGCGTCGATCGTCACCAAACAGCGTCAGTCTCTGCTTGCCGGGGCTTGACACAATTACCGAAGCTATTAATCGCGCTGCGTGCGGTGTCATTTGGCACTCGACAGGTCAAAAAGCGGGCTGAAGAGCCTGCCCTGCGGGGACGCCATTAGTTATACGCGACCGAACACGTTCCATGTACGGCTGGTCAGAGGAAGTCGGCGTGGCTCATTCAGACGGGCCCTGGGGGTGTCTCAGGGTAGGGCGTGCTCACCCCTGCGTTCAAGGACGAGGACCTCGAAAGGGTATCTCGGTTGGCCGCACGCCCGGAAAGTTGAAAACGGCCACCGTGAGGACTCGATGTAAACGACCGAGGTGTCTCGATGCTTTCATCGCCCGGTTCAAAGCGTCCTGCACGAGGCCTTTCAGACCGTGGAGAACTTTTAGCCAGCCCTGATGCTGTGGAATTTAAATACGAATTAGGAATCCATCGACGGGTGTCCCAAGTTTTATATTTCGTTCGGTAGAAATTAAGAGAACAAATCTTTTAACGTCAAGGTTCGCCCCAAAATAATGGCTTAGCGAAATAATTTCCTTGTTTCTCTTTTCGTTAGATTTCTGAGGTGTAAGAAGGATCCGGAGAGAGAAGGAGATAAAGTTATGAATTTATAATTTCCTTGACCACGCTTCTGCTACAAACCGTACAATTTTAATGCTTCGGTAGCTGAGTACCCGGAAGTAATTAATTTTATGACAGACGGACTTCGATAATTCCTTTTTAATATCACTCTATGGAATTCCACTGTAAAATATTCCACAGTATTTAAACTAAAGATTCCAGAAGAGTTTATACCAGAAGAATTAAATTTTAGAAGAAGCTCCTACAAAAAAAAGGACGGAGTACACGTACATATGTTCCGTTCTTCAAATTAATTTCTCCAAAAGTATCTTCGCTTGCAGCATCCCTCGGGTATTTACACACACGCGCGAAGCAACAAGCGCGCCGGTGCAGGTTTTCCTCAAACGGAGCAAAGCAAAACGAACGAAAAAGTTTGTTAAAAAGAAGGACCCAGTCTCCGAGCGAGGATTTCGCGAGCGCGGGGTATCGTGGGAATTTCGAGAAAGTTGTCCAGAGATGCCTGGATAAGGCCTCACGCTGAAATTCCACAGCGAGTTACAAAGAGCTACCTAGACATACACTTAATTGCATTTCCTTACCTTGCCTTTCCATCGGCTTCGCCTCTGACCCTCGGTCTGGACGAACTACCGTTCGATCTTGTTGATGGTTAGCGACTGGCAATGCCAAAGGTCAACAGTCTCACGACCTTTGAACCATTTCGTGTACGCTTTTTGCGTGCAGCCCGCGCGGCGTCGTACATGTCAATCATAACAGGGGATTTGCGAGGCATTCGCTGCTCTCAATAACGGCACAAGCGTGTCGGTCGAGCTTTCTCCAAGGGTAATGCATGTTTTACCGAGGTAACCTTTTTTTTTTCGGCTGACGAAGGATCGATAAAGATAAATATTACTGTTGTTATTATTGCGAGATCTCAATCATGCAATAACGGGAAAATGTTCGACTTACAGGGAGTCGATCCATAATGCATGAAGGTGAAGTCAAAAGCTACCGAGGTCGAAGGTGAACCTAACCTCAAAGTGAAGGGTCAGTCAGGCGAACCTAACCCTTCGAACCTATAATGTAATTAACTAGTCACCCTGTATAATATTTGTAATGATCCTCACTTTATCCAATTTTATAAATAGATAAGTTCTCACATAAAGACAAAACTGCGTTTCCCTGAAACAGCAAAGGGAACAATATTCAACGCCTTTACTTCAAGTATGCTTTTTCTCAAAAAAGAATAAAATTGTACTTGATGAACGTAGAAAGTAGAAGGGACGACTTGCTCGAGACCAGTGTCAAAATTACGCGTTCGAGGCGGGAGTCGCGGTATCCACGTTTGGAAGGGGGCTCGAGAGGGGTCGGTCTAGTTCAGCGTACTCAACCGAGCAATATCGCGTCCGATAATCCGCCATTACGAAAATGTTTGACGGGCCTTGAAAGAGTCGTTCCGGCAGACGGTGGAGAGGTGTCTGCGGATTTAATGAAAACCGCTCGGACAAACGAATAAAATTTTCATTCCGTCGCTGTGAACCTGTCTCCTGGAAAATTCGCGAAACGAATGCGTCGAGAGGGCAGCAGCGTGGCACGGAGGGGGTGGGAGGGGGGGCGGGGAGCGCGGAGGACGACGAGCGAACGAAAACAATTCGAGCCGATGAGGAATGTATTATTCTACCGGAAAGAGCTACAATTTCGCGGCCAGAGGGGAGGGGGAGAACAGACGGAAGTAAACGGGTTCCCAGTAAATAATGAAACCTCGATTAGGGAAACATCGGTGCTTTGCATGAAACATTTTTACCAGGCGTGCGGGTCATCGAGGCTGAAATAATATGAAAAATAAAAACTGACACGCAGACAGCGTTGTTTTCCTTCGCGTACAAATGTTATCTATTTTTCACGTTCATCCTTCGCGCTGGCTCTTCATGGCGGTAATTCATTTTAAATAACAGAAATATTTTTCTCGTTTACGGGGAAATGAATTACAGCTGCGTAAGAATAATCGATAACGTTTGTTTTTTTATCGTTAAGTACCGAGAGAAAACAAAATTCAGCTTGGTCCTTCATCCCTGAACGTTCGTATTACCAGCGCAAAAGACTTCAAGGCTCTAAAGCTTCACGGAGCACATCAATCCACGATCGAACGGGTTCAACGTCCGCCAAAGTGGGAACTATCTCTTCACCTTGCCAAATGGGAATACGCTTTCGCGGAAGACGGAACGTGGGAAAAAACCGCGAAGGAATTTCCAGGATTCTATTACGCACTTGACGCGAGCCGTTCGACGTTCGGCGGACGTGTAAGGTCGTCCCTCGACGACTCCTACGGAGCCGCAATAAAAATGGCGTGGGCAACACAATTCTCAACAGTTCCACGACTCTATCGTCCCGCTCGTCGACGAAACTTCGGCCGGTTACCGAGTCTACCCTGACCGGAATTCGTCGTGGCCTGGCCGCGAGGGAACACGATTCGTGCCGCGAAGGAAATTCCCCTTGGAATTCCGCGTCGAGTGCAGCGGCCGAATATTACGCCGTGTCTCTGGCTCGCTATCCTTTTTTTATCGGCAAGCGTAAAACGCGGTGAAACGATTCAACGTCGGCGTGTAACCCGGGTCTACTCGAATCCTTGCACGCACCAGTTGTTTTCGCGTCGAACCAGCTGGAAGGTACATCGACACCACGAAATTCTCTGCTCGTGCTTGCACTGTTGATGCGGCGAACCGCCGATTTTGGCAATAACGACGAGTTTTGTAATTTTTTTTTTTTTTTTACGCATTTATTCCAATACAGCCCTACAGCTCGGGTGGTACCTCGGGATTGCAAAATCCGTATTGCAGCTGCGTACTCGTATGCTACAGTCCCTGATGAGGGCTATTTAAAGTGCTTAATAAAATTTTTATGAAGTCTTTCAACAATTACATTTAATTTTAGATATCCATAGACTTCCATTAGCACTGTCATCGAGAAACAGAGACAGAACTTGACAATGGCTTATTAACGTGGCATCGTAGGAAAATGTCCCTTGTATATAATTATATACAGCCACGTGTTTGTCCCTCCTATATTACCAGACAGAAAACTTTACCCTCTTCGCAAGAGAAACTTCCGCATGAACTATTCGCAGAAAGTCAGGAAGAAGGCGGAAAGGTTGCATATGTTATTGCATGAACAATCGATCCTATCGGAGGTTCTATACCCCCGTATCGACCTTCTTCGCTATCAAACGGAAGAATTGCAACTTTATTTCTCGCGAAGAGTGCGTTGCTTTTCACTGTCCCTACGGCGTGACGTTCAGATTCTAGAGTATAATTCTAATCTATATAAAAATAATTGAATTCTGCTCCAGCGGGTTCGCGAAGAATTTTCCTTTGTGGAAGATGTCTGAGGGAAGGTAAAGTTTGAGAAACCCTGCTCCATATCTTCCGAACGAAACTCGAGGCCAACGTGGCGGTAGACAAGCCATTCAGTCGTCGCGATCCCGCGTTACGCTTATCCATTCTTCGCTCGTCAACTTTCCCTATTCCGCGATATTCCTCGTCTAACAATCGCGGCTAATTTCACGCACAGATCCGCGACGACAAACGATTCGTTACCACTCACGCGTGCCAAGTCCCCGCCCACGCGTCAGGCGGACGCAGAGTTACTGCAAGGATCTGCAAAGAACGCCTCCTGAGTGATGTTCATGGTACGAAAGGAATCCGTTGTTATGCCCATAAAATTAATTTTCACGATAGCAACGTTAGCAGCTGTCTGTGTTCCTGAAACCCTAGCCTTTTTCAAAAGTTCCAAGAATTGAATATGAACTGCTCGTTGCGAAACTAAAGAAAAACCACGCTATTCAGTCAAGTAGATATTGGGAATAAATTAGCATACTTGGTTTGTATTCGTTGATCTATTGTTACAATTAAAGTTTGGCCAGCCTTCGCGGCCTCGCGAGCCGCGCACGCAACGGTGCAAGCTCGCGAATTGCCGTTGCGCCCCGATAATTGTATCCATAAAGACGCTCGCTCGTCGCGTAATAAAGGGAAAGATCACGGATGCAATAAAGTGGCGAGAGTGGGGGGTTATGGGAGATACGGGGTTCTAGCGTTCGTCGTCGAAATGAAAAAGGAACCGGTGGGAAGGGGTGGAGCAGGAAAGATGAGACTGAAAGAAAGGAGAAAGCAGTGGAAAGATATCGAGTATTCAACCTCTCTCCCTCTCTGCGACGGCTGTTCAGTTTCCAGCGACGGCACGTAAAGTGTAATTGCTCGGAGACGGGACTGGTCGTTTTGGACATACCTCGGTCGTGAAATACTTGACTACTTTGTAAACTATTTGAAATTTAATGTCAATATCGCGAGGAGCGCTATTAAGTGGCCGCTCAAGGCCACCGAACTGCTCGCCCCCACACTATCGTCCGCTACTCCCACTCCTCTATACATTTCCCTCGGCGCCCTCTACATTGAACAAGTTTCTACAGTTCACCTAGCTATCTCGAAAACACACTGTCTATCCTTCAAAGGAACTCGTCTGAATGTTGCAGAAATTCCGATTAACATCGCTATGAAGTGTGCACTCATTGTACGTGTAAATAATTCGAAACGGTTGCATCAGATGACTCACCCTGTACATATTCCAGTTACCGGCGGCTACGGCACATGCTCGTTCTCACCCTTATTGCAAGAACCACTTTACTTTCTCCTACTGACGTGGTCTCTCTCTCGTGCGCGCGCGCTGGGCGTATCGCTTTCCGTTTCATGCGGCACCGTGCCGGTTCTTGTCCTGTTTCCGTGAGGAACACCGATATCCCCGTGGCGATGTCCACCGTCGCTGTATTAAGCGAATATACTATTCAAGAGGAGAGGAAGTGAAACTGTCCGACGAATTCCGACGTTCGACGGGCCAATAGCCGCGCGGTACAGCGCGTCTCTATAGCGAGCCTGGCGAAGAGGGTTTTGTGAAATATGGAAAGTGAGTACAGTCTGCCACCAATGGAACGGGACGCGGAAACGGGAGGCACGTCTCGCTACTTTTCTCTTCCTCTTTCAGGGCTTCTTCGCCAAAAGCGGGAGTGGTTGTAGTTGTGCATATTGGCATCAGGTACCCGAGGACGGGATACTGTTTGGAGGTGATCCGGAGATGGTGGACAACTCTGGAGATGAGACCAGGCTTTAGACGAATGAGTTTTTGGGCGTTGGCAGCTCTTGGGGTAGAGGAGTCTTGTAGGTACCTCTTGAGGTAGAGAAGAATCTAGGGGGTTACAGTAAAGTTTCCATAAATGCACTGAAACCATCCCCACCACTGGGGGGTATTATACCTCTTGGAGGGCCGGGGAGTTCAATCGCCGAGCAGTGTTTACATAAGTCTACCATAAATGCACTAGTTCAGTCCCGAACTAGTCGCGCCCCTTTGTGCATTTATGGAGACTTTACTGAACATGCGATTAATAGGTAGGGGAGTTTTGGGTCATAAGCAACATTTGAGTTATAGCACCGAGTATACTCTTAAGGTAGAGAACACTCTTCAGGTGCGGAACACCTGGAGACAGAAAACGCAAGCCCAAACAATCCTCGAGATATAGAACACTGAATACAGGCACCTCAAGGGGATCCCAGAAGAGGACTTCTGAGGCACAGTTCCGGAGACGTGAAAACTGTAAAATCTAGGCGTCGTCTCCAATACCGTTGCTTACAGAGAATCTTAAAACCAACAGTCACCACTGGCGCTGTTCAAAGGCTTTCAGGTCCGGCGACCCACCAAGCGCGATCGTCAGTTGCATGTCATCCATAACACAACACAAGCTGCGCACACCGCACTTTGAATCCCGCCAGCTCTGACACGTTCGGGCCAAACATCCAAGCAACAGATAAGACACACGGGGATCAAAGCAGCCTCTGGAACGTGTGCTAGTCGGTAAACAGCAGAGTCCGATGCAAAATCCGGTCAGCGTTGATCGCGAAAGATCGCAATTACCAGGCGTTGGCCTTCCACGTCACGTTCGCTGCTGTTCCCTCGGTAACTCGGCGGGCCGTTAATTAGGCCGCCTCTGTCTTCCATTAAAGCATCGGTGCCAGGACCAAGGAACATCCTCCGGTCCCGAATCGCCCTTTAATAACGGCTCACCCTTTTCTTGGGACAATCGTAGCGGAGATCAGTCCGAAAGTTGCCCTTTGAAGTGGATCCCGCGACGAGGGTGGCTTCCTCCACGGTGATGGAACCTTCAAAGAGATCGCGATCGCTGACAGGTGCACGATAAATTGGCTCTGCGCGGTAATAAACGGTACGTCGCTGCCGCCCTGGGGGCCAAGACGGGATACGGGATACTCTTCTTGCCGCTGACGTCCGAACTCGATGGGAATCGAAACAACGTGCAATTTCGACACGTCGTAAGTCCAACATTTTTGTAGTCGACCAGAGCGATAGTCGACCAGGATGTCTAAATTAGTTTTAATATTACAGCATCGTTCCTTTGCCCGTGTATGAATTGTCGAGAACGTTTGGGTAGGTATCCGGTACTTGTCGTAAATTTCAGCGAGAAACAACACGCAATTTCGTCACCCTGTAAATCGCGAATTTTTTTCATTCGTCAAGATTAAAAGAAGACCGCGAAACAGCGCGTTTAATTGGTACCTGGACAGTCCAATGGGGAACATTGACTGATGTGCATGGAGAGACCGTTCCTCCTCGCTCGCTGCAACGAAATGAATGGGAAGTCTTCTTTGTTAAATTTGATTTTATTACTGTGAAATCCGTTCTGTGTTTATCATTCGGAGATTCGTAGATCATAAATGCTGTCACTGATTAACTGGGAAGTCACTGAAGTAAAAATATCGCTAGTCCCCTTTTTTGTCTATTTTATCTTCGAAAAGGAATTTCATTTTTAATTTTAATTCGAATACTCTGGCTCGATGCAAAATAGTCCCGACACCATGGAACGTTGCAACGCTTCCGTATTATCACCTATACGGCGTTCGTCTGCCGGCCAATGACGGGATTTGTTTTTTAATTAAAAATCTGCCAGCCTCGATCGAAACTACCGTCATCTCGCGTGACAACTGCGTCGGGACGTGCGCGCATGTCTCGTCATCGCTATGCAAAACGCGCATTCGATTTTGTCGCAGAGGCTGCATCCTGGCAGGGGTAGCTCCATAAATAAATATCTTCCATGAAACGGCTGCGAACCATCGGGGTGGTTTTTAATCGGCAGAGAAAGAAACATCATAAACGGCGCACAGATATCGGTTTTTATCATCCAGCGCACTAGGTAATCCCAACAAATTTTATCTTTGCTTGTTCCTCGCCGAGAACGATAGTTGCTGCTATGCGGAATACACTTTTCAGATCGTCGATTAAGAAAATAAGCGATTGTGCAGCACATTGACTCCGTCTGGGACATGAACGTGGTGTTGGTTAACCTGCTTCCCGCTTGTCGTGGCTGACTGGAGTGGGCGATCGATAGCTCGTCTCTGGCTGTTGTTCCCGTAAAGTATTATTCATCGTTGCGCTCATTTTTAGTTCCGAAGAATGGATTAATTGTTGCAGTATTCTACGTAAGCTCGTCACAAAAGTATTCTCTCCAATTGCGTGTATCTCACTCTTGTTGTTCCTCGCTTTCGTCATCAATGGATACACTACTGTCCTTCGGGTTGTCGTACGACTTATCGTACGACAAATCACTTAGACGAGTCCCCACAACCGTCTACCATAAATGAGAGTTGCATTGCCTGTGGCGTGTGCCGTCGTATCGCTCGGAAGTTGGGCATGTCAAAAATCTGTCGTACGACTGAACGTTTATAACATTTTTAACAGAAAAACATCAGGAATCGATTGAAGTTGCGTTCGCTATGTTCCGCTACAAATTGCGGAGGTTGGTATCTTCATTTCTTAATGGCAAAACTGATGGTGTCCGTACGATCTATCGTACGACTTGTCGACAATCGTACGTCAGATCGTATCGTATATGAGGCGTTTAAAACACACGTTGAATTTTTGCGCAGAATGTACAGGCCCCTTAGACGAAAATTTCGGAGTTAGTCAAAACACAGACAGCTGTTGGAATTAATTGGTACCAACGAACAGACAAGTACCCAGGGGGGAGCACGTCGCTCTTAGGCTATGCTCGAACCGATGAAACGGAAACAACGAGTTGGCGTAATCGACCCCAACGGACGAGGGTTGCTTTCCGAACTCGTAATTAGACCGAATTAGAAATCTTGCCTCGACGCATAAATATTTCCATCATTCGTCATCCAAACACAATCGAAATCTAAATTCAACGGAGGCTGAGGTTAGGATTGCGGCAGGTGGATCTATCGTTTCGCTAGGATGCAAACAGCAACGGGAGTTAATTGAGTTTTACTTTGCCAAATACGACGTGACGCGTGTTTCGTCGACGTGCATACGGGAATCGATTTAATCAACCACGAAAGTTAGAATGGAGCCGACATTATGGCGCTGCCAAGAACAATTCGCCGCGAAACGGTCGATTAATATATAGAATATATATAGAATATATATAGAATATTACGCTTTATCGATTTCCGTTGGTCTAAAATATTTCATGTTACGTTTACCATAGAATAAACAAGCACAGTTGGCGGGTGCCGGTCGCGTAACTCGATGCGTCGTCGAGAGTAGTGTCGGAAAGCTCTCGATGTTTTTACCACCACGTGCTCGCGGCGGTTGTGGACGGATCGCCAATCAAAACAATCACCACTTAGCACATCTGTGCCCCGAAACACTTCACATCCCATTGTGATCACTTAACACAGTTCTTGAAAAAGCCTCTTGACAAATCTGTGACGTGTCGATGATACAAATCGACCCCACTCCATAACAATAAAAAATTATTGGCTATCTCGACGACGACCTTAGTCGCGGAAAAAAAATTTCGCGCCGTTCTTTGAACATTTCTCGCTGCGATAAATTCGGGCATGGTTCGATTGTGAAACTAGAGAGGTACAAAGGGTAGAAAATGTCTACAGTTGGTGTTAATACCTTTAAGCGCCAACGGAATATGCAAAAAGGTTGGGACGCGATAACTAAAACAATTTGGGATAGAGTTACACGACGTTTCTTTTTTCCGGTGGCCCCTTTGTGTGAATCGAAGTTTAAAAAAAAGAGAGACAGAAGCATGACTGGAGAAAGACAATAGCTTACCGTGTCCAACGTTGTTCGGTATCTTTCGCTGTCGATCGATCCGTCGAGCCACGCGCGAGCTTAATACAAAAATCAATCGAATTTACAACGAGCATTCGTTTAAATAGAGATTTTCGATCGACGGAATACGACCGGATTAAATTCGAAAATTGAATGACGGCGTGAATTTGGGAAAACTTTGCGGACGATTGATTCGCTCTTTGGTTGGCTGGTTATCGACTCTCCAATTATAGCGATTTTCGGTCGACCTGCGTTCCGATTGTTTTTACCAGGATTTATAGGTAATATTAAATTTAACGTGGCTTTCAGAATCGTCCAATCGTGCACAAAATTTTCTGTACAATTTGTAACTGCGGTTTCGATAATACTCGGGATGGGTATATTCCAAATATTTTTGTACTACTACTTGTAAAAGAACCTAAAAATGATGATACCATACTGACAGGCGGCTCGCAGACTAATGTATCAACTCCACCTCCTCGAATAGCATTCCCCAAAGGGTCAGCCTGCAACCTAACCACGATGCTCCCATTCCGAAAAAGTCCTTTGCAGACTGATGCATCGACTGCAGACGCTGGTATCTGCTTCCATCGGATCTTAAAGAATCATTCACCAAGGCGAACAATGTCCGCGTCAGAAAGGCATCGCCCACGTCCCAGGAACGTTCCTCGAACCCGCGTGCGCCATTCCCAGCTCTCAGTCTGGTCCGCAGAATGCCTCTGGCAGGCGAAGTCTCCTCCAGCGTCGCACGTACGCGCATTGTGGGAAAAACAATGCAATTGTTTCTAGCTAATGTGGAAGGCCGCGTCGCGTCCATTAGACACAGCCGAGGGACTCGTTTCCGGAATCAACACACGCGTTTCAAGCCTCCTTTCCATGGGCTTCGTGGCCTCTAACCGTCGTTAATTCGACCCTGATCCATTGTACATCCGAGACGTTGTAATTCACCACGGTCCCTGCTTTTGTCCGTCCGGGTCCTCCGCTACCTCCATCGCGAGCAATCCAACGAAGTCACTGATAATTTCACTTGACGTAAACGCAAGATCGTTGGGATCCAGCACTTTCGCTTGAAAAGCGATCGATATTTCAACGAAGCACAACTCCGTCGATGCATATAATTTAAATAATCACTTGAAACAGTGACCAACGTTTCGAAACAGAGATGGAAGCTTGCGCGGGTACCTGGATGTTAGCTCGGGTCTGTGTGCCCGTGGAGGGCACGCGTGGATCACGAAATTGGGGTGTAATTGGTAATTCGTCCCTTCTGGGACGAGGAATTTCGGTTGTCGAGGATAATTCGACCCTTCCACGATGACATTTCGCACAGGTGCGGGCGCTCGTGTCGCGCGGAATAGCGGAGTCATGGGTGTAGAGTCGGGTGAATGAAGCGTTGATGTCTTTTTCATTGCGTGACAGTTAGATGGGCGCGGAATTTGGCTGGGATCTTCATTTGCATTGAGTGGTTACGGTTTCTCCCAAAAGAGGTTGGCGTTGGAGCATATAGCTGAGGTCTGTTCCAACAGCTCACGGCGGGTGGAGATTGCCCGTACGGGCATCGAGTTGTGCATGGCTGAACTAAACAATGGGTTTAGATATACAGTCTCGGTACTCCGTGGCAGGAGAGAATTAAATTTAGCCTCATCCATTCTTCAAGTACGCTAAGATCATCGTCCACAGCTGTCTTTCCAATGTTCCCCCGAACCTATCAGTCGAGGATGGGCCCCCCTAAACACCGTGCAGAACCTGTCCTCTCTCCTTCCAGCTCCATAATCAATCGTTCCAATTTATCCCTCTAATTGTCATTGGTAACACAGAGCGCAGCACGCCGCTAATTGGCACTGCAACTGGGCACAGCTTGGAATCGCGATGCTTCTCGCAAGCCAAGGACTCCGGAGACCTTGAGCGTTTTACTGAATGGCTGAGCGCCGTAGGCAATTTATAACCCGCCAGCCGATTTCGTACGGTCGCTAGTATGCGTGCGCGGGAACGCGCGCGCGCGGACCCAGACCGGGCCTGGAACTGGAAGAACGGGATTGGTACTTACACGAACTTAATGCGGCCGAAACTCATTTCATTCAGCGATCCACCGTGGTCCCCGCGCCTCTCTGCCGCGGACGTCTGAGTAATGGCCCGGCCATAACCTACAATTTTATACCCGACATTTAATAGAGAGCCGGTGCAGAAGAAACGTAATGACCGTTGGAGAGGGCTGGGGGCAGGGGGACGGGGTGTGTTATCGTTGCATCGACGAGTCGTTCGAAAAAGCAAAGTCGATTGAAATGAGATTTCTGTCGAGGGACAGCGGCCCACGTACAACGTAGACAGCAATGGCGACGACGGTCACGTGCCCCAGGGTTTCGGTCGCTTGGAGATTGAACTATCGAAACACTGACGAATTTGCAAATTCGAAGCAAGTTTTCAAAATAATTGTTTCGTTTACCTTTCTCGTTATTACTAATATATGCAAGAATGTTGTATTTCAAGCTCCTATTCGATGGCAGCCCGTACGAAAACGTGTAAAAGAACCTCATTGTGCCTGAGAATTATCGAAAACTGCAGTTATCGCGGAGCACAATCGACACCAAATTGCACTGAAAGGGTCGTTAATCGTTCGCGCCGGACGCGAAACGCTTCCACTGAGCCTTGCAATTCTAATTTCGCCGCCATTGTCTGGGCATTTTATGCCCGCACAATCGCGCGGTAAACGCGAGATTACTTCCGAAACGTGAAATATCGCGGCTCACCTGTTGCGTGGCGGGCAAGATTTTATTCCAAACACCGGAGGATGTTGTTTAATGATCCTCCGTCGGCGAAAATAATATTTACCGACCCTTTGAAACTCACCCGCGGCATTTGATGAGCGCGTTAAAATTTTCGCTCGGTGCAAATAAATTTGAAGAGAGAAATTAACCGCGCTCCATGAATTTCACCGCTTCCCGTGGCCGCTGCTAAAAGTAGCCACTAGATGTTACGAGTTCTAATATCGAGGCGTTCAAAAATAATAGAAATTGTTCGTTCCGAAAGTGTCAGAGGTCGTGTTAATGTCTTTGTTGCCTCCAGCATTAGGTCAATCATAAAACGATCCACGGATTCTCGAGCCTCGAATGAAACGCCATTTTCTAAGAAGGTAACACCAGGTGCTCTCACGATAGCTAAGTGGTCATAAATTTTAGAACCTCCAATTAAACTCTCTCTCCGAAGAATACAACTGTGGAAGTTTTCGATTCCAGCCTCGGCAATTAATATAGAAATCCCTTCGGGTTAGCTAACTGGTGTTACTTTGGAATCTTTCGTTCGAGCATCAGAGATATTCCATTAAAATTTTTAACAAATTATGGTAAGTGTGAAAGGTTGCCCAAGGTGGACACCTTCATTACGACGCTAATTAGCAGAGTCAACTGGTAGTCTGTTAATAATTGACAGTGTTAATTCTGTTAGCCTGGACAGATAAGCAGTCGCATTGATTGGCGAGCATTAGCCACTGTGTTAACTGCCTCTGTTAATTAACACAGTGGCCACCTTGATTCATCGCGCTTGGATGGTACTCCCAGTTTCAATATCCCCCTTAACAAGACGCAACACAGTGATCGATCAGAACGGTACGAAACAGTATTTGATTTGATTCTTCCCTCCCTCTATTATTATCATTGTCGATGTCCTCAACTACAGTCGCCCAGCATCAGACTATCAAGCAGTGCCAACTATATTCGAGATTAAAAATTGTCTACGCTTGGAGAGACGTTTACAAATCACCGAGATTCCACCAAATATATACAGCCACAATAACACTTAAAACCCTTTGCGCTTCTACAGACCTAGCGAACAACGTTGATACACTGGTCGAGATTTGTATTTTCACATTAACGACACCGTTATCCTGGGGAGTCGACTAAAAGCGCGCCATTACGGAGATACGATCGCGGAGAACGGGCACAGTCTGTTCTCGTACTCGGTTACCTTAAAGATTTCTCACCCGACAGTCCGTTTCCCTTCCAAGGAAATGGGACCGCACCTGCTCCGTATGCCTTTGAATTGTACGTTCAGCGTTGATCTCACACTGACGCGCGCATTCGAAGACTCGTCGATTGGAAAAACATCGAAATGAATGACGAAACACGAATTACCATCTGGTGCAACGACCCACAGCGATTCATCTCATCCGAAACATCTCAAAGATTTCCACAGGCGACCCAGCAGAGTCACCGATAATTCCTCTTAATCCTTCGCAGTTGGGGGCCTCCAAACTGAATAAACAACAATATCCTGACTCCCCCGTTCCAAAGGAAGGCGCGGAAGTTCCTTCGTTGGCTCGTCAAACAGAGATGATGTCCTCGTTCAGGCATAATCAAACAACAAAGAAGAGGATTCTCAGCTGCAAACAATGAATATTTATCGAGCCACCGAGGAGCTGTCTAAGCAGCCACGGTCGGGCAGATGCGTAAAACCCTCGCTATTTCCAGTCCCACCCCGCCCCCCTCAATATTTCACGCGGCAGACAAGCAACACGCGTTCCTCGTTAAAAATTCTCCGCGTATCCGAGTGTCTTTCGTTCGGCGAAGATTCGCACCTGTTCCCTGGACCAGGCGCGTTTATTTTCAGGGAGCGTCTAACGACGGATCCCGTGAAAAGAAAACGCGCGGGACATCGTTTGCGACTAAGGACTGCTCCTGTTGTATACACAGAGGCGTTGGTAGACGGACAGGGAGAGAGGGCGACGTACCATATAACTACCAGCACCTGGCGCATAAAGCGCTGCACCGCATACGTTATGAGGCACTGCAGGTCCGTATGCACCACCCATGACTCTCCCGATTCTGAGGTCCAGTTTCTTGATGACGGTGGTCCAAGTGAAGCTTAAAACTTCCGTCGGTGCTCCGAGGGACTTTAATTGGCGCAAAGTTGGTGATATCGTCGAATACATATAGGCATCTAGGCTGTTAACAATCACTAAATCAACGTTCACCTACGTTCTCAGAGGTTCCAAGCAACTTCCACTCGAACCATATCTAGCAGACCCATCTAACGCGAGTGGACAGTCATTGCAGCCCGTCTGGGCTGTCCAAATCGCGCAGAATTAACATCCCATCAAATTTGTCCGTGCCATCGACCCAGGCCGTTGTCAGACTGTGCCGCGAAACGATTATCCCCGCCGACTCATCAGCGATTCATACGCCTATTCCCCGGAGCCCTAGCGAAACAGGTGCAAACTGTTCGGGGGGCTATCAATGGTACTGTGCAATCCGGAATCGTTCGAGCGGTCCGACGGCCCGCGCGGAATCGCCGCTCGTACGTCGAAGAACGGAATCACGCACGGTCTGGAACCAGCTCGTGGTTGTGTGCGTGCGCCGAAGACAATCACGGTGAAACCCTTTGGGCCAATATTGACGCAGGCTGCTATCGCAATAATGGACAGACGCGCAGGGATAACGCGATGCCGCGTATATTACGCTCGTGCCTGTGTTTAGACAGTTGCACGCGTGTGCACGCCTCGGACTCGTCCATTGTCCCGTCTGGTATGCGTGTGTGTGCGCGAATACACGCTGGACACGCACAGCCCGGTCTGAGACGCCTGGTCCCTGTCCAAATCACGCTTGTTTAGACGGGATTCGAGGAGACCACTGCCTCCCGCCCCCCGTCCGCCCCAGATGTTTTCACCCGACGCAAGAGAAGGGGTTACGATTTGTTTGGCGCGGATACCTCGAGAGCGACCATCGGCCATCTCCCTCCAGTCTTAGCCGTAAATGGGATTTTCGTGTCGGCGAAAGCCTGCGCCTTTGTTAAGCGAAACGAACTCTGAATCCGGATCAATATTTATTCAGTGCAGTTGGCGTCGAGTGACGAGTTATCGATGTTTATGATCGCCTGGAAGGCTCGCGTCTCGAGTTGTGGATAGCTTTGTGTTCCGGATGACGTGTCCGTGCGTTTTCTAGGCCAAGAAGCTGACGTACTGTAGGTTCACAAGTATGAGATTACGGAAATTCCCGAGGAATTGTATTTTGGGTGCGAAATGTAGTATATGGAAGTTGAACTGAACTTGAAGGCTGAATCGTAACTTCCATCTGCTGTTGAGATGCTTCTGGGTAAAACACGTGGCCCCCAGTGATATTTTTATCATGGCTTTTCGTACCCCGCGAGTGCCATGGCCACAGGTTTGCGCACTTTTAATCGCAGCATCTTTTCAACGATGCATCCCGACGACTCATTGCGAATGATTGATGCTGCCCTGGCGCGATTAGATCGATCGGCCTAATCCTGCCAGCGGAGGCTCCTGCAGATTGCAAACCTAATGGAGTATGACGTTGTAAAATACCAGCGGGCTTCCGGAAGATTAATCCTCGGACGACGAAAATAAATCATCGCCCATACAAAATTGTATCCTCCGACGTTCGCCTGTCGTGTTCCTGGTACTTCGAAGATCGCGTTCCTCCTCGAGAAACTTAAATAAATTTCATCATCGGACGATTCGATCGCTTCTTAATAACACGAACGCCAAGATTCGTTTAGATGGTCGCGTCGAGCGAAGAGTTATCTTCGCAATACCAGCCAACGTGTTTGCGCGACATGAAAAGACGAGCCGGTCTACGAGCTTCAGGAACGAGATGCTCGCGACGAATTTATCGTTCATCCAAGAAAGTGGATTCAAATGGGATAAGCTGTCGTCAAAGCCGGCCCATTGTAATCACGCGAGACAAAGCGGGTCGTCGAATGACGAACGAGCTCGAGACTCCTCGTCTCGGTTTCTACGCTCGTTTATCTTTATCGCGAAACGCGGCTGCCGCGTTTCAATACCAAGCCTGCGTATTTCACTTTTATCTGGCCTCCTCCTCCTCCCCCTCTCGCTGAACAAGTACACCGTCGCGGCTTCCGTCGTGAAATATGAATTTGTTTTTCAAGACGAAGTCCCCTTTTCCGGCTTCCCGTTGCTCCTTTCGCGCCGTCTTTGGTGCTTCTCTCGATCGTTCAACGCTGCCGGGCGTTAATTGTCGTCGCACTCGGTCGACCTGGTGTCCTCAGACTTCCCTCCGAGTTTGCACAAGGAGCCGATGAATTGTAAATACGAAATCTGTTCGCTGGCGAGAGCGGAGAACTCCGAAAGCCGCTTCGGAGATGTTTGATTATTCCTGGAAAAGGTTGAAGCGAACGTATGGCTAAGACAAATCCTGGATTCGGCGTATATTCGATGCAACTGGAGAGGCAGTTGCGGTCAAGTTTCGTGTACGTGTTTCTTCAGGTTGCGACACTTGGTTCGAATTCTTCAGGATGTAGATATTTGTTTTCGGACAACTCGAGCTTCATGTGCATTTAGGCGGGCATAGTGCATTTATGGTAGAGATATTTGTGCATTTATGGAGACTTCACTGTAGTACCGAATCTCCAGCAGCCTACGATGCAGATTCTCGAAGCAAAAGCTACGGGAGAAGAGACAGGCCATTGTCCCGAGTAACACGGAAGAAGGAAACGGAAAGAAGCTTCGATCCTTTTACAGTCCTGAACTATTTCAATATCGGACCTGGAAGCCAACCTGACCAGCTCTCCCTTAATTATTTCCCTTAGCCCAAACGAGCCTCTTTCCTTCCTCGACAGCACGTCGACTCCATGAAGGCAAATTCGGTTCATCTCGACGAAAGAAGCGTTACGCGAAATCAAAAACGTGGCGGCCTGGCGATTAATTAGATCGACGAAATCGATCGTGGAGGGGGGGGGGGGGGTCTGAGGCGGGGTGCGGCGGGGCAATTATTCGCCGCTCTCCAATTAAGAGGGCGCGTCTGGAGCTGCGAAACGCCGGCGAATTAAACCGAACTAATTGTGCCTGCAGCTAATTAAAACAACGCCGTCGTAAAGTTACTCGAACCCCGCCGTGAAAAGCTTCAGGACGACTGGAAAATACGCGACGTTTAGAAACGAGTAAGTGTAGACGCACCGTGGGTTCGACGGGGCCACGTTCGTCGCCAGAAGTGGAAGATGCTGCGTGGCACGATTCAGGTGCGCGGGATTGGTTGAAATTAACGGCGCTGACCTCGGAGGTTATAGACTTCAAGGACTCGGTAGAATTACGCTGAATGTCGTAGAAGAAAAACAATTGCTCAGCCTAGCTCGAGATAGCCTCAAGTTTCTTCGCTGTAACAGGCTGTTTCCAAGCGGCGCGTAATTCAAAAATAAATTGCCGTTTCCCTGATTTCGGGGCCAGTTCTTCCCCGTAACTCGATCTGCGCGGGGGAAGTTGCCGATGAGTTTTTCTAGTTGACGAAACTTCAACGATATATTTCTCCAGTCGGAAAGTTCAGCGGGAATTTCAGTGCTGGCTTACTACGGGAGCAGGAAGTCCTCGCTTAACAATGACGCACGACCAAAGTCTTTGCGATCTTCTATCGCTGCCAGCGCGATATATAGCGGGGTACAGTAAACTCCGTCCGTGGAGACTGATCTTTCAGTTTTGATAAGTTTCGGGTCGTTTTAATGAATTCGCGATGAGCGACTGCGCCTTGACGGCCATCTTATGACTTTTCCTTTCGTGTACTTCTTTCTAACGATATCATCCGCATAATTCATGCTCCAACTCACGGAGCTGGCTCTTTGTTTGAGAAGGTGGACTACTAGCTTGTCCATGACTTCTTTGGGGACTGGATAACCCCTCGAAACATCACCCATGTATAGCAAGCATCTCCATGGCAGGGTTGCAAACGTTCCTGAACAGATCCCACTGAAGGATCCCCCCAAGGGCATCCATTCCTCGATTTTACTGCGCATGCTAGACCTCAATCAAACTACGGCCGCAAGTTAGCATCGCCTGAGGCCCTTCGTCCCTTTCGTGATAAATGTCTTAAACCGATATCCAACTTCGTATCGCGGACAATTAACCCTTTCGATACCGGTGACTACAGCCACCCATCGCCGCACGCTCGCTGTGTCCTACGGCTGACTATAATTGCCAGTTAAGATTTTACATTGATCCACAAACGACGCAAGCCCCAATATCGTTGAGGATGACGGTGTATTCTTCTTCCGTAAGTTGGCATACTGCGTTCAATCCCTTTCGAAAACGGATTCAAGCAGGCTGCGTCGATCCTCGACGAATCTCGCGCGCATGCACGAAGTCGATTATCGTTTCGAGGGGTTCCGAGCATACGGACCAGTCGATGGCGCACTTTTAATCACCATTCGGCTGGATTCTGCTAAACGAGAGGAGACGGACAGTCGATAGCGGTGGCCCGGAGGTTTGACGGGACACACGGGCTGGGAAAACAAGGGTTGAAAGCCGCGATGAGGGGAGGGAAACGCGTCTACATGGTGCAACCTATCTGCGGTGGAAAAAAAAAGCAGGGACGGCCGGGCCGGAGAAAGTTCGGCACACTGGGGGCGGAGGACGTAAAATGGAACAATTGAAATCGGGCGCGGTTCCAGTGAGCGTGTACCCTCCTGTGCAAAAGTTCTGGTGTCGAGCGCTGGGGATATCGCGTCTTCGTCAGTTTCTTAACTTGACAAGGTGAGCTACGCGAGCCTGGCACCCAACTTTCAAAAAATTAACTGTTTTCACCTGTCACCTTTATGAATTTCTTCTATGCCAATTCATAGAATACCCAATCTTTTACAACCTGTTCATATCGTGTTAACAAAATGTTCAATAAAGATTCCCAAGGTCTCGGGCCCGAAGATCACAGATAGAAGATTCCCCCATAATTTTTGGCAGCGTATCGCCTATAAGCTGGCACAATGATGAAGATGATGGTCCCAGTAGCACTCCCTGATAGAAATTTTAGTTAAATGGCTGGACCTTTCAGATTTATCGCAGCCTCTAGGATGGAAGACCACACACGCATGTAAATTTATTCTAATGAGATGCCGAAGTTCTCAAACCTCTGATGACTCGTTATGTTAATGGTAGTGTTTTGGCTGCTAGTATGAATTGCTGTTCTCATCTTAAACTTGTAAATAAATTTATTCGACTAGGTGCCCTATAGGCTTTACAAATTTATTCTGTCACGAGGTCGGTATATCTTTCTAAATACTAAATCGTTTTCGTTTTTCTGTTTCAGGTAAGTTCGCCAATCTGCGCACGATAGCCTCTTCAGTGTTCGTGAGTATGAACACGTCCCATACGCTCCCTCGAAAACAATATTTAAACAAACGTGGCCAGGTAAAATTCATTTTCAAACTAGGTCGTGCGTTCCGATCACTTCGTTAAACACGGTTGAGAGATTCGTTATTTACCGAAATATATTATTCAGTTATGGATTTATGGCAAACAACGATCGTTCAAACACATTTGACTATTTGATTTCCAAACAGCAGTTATCCTTCCAATGTACACAATCGGCCACCCCAAAAAATCTACATTCCCCGAAAAGTTGCAAATACGATAAAAGAAATTAATTCGGTGAAGGGTAGACATCATTCGAAGAGATTAATGACTCACAGAAGGTGGGGCTCAATGGAGGACTAATTCCCCTGACAGGAGAGTTGATCGAAGGACTTCGATAAGACCCGAGTTAAGCGAGAGACGTCGCTTAAAAACCGTATCGCTCGAAGAAATCTGAGAATTGGCACAATCGATGGTGATGAGCCACAAACATCCACCAACACCTCTGTACACGCGGCAACCGTGTTCTCCAGCAGACGTTCTCCTTGAGGCTCGCGGCATAAATCACAATTTCCCTGGAGCGTCGGGCTAGGAGCGCGGACAGCCTCGATTCAGCTTCGATTAAACGATAACGCCTAGCGTCGTCTCCGCTTATTTAGATATTCAACGACCGTCGAGGAAGATATTTCAGTCTATCTAACCTCGCGGGAAGGATTCATTTTTCCCCGGCGGCGTCGCGTACGTGACGAAAGGGGCCTGTCACGCTCCTGTCTTGGCACGAACGCGGGGATTCCTTCTCCCTTTTTTAAATTTCGCGAACGTACGAATTCGAAAATGGACGATCGAGAGACGCCAGGTTAAAATTAACGACGTGCCGCGATTGTATTCACGAGCAGGAAACTTCTCAGCGTGTATGCTCGAGTGCAACAGCGAAGATAGACGAGCATAAGTGTAGATTTATGATAGGAGAGAATTTCGACCGCGGACTTTAAAGTCCGTGTCCCTACAACATTTTCAGCTTGTTATTTACCCACCATCCCTGCTATCCCAGCCGTATCCAATATTTTTCGTTACCCAGCCGCCTCCAGGTCCATCAGAATTATTCAAAAGGGCGCGACGCACGAACCACGCGGTTCTTAACATCCGTGTTTCTTACGGCGGACGCAGCGCGTATTAGCATAATATTGGTTCCAAAATATGAGAGAATGGGTCCAACGTAACCTCGGTGGGGGAGGAGGACAGCAGTGACGAGGGTAGGGGGTGGTTTGCCAGCCGCCAATAATGCATAAAAGATAAGAGAAGGCTGGCCAGGGGGACAACAGGGTGGAGCGTGAAACTTACCCCCTCGACGAAGGCCCGGGAGAAAAAGGTAGGAGAGAAACTTGGCTGAAACTCGCTAGTCCGTCTCTGCGCTTCAAAGTTATTCTGAAGAATTATTGAAAGTCTTCGGTTCCCGTCTGCGGCCCTCTTCCACCCTCTCGGGAGCTCCTCAGGCTGGAAGATCCTCCACGGGTTCGTCGGCCAGCTGGCTGCAGTTCTGTAGCCAGCGACGCCGAGATAAGACGGAAGGCAGCGGGTGGACCGCTCTCCCGCGCCCACTTCCGGTCTAATGAATGGGATCTTAATGGTTGCTGCGTTGTTTACGATCCGAGTTTCTCCGATTAATTACCGAGCGTAGACGGGGCGTCGGTTAACACGCTGAACGGCCAACTTTCTGGAAAGCTGCAGCGATCATCTAACCGTGAACGGCCAGCGGAGGGTGGGTGGTATCGAAAGAGAGGGGGGGAGGAGGAGGAGGAGGGGTAGCGCGGTCCAAGATGGCGCTGTTCCGCGAAGAACGCCGCGGGTCGAGAGCTCAGCGGTAAACTTTCCGCGCGGGGATCCTTCAGAATTTCTAACAAATTTTTTCCCCCGTGGACACGGATCGAGTTGCTCCTGAAAAGTCCAGAAGCCGCCCCGAGCGAGTGTTGGATAAGGTTGGAGCCCCGTGAGAGAGAGTTTCGCTCGCTCCGAGGAAGAGGATCGTCGGACACGCCGGGCTTCGGAGTTTTTCATTTTTCCTTTATTTCTGTGGCTTCTCGCTTCCGCGCGGGCAAGACGAGTTAATCGTTGGCGGCCAGCGCGGTGGAGTCTTGAAGGGAAACGCGAGACTGAGGTTAAGTAAAGTTTCTCGATACTTTTACGCGAGGACATGCCACTGGCGGATAAAGAACCGTGGAGGAAAGTAAGTCACTTGGCTTGTGGCGAAACGGGGACTTGTAGCGGAAAGTGTTTGGAGGGTGGCATGACTGTGGACGGTAACAAGTTGCCGGTAAGGATTCTAGGGGTCTGTGGAGAAACACGTTTGTGTAGTCGGGTAAGAGTGGTATTGAAGAAATTATGGTCAAATAACGTACCCGTATATAGTGTAAATAATTATGTGTATACATGACGCAGACAGATCTAGGCACGATAGGATCTGGCGTACAATTGTTGTACGACTTGTCACAAACCGTTGTTGGCTCCCTGGGCTTTACATACATCCTCACAAAATCTGCACACTTGGCTGATCGATGGAGAGAAAGTTGAACATTGGATCCAAGTATATCTTAATAGAGACTACCACAACTACCGTCTCTCGAGTTACTAGATCCCTCCAATGACATCTCTTTCACTAGGCGCTCTAACGTGACGACTTAAGCTTCCGCGTCAGTCGCAATAGGACTTTCCTCAAACATCTCGAGCCTTTCGTTCCGCGAACGCTGGAAAGCGACTCGGCTCCGCGGAAAATTCCTCATCGGGCCCTCGCGCTGACGTCTCAACCAAGATGAACAGCAGCATCATGGAACACCGCGAAACCGTGCGAGTGAATCAAGTCCAACAAGCGCGGCGATAGGAAGCTGAATTGCCTGTCTGCGGCGAAAAGAGGAAAGGGCAAACAAAGTTGTTATCGGTTAATGCCACGGAATCCGCGCCAACTGGTTTCTCCAGCTGCGGCTAAGACGGAATCTAACTGTACGCCTATTCACATCCAGGCACCGGCTCTCTCCGTCTCCTCTGTTTCTCGTTTTACATGTTCCCTCCAGAATACCGCGGCGCGGTTTACAAAATTTTCGTGTAACCCCGCGGGAATACGCGCGAGATAAAAGCGTGCTTTCTTCCAAGAGGCCCGGGGATACATGGACGATAAAAGTAAAATTCGCTGCTGCAGCCGTGCCGGTAGAAGGAAAACCCCGGTTTCCCCCTCATCCCGCGCCCGATACGCTTGGACAATTGTACCTTTATCCCTCCAGCGAAGGATCCAGATACTCGGAATTTAGGTACACGTGGATATTCGTACGCGGAGGACTCCCATATTTTCGTTATGCATCGCAGGCTTGCGGATATCCGTAACCAGATCTCCGTAGACTGGGATTCGATGTACGAGGGCTTGGGATTTAGGGATGTTCTGACGGTCGGTGCACCTTGGTTACAAATAAGAATATTTTGAGGGCGATCAGTATGTCCGACTGTAACATACGAAGAAGAGGTTGTCGTACAAGGAGAAGACGCGGATGTTGCAATCGCTTTTGGAACAACACCCTAAGGAGGTTGCAGTACGCTTGTAGTACTGCAAAACCATTTGACTTTTTTCAAAATGGATTCTATTTTGCGGGATATTTTGGATCGAAGACTTTTATATGTGTTCTTAAAAGATGCATAATAAAAGCATCCAAAAAGAATTAATAGAATTAGAATAGAGGTAGAATTTCTAGAACGATCTCTAAAATAAAAAAGTCATCCACAACGTATCAAGAACGAACCGACGATCAATGAAAACCAACATCAAGACGATCACTACTAGCTAACAGCACACCTACAGGTTTCCAACGAACCAGTGCCGCTGCACGGACCTACCTCCCAAGTCCCCGAGCAGAAATTCCGACGGGAACAAACAATAACTCAGGAATCCAAGTACCGTCCTACGGAAATCAACGTTACTCTTGCAATCGCGGTGCCCGCCTAGTTAGTCGGAATTCGGTCCTGCAGCAGCTGAGCAAATCTTAATCACGGTCGACCAAGGTCCCTGCAGCAGCAGCTAGCGCGGCCAACCTACGTCGATTACGTTCTAACTGAAAATTCGCAGTAACAATGCCGAAAGAGAGGATATCTCTGGGGGTTGCCGGTCGAGTAATTAGATTAAACAGCAACACTGGAGCGCGTGGAACGCGTTTACGAGGTGTGCAGGTGCAAAGCGCGGCGAACCTACAGCCCACGGTGCTAGAATCGAGCGCAAACCGTTGCTACGAGCGATCGAACCGACCCTGGTCTCGCGCGAATGCTGGGCAACGCGTAGCGATGGGATTCAACCTAGCTTGAGTACAGGAACGATACTCAGGCATGTACACAAATAAGTGCATACACCCTAAACGATAGTGTCGGTAATTTAAAAATGTTGTGCCCTCAATTGTGAACGCCAAGTCTGAAAGAATTAACCAGCGCGGAACTAGTTTGTTAGGCGTGACAAGATTTGCGTAATCTCGAGCGCCACCAATGTCCCTCTTTCGCTTCTTTTTCGCAGTCCCCGCAACCGCGTCCTAATGTTAATTATTTGGAAGTCGTTCGGTAATTAATCACCCGGTCGAACCAGGTACTTCTGCAACTATCGGCAGACCGGACGAGATTGTTCCCCCATGATTAATAGCCCAAGTCCGCGCATGTCGATCCAGAGGACCTGTAGTTTCACTTCGAAACGGCCTAGCCGCGGGAGGACCCCTGACTACGTGCCGCTGAAAAATTCGGCATTCGCGACGGGACACGAGAACGAGTCAATATCTGTTAGACAATCAGCGTCCAGAGAAGTGGCTTGATTAATATTCCAGCTACCGCGCGTGATCGTAAAAAGAGAGAAACGGTGAAACGAGACAGGGGTTCTAGATACAGGGAACAGACTTCAACCCTTGCGATCATCTGACGTAATCCCAGGTTGCGTTTTCCGTAGGGGGCGGACGGGAACGGAGAAAAATTGGTTGGCGACAAAAAGTAGAACGAGTCGTGGCGAAAATGAGTGAGAAAATTGCGAAGTTCGCGGGGGTGGACAGCGGACAAGTCGTGGTCAGGCACCCTCGGGGTTCCCGCGAGCAGGGGAGGTGGGCCCGAGGGGTGACCCATACGAAACTTTTCAATGGAGCTTCGACACAATGGAACGGTGGTTTACATTTATTAGACCCGCGGCGAAAAGCTTAGTTTGCATTTGAAGCCGCCTCTCCTTAGTCCGCCGTCGGCCCTCGTTCTTGATGCGTTCGCACGGAGCGACGGGAGGCTGAATATCTTTCTAGGGATGGGTCACTTCTGCCTTCGGATACAAAGTTTACCCCTCTCGTTAGATGGATCCCTAGACGCGCGATTCCGGGGATCCATTATCGCGCGATTATCTAATTATCGGCCGATTTATGCGCGGCCACAGACCGGCCGCGATCGTGCAGTCGCATAATATTTATTGTTCTATTGTGTTTCGGATCGTTATTGATTCACGCGCGAGAGGGTCCAAGTCGGAGGCTTAGTCTGGCTACCAAAGGGTTTCGGGGGGCAGTCCATACGACGGTGAGGATTCCAGGCGGGCGGGATTAGGGGATCATCGCGTGACATGGTGGCGTACGTGAATTACGGAGCTTCCTAATCGCGGATGACCAGGCACTTGTGGATTTAGAAAAATGTTCAGGGGAAACTGTGAGAGGATAACCGTGGGAATCGTCTCTGACGGGGAACTGAAGGATTCAACGAATTCAACAATTGGGAAGCTCAACGTTTCCAGGTCACCGGAGTAAAGCAAAGAATAACCGAAACATGGGATTTCGAAAACTTTTTCAGTCAGGAAATTGAGAATAGAAAGAGGCACCGATTCTAAAACGAGAATCCTAAACCGCGAGACTTAGAAATACTGCGGAATGTTCGTATCGCGTCGTTTTACCACTTTGCAAGCCACGCGTCCTTTATATGCCGCATTGTTCAGTTAATAAACTCCGAGGGAGGCCGAATCGAATCGCGCGTCAAATGAATATTTAGAAGCCGGATTAGAATTCACACGAACCGCTAACTAGTATGCACCTCGTTGCCACTTGCCCGCGAATTTATCCCGGGACGCGATGCAACGAACGTGCATTAGCATTAGCATTTCACGCGGGACGCGGCTCGACTTTCCGCGGAAACGTTGCGGACTTTAAAGCGGCTCCCGTTCGCGATACACATGCGTGCTGAAAAAAAAACACACACACACGACTAGGCATATATGTACATGTAGCGACAAAAAGCGTAAAAAAAGAAAAAGGAAAAAAAAAAGAAAAATGGCGTCTCTTTTTCCGGCAAGTTTTGTTTAGACTTTCCTCTCTCGTCTCTTTCATCCAGCGGGCACAATGCAAAAATTGCTCGACGGCCGCTCCATTGTCCCGCATAGACGTTACAAACTTGCAAAATTGAAAAACGCCGAGTTTCAATGCTTATATTATACATACATAGCGTACGAGAGAGAGAGAGAGAGAGAGAGAGAGAGAGAGAGAGAGAGAGAGAGAGAGA
>NW_026533254.1:24740387-24805172 GCF_026225885.1 Hylaeus anthracinus | reverse complement strand
AGAGAGAGAGAGAGAGAGAGAGAGAGAGAGAGAGAGAGAGAGAGAGATGAGAGAGAGGTGGAGAACGGTCGATCGTTATTCCGGTGAACCCTTCGTTCCAGCACGCTCGCTCGGCTACGCGCGCAGCCAGCGGATACAGGGAACGATGACAACGATGACAATGGTGACAATGATGAGTATGACGAACGTGGGGTCCGTCCGTACAATGGTCAAGTCGTGACGCCGCGCTATATCTCGGCGCTTTCCATCGAAAATCATCTGGCGTTTCGTTCGAGCACGTCCCGTATTTACGCTGGTTGTGCGCCGCCGATTGCTGCTTCCTTCGCAAACGCGGGGCACTGCTCGCAGTTCTCTGTTATTTATTGGAGATTATATCGCGAGGGATTTTCTCTTGGTAGCACCGGCGACTGGAGTATTTTTGACAAACGGTCCGCCCCCGTCCGTCGCTCGTGCGAGCTGTTTTCATTTCCGAGAAACGACGAGGGATTTCGCCACTGTCAGCCCCGGAATTAGTTGTGCCCGGGTGACATGCACAGATCCTGTGCGAAAAATTGTATCGAAAACGTCAAATACCATTTTTTGCTAGTTCGCGAAAAAAAATCGTCCGCGAGCGCGCGCTTTTCTTTTCGGTCGCGTTATACAGGGTGTTTCAGAATTGGTGTAAGAACCGTAAATAGGAGGTAGCTGAGACGATTCTGAATCATAAGTTACTTTGAAAAAATGTCGAATGGTGCTTAGTTTTTGAATTATTAATGAAAAATCACGGACCAATCACAGCGGCTGAATAGCGCACGCTCAGTTGGCTCCCCCACCCCGACCTCGCGTAGTCAGCCAATCCTGGCTCAAGCCTATGCTCTCGCGGCTGAGCGCGCGGTACTCGAGCACTGTGATTGGCCCATGGTTTTTCGTTAATAATTCAAAAACGAAGGACCGTCCGACATATTTGCAAAGAAAATTATGGTTTAGAATCGTCTCAACTACCCACAAGTTCCGGTTCATACACAAATTCTGGGACACCCTGTATAACGGCTGTCATCCTTGATTTGAAGAAACTAACCGTGGCTAAATCTCCACATCGCCAACTTTCTAACCACCTAACTCGCTATGTCATGATGTCTCACGACCTTAACGTGACTGATCAAATAAAAACCTGTCAAGCCGCGTCACGGAATTAATAACTGAATAACCGAGGCGATAGCGCAACAAAGATAACCAATCGATCAACACCCATTAAGTCACTTAAACACAACCTTTCCATTAACTTCGCTCATTCGTCAGCGTGTCTGCGACGAATGAGCATACATCAAATCCTCGGACAATGGGGCTCCGATACATGCAAACCCCGCGGACCGACTTTGCCAGAGTGCATTCACTTCAAACACCCACGCCATTGCAAGAACCATCTCGATGATAGAAATCCTTTCGTGTACTCGTCGGATATCTTCTTAAGACTGTCGTCGTACCATTCCCATCAAATGACGAAACGCGCGGCGTACCCCCCGGCGAACACGAAATAATGGTGACAAACAATGACCGTCGAGCGACAGATGGACGAATCAAATATAATCGGAATTGTTGCGTGACAAATCCGTCGACTGTCGAATGTTTCCACGAGTAATTCTAGCATATCGTTAAACATTAATTTACTCGTATTTGCATACCAATATCGGAGGTATTTGAAAGTAATGGTTCGTTAAACTGTTTGATTTGTGAGTATGGAAAAAGTACGAAAATTGTACCGAAGCTTCGAGTTCCTCGATTGCGAAATTCCGGATCGATTGGTCCTCAATCGAGCGAATTTTGAAGTTCCAGAAGATCCAATTCATAAATCGTTAAATTCCCAAATCCTTGGGCTGTAATTTGCACCGTAGCGGCAACGTATCGCTTGCAGCAATAATCAATCCTGCGAGTGCCAGGATTGGAACGCGAATTTAATCGAAGCACCCGTTAACTATGGAAAATGGTATCTCTAATGTGGCGATGTCAAATTCTAACCAACTTCGGCCGAATTAGATCGAACCTGGTCACGATTAAAACGCTATTAACGCAAATCCATGGTCGAATCATCGGCCACAGCTCTGAAATCTGCGTAGAAATTGCACGCTGATCCGTGCGGCAGCGCATGCACGCTCACTGGGGGAAAAACCGGTCCATTTTTCAGCTCGCCAGAGGTCGAGAGATCGCGGTATACGCCCTTCTCCTTACTAGCAACTAGTTTGCCCACCCCCGCGTTTTCACTTTTTTTTTAAAGGCAGTGGAGGAGTCCGTCAGAGTCAACCGATAGTACAAACTAGCAACTTTCAACCTAAAATCTAATTCTGATACTGAATCGCTATCGGAAATTTGTATGTTCTTAACAAGACTTTACTGCACCAGCAAATCGAATTCCAAGCACGAATGGCTCAATTCGGATCATTTTTCACCTCGTTGTGTCACGACTCTAGATACCGTGGCGTACGGCCGTCTCCTTATTAGCAACTGTCGCGAGGGTTCGCTGCATCCCCGCGTTCTCGCTCTTTTTTCCAGCCAACGGAGAGGAAAGAGCGTCGGTCGAGAGTTGGTTTCACCCAGCCCCCCGGTCGCTCCGCCGTCTCCTCCGCGTCCCTTTCGTTCCTGCCGCGTTCTGTTTCCGCGACGGCTGAATGCGGGGAACAGAACGGAACCAGTGTCCTGGAACAACGAAGGCTGGCTGCCGCGCAGAGGCGAGGCAGAGGCAGACAGACGGAACGCGGAGGAAATGATGGAAAGATGGAACCGTAGACGCTGTGTGGCGGACCGGAGATCGGACTATTGGAAAGAAGAGATCCGAGAGGGGGGTTCCCCCCCCCCCCCCAAAACGGCGAAGGGGAGCGCCAGTGTTATGTCATCGGAGTGTTCGCAAATGATCACTTGGATATCGGCGGTCTCGGTGTTCCTGGAGGGTGCTTCAGGTGGATGGACTTCTCTTTGAACGAAATAGTGGTAGTGCTTCTGTTGCTAATGGAATTCATCCGTAAAAGGTGAAATGGTGTAAGAGGGTCGCTTGAAGTTTGCTGTCACCTCGGTGCAGGTAGGTTATTGACTATTAACACTCGCGGATAATAACCTTCAGAAATGCGATCAAGCTTCGGATGCGATCTTCCGACGCTGATGATCAACTTGTGCTCAAATTCTAGACAATTCAAGATGGTAGGAACTTTATATCCGTATAATCAAGCCTTCGGGTTTCCAAAGAGTCTATCCTCCTATCTCGTCGCTCTTTCCTTTGGTCCTAAGGGAGTGTCCTGTGTTTTGTTCTTCGCGTTGTGTGTTCTTCCAATGGCGCAACAGTAACAAAACTCCCTTTGACGCTTCGTCGTCAATCAGATTATCCAACATAGGGGCACGCAGCCCGAGTGTTATGTTACTCGAGAAGGGCAGGTCAGGCTTCTCCAAAAGGATGTGTTGAACGTCGATTTTCCGAGGCTCCAAACAAGGTCCTAACGATCTGCTGCCTTGTTAGGTCCAGAAACGAGCGTTGTACGACATGACCAGAATCTGGGGCCACCATCGATGGACTATGATAAGGGATCAATGATCGACAGGTCGGGGCTTTCTACAGCCTCGGACAACATTTTCGTTAAGGAAAAAGTTGTTTCAAATCACCTCCCAAACCGGAAGAATGAAGCATAAGTGGTACACAATGTGATAACTGCTCTAAACGAGCTAACTACTTTATGGATCGATGATGTAATGAAATTTTGTGTAATATTATATCAATCTTTAATCAAACCATCAAATGGCCTGATCGACAAGTGAAAAACGGCTTGGGACGGAACGTGTTGAGCATTTATGAGATACAAGGGAACACCGACTCTGAGAAAGTCATCTACCGACGCGTTTTCGAACGTCCTCGGTCCGTATGTTCCCAACGCAGGAAAAATCCCCTCTTAAATCCAGCGGTCGAGAAGGTCTCCGCTCGCAGGACCGCAAATTACTTTCCGCATGGGATTAAACGTCCCCTAGAAACGAAGTTACGAAACCGCCCCTAAACACCTGTATCCTCTTCAGCGCTATCCCCTCCTTGATTCTTTATAGCGGTCGCGGTAATAAACGCGTCTTTCCTCGTGGAATCCGTCGAACAACAGAGCGCCGAGGGAAAGAGACAGGATAGGGGGGAACGGTGGAAGAGGGCGAGAAAACGAAGGAAAGAGAATCTCCGTCCGTCTGTCCATCCGTCGGGTCCTCGTATATCTCATCTGCATAGAAACAAGCTCTCCGGGACAATGGGGTCCTTCGTCCATTCTGAACACTGCAAACACGCTGCAACCGTGTTCCCCTGGACCAATGGGGAGGCACTTCAGTATGCTCTGCTAACCCCTTCGACGCGGGGAGTGGCGGCTATCATCGGGACCGCGTTATCCTTTGTGCCATCGTACAATAATTTCGTACCTGGCAACTTTCGCCGATGAGGGGGCTGGATCCCGCGTAAGGGGTGAAAGACACCAGTGCGTATTATGCGCCACGACACAGCCACTCGTTCACGTGCGCGTCCTGGAAAAATTGTTCTTTGCCCTCTCGCTCGCGCGCTCTTATAAATATGAAAAGCTCCCTGGAATCGAGTTACCGCGGGATATCGAGTAGCGATCGCCTGTAGAGGGAGGTTGGGTCTTTGTGCCGCGGCTTTGTCCTTGGGAACACGCTCGCCTGGAAATTGTTTCTTTGATCGTGAATTTACCGGAATTTTTGACGGTTATGGTAGATGTAAACCCTGTTCTGGCTGAACGGGTCTGTGCTCGCGGACGCAGAGCTACGAAGAGATGGGAGACGGATGTCCGAGAGCTGGAGGAATTAATTAAATGGATGATTTGGTAGTTTAGGACTTCGATGACCTCAAACACCCGATTACTAGGAGTTTCTAAGGTATATATGGACGCCTTAATCCCGATATCGATCTTTGTCATGAAACAGGTCACGGTGGGGCTTGACAGTTACACCTGGTGACCTTATCCCCGGAGATTAGAGACGTCTATTCATCAACATTTCAATCCTCGTGTAACATCTTTGTTACTGATGCCTCCTAATCTTAATAATCACGCTACAGCAACTCTACAGGTTGCTACTAATAGAGCTGATAGCTTCTTAGCTATGATTTTGGGGACTATAGACACTGTTCCTGATACGGTAAAGTCTCCTTAACCCTTCATTTACTGAATTTCTCTTAAGTGTTTAAAATCCAGGCGTCCATCGTGGTCTTACATCTTATCGTGTTGTCCCTAACAAGCTTCCAAAAGACGAAAAGCTTGTGCTGGCGTCCGACAATTAAAAACGAACTTCGTAGAAGTAAACGCATAAATTTCTCTACGATAAATGCACAGAAACCATCCCCACCACCGGGGAGTATACCCCTTGAGGGGTAGCAGAGTTCGATCGTCGAGAGTGTAACATGATCCGAGATTGGATATCTCGATTAGACACTGCAGCGATAAAACACACTGACATAGCCTGCTGTTTTCGCTCCGTCCTCTTCTTTTATTCGCTGTCCCTTCTCTTGTGCATTTACGAAGACTTTACTGCACTCTCAAGTTTGCAAAAACTAGATCATACAACGGAGAATACATATTTCCCCGTAAATATTGTTTCCACGTATTTCGGGGAGTTTCAACGCGACCGACCGACCGACGAGGCAATTCCCTGATCAAAGTTTCACGAAACATCACCGCGACGCGATGCGTACGAATTTCGCCCGGTCTGTTTGCTCGGGAACACAAAGCCCGTCGTATCAGTTCACTATTAATGGCAGACACCTTTAGACGGAGGCCCGACCAAAGCAACCGCGCCGGGACCGCGTGGCACGTCACGTCAGAGCCCCGTGAACCCAACAATAACCATTAAGAAGATTGATCAGCCTGCAGCTTGTCTGAGCCTCATAATATCAAGCGTAAAAAGCTCATCGCAGGCAGCTACCGTTAATGCGACTGAAAAGCTGCGAAGGTATTAATTAGAGCCGCCCCCCTGACACTTGCTTGTACGTATTAATATTGCAACGATTAGGCGCTGCTTGTATTTACCACACACGTCGCGCTTCGCTAAGCCTGATAACACTTCGAGGATCTCTGGAAATTTCCCGGTTGGCGGATCTGCTGGTTTAAAGTTACGATGACAATATGACTGTGTAACAACCTGACGCTCTGCCGCGACGGCACGACGATGGTATCATCTAAACGGTGACGTTCTATTGTCCTTTGCGAAAATTCGCGTTGTAACTTGGCTTCTCTGTAGAATTTTAGCGCAAAGAAAAAAAAAAAAGAGGAGGAAAGGTAAGAAAGCGTGGAAGAAGTAGCATATGCGATTCCCCGTGAGATCTCCGACAAAAGTTCCGAACTCCTATCGGGCGCGGAATCTATGAATGGCTGGACCTGAGATTACATTACGCGATAGCGCGACACGAGACGCCTTGGGCTAAAAAGAAGAAGGAAACGGACGGGGTTGTATTAGCGACTACGGTATAACGAACGAGATTAAAGGGATAAGGGTTTGAGATGTTTTACGACGGCGGACATGAAACTCCGTTGTGTCCTAGATCATAAAATTTTCACGCTAGCTTTCTCAGAGGGCTTGGGATGGCCAGAGGGGGGGGGGGGGGGGGGGGGAGAGAGAAGAGGACAAGTCAACATTAAGCGCATTTTAAAAGATTTTCCACGGCGATCTTCAGTTGCCCGTAAAAAATAAGCTAACGCCGGCAGTAATTTTATGCCGGGATAAATCTGGTTATTTATGAATCCGCGCTGCTTTAAGTATCCTAAAGCCCGGTTAAGGATGCATCTGATTATGGCTCGCATTGAGGACGAGTAACCGCGTTCCTTTGGTGGCCGCGACGCTAATTTTATAGCCCGAGGAAATGCTCAACGCGAAGACAGCGTTGACAATCTTCTAAAGAATCCCTTTCCTTCGTGACTTTTAGGTTAGGTCGGTTTGTTAATTGTAAACTTTGCCAATAAATGAAGGTAGAGGGTTATTGTATAACGTACGTCGGGAGAACAATGTTTTCGGGAAAACCGTCTCGTTTGAATTTGCCCGTGTTCCACGACGTAACGCGCGGTACAGTGTTACAAGTAGTTGGCGAACTTGTTTAACAAGTAGGGCAACTTGAGCTCAAAGGACCGGTAATTAGGGTTCCATTGAACGCACGGTGCATTCGATAGTCCAGGTAAACTCGGTGGCGGACTTGAATAATTGATAATCAATTTTCGTTTTATTGCATTAAAATTGATCGCGTTCGAGTAACTTGGCTACGCACAAAATTCGCTAAACTCGCCCGACCTTATCCTATCAAAGGTGGATGCGGGTACCCGAAGCATTACCCACTCTGAGTTTGAAAACTGTTACTCCCACGTGAATGCTTTTAATAATTGCACTCGAGATGTTTTTGCATTTGTGAACAGAGGAAATGTAGTTCATGCTACTTTACGATAATTAACGAACAATTTGCAGGTGGTTTAAAGAACTTTATTCAAACGCTTCGTGGTATATTTACTGTCGAGAACGAACTGTATCGAAAGGCAAGACTGCCGCTAACAATAATCTGAACCAACGAGTTTCGATCGCGCTTTGTGATTGTCACTTGTCCGAGCTACAAAGTACAAAACGCCTACGAATTCAAACTCTGTTCGTGATATAATACTAAATCAGTGTGTTGTCGAAATAAATAAAATTGTTAAGCTTTATCTGAAAGGGAAACTTGCGATTGCATCGAGCTCACCAAACATATACATCTGAGAGCGAACGTCGTCTCGTTTAGGTGGCCACGAATAAACGCATGCTCTACGTGGTCGTTTTATTTTTAAGCGACATCCAGACGTCGTGCGTGCATCGTCGACGGTCACTCAGAATTTTAATTAAAGGAATTAAGCGTGTCGTTACGGGCTTTAAATTTCGCTAAATACGAGAGAAAACGGACGTCACGTTACGCGTGGTTCTTATTGGACGCTAATTGTGTTTACGATCGGACGGTGCCACGCCCACTTGACATTGCCATGAACACGTCCGTGAAAATTTTCACACCGTGATTATTTCTGGCGTGTGACTAGCCTGACCTCCGTGAAAGGACGGGCCAATTGGAAGGAATTTTACAAATGAAGACTGTGGAATGTAAAAAGTTCCATTTTAAATACAAGGATTCCATTCATTTATGTAAAGTGCGTAACTTATTCTACAAAGTTGTTGCGCTACTTCTTACTTATTACTACCTTATTTCCATTCTTCTTATCATCGTTTTACAGGACTCCTGTATCGTTTTAATACTATTTGCAGTATCTCTTACTTCTCATCTATTGAGACCCGCTGGCACCCCTCTAGCTCGGGTACCTCGGGGTTGCTAAGCCCGTACTGTAGCTACAAACACCGCTACAGCCCCTGAGAGCTAAATACAGGGATGCGAGTATTTCGTGAAATCTATTTCGCATTCCGCCCAACAGTGTCGCTTGACCGGATGACGTTTTGCCCAGCAGTGCCACCTACGTCGACGCAAATCGTCGTGTCTTATCTCCGCGTTTGCGGAAGATCCATTTAACAAAAGAGCATCCGTTCGCGATATCATCTACGATACGTGGAGCTCAGTTCCTGGAAACGTACGATTTATTTCCAGGCGGTAAAGGGATCCTGTCCTGTTCCGCGATAACGATTTACCGACGGTCCGTTCAGGTATGTCGAAACGGTTCGGCTGGACAAATTATTTCTTGAATAAGTTTTCTCTACGAATTCCTTTGGCTCCGCCGACGTCGTCGGGGGACGTAACTTTTCGATGAATGTTTCACGCGATTCTAGGAAGCGGAGACACTCGTGATACGCGACGAGTGAAATAGCGTACAGCGACATCGGGCATTTTTCAACGAGAACGTTCTGACCCGTCGACGCAGCCGGAAGCCATGTTTTAGGTTTCCGACACCTCGTACGCCGAGTGGCGATAGACAGAGCGGGGGAATTATTTTATTACGATTGCAATTGGTTACGTAATTGTTCCGATTGCAACTACAGAATTGAGATTATATAAATTTCGAATCTGTCGAAACGTCACGAACGATTTCGTGAAACATCATTACGAACAGTGTCGAGGGTATGAAAACGGGGTCGTTTGTAAAAATATTTTTAGAAATCCGTCGGATTTCCCGCGACAGTTTTATGCCATGACTCGCGAGCTTGTTTTAATATAGAAATATATGACCGTCATACGGAACGGGCTTCGTGATGGATGGAATGGACTTTCGAAATAGTATTTTATGTACGCTGATAAAAATTGAATAACATCCACGGATTCGGATCCGGGCTTGGCAAAAAGCGTGTAACGAGCCCATCCGTTATCAAGCTGGAATCAAATTAAACATCAGTGCATCGAATTTCGCGAGCCAATTTTTAGTTGGTCGTATTTCGCGACGAAAATGAAACGTCGGATTCCTGGATTCTACAATTTAAGAAGGAAACATTCGTTTGTAATACCAGAGTAGATTAGAGAGGTGTAATGATTAGAGAGGTGTAATGATATTAACTGTAGAATTCTTTTCATAATAAATTCTCGATGGAGTTCGGAGTTCCATTCAATTTCATTTGTTATGAAACTGATTTTCCAATGTTTCCACTACATTTGGAGAGCTTAAAAAAGTCCTTCGCGATAAATGCACTACCTTCTCTACGATAAATGCACAGAAACCAGCCCCACCAAGGGTGGAGGGCCATTTATGGACCATTTACTGTACTGACCAAAATGATAAAATTCTGAAGCTGGACATCGCACATTTGTATCGTTAAGACGAAGATAAAAATGATGAAATATGTTTTGAAATATCGATGTTGTAAATATGTAGTGTATCAAATAAAACGATTTTCATAATTCTTCTATAACCAGCAATAGAATTTGAATCGACGTGAATTCACGTCAACGGTCGCGAATCTGTCAAGGTGCCGTGGAATGTCAATTCCATAAAAACGGGAGTCGTTATCAATTCACACAATAACCTCGTCCATTGTCGAAGCAACTACCTAAGCACCGAGCAATTTTCAATGTCCCTCTGCAAAGCAGGAAACCCTAACGATCGCATAAATCGCCGCCAAGCGATCCACGAAGAGACGAACGCAATAACGTCGTCTATCGGTCGGTGTTGAACTTGCACTCTACAGTAACGTGCGATTACTATGTCAGAAATAGAAGAGGATTCCGTAAGTTGAGTCAACAAGTGCTCCCTCGACCTACCGATACCCCTCAGGATAACGTCCTACCTGTAGCTCTCCCCCAAATCAGTCAATTATTTTCCTCGCATGACGAATGAATTCCAACTCGCCGTGCCGCGTCCCAGTCCCGAGGTGCCATAACCGCGCCCCTGGCAAACACGAGTTCGCGAGCGTATCCCTCAGGGACGGGTCCGTGAGCGAAATTGAAAGATCCCTAACAGAGGCAGGAGGCGCAGGCATCAACCGGACGGGATCGAGAAAAACGATCGAAGAGAGCCCGCCATTACCCGTGTTTCCACGAAGGGACGTCGAAACGGACGAACGACCATCTCGCCTCTCCTTATCTCTCGTCCGTCTAAGTGTATCGCCTCCTCTCCGACGTCGCGTTAAAAAGAGGCCACCCTTGGCACAGGGCCTGTTTTCTCGGGAGGGAACAATTTGAAAGGCAATTTGTGCGTCCGTAAGAACGATCGCGATTACCGGTAGACCGGGACTAATGATGATGGCGGGGACTCCTCTCGCTCGTTCCCGTCTTCACGGCCATCGAGCAGAAGACACGGGGAAAATTTTCGTTCGGCGATCTGCTCGTTTCTTTTATTCCGCTCTCCGCGGAGAAGAGACTTTTTCCTAGGTTTTCTTTCAGCAGGCCGTCCGAAGGGTTAATCGGAACCGCCTAGGTTGCCACAGGGTTTCGTTGGGAATGATTGCCATCAGGGACGAGCGCCTTTCAGATATTCAGGCTAGGTTTTAGCCGATAGCCGTAGGACATGGTACGTGATTTAGATCGTGGACCGCGACTGCATTTTACGGTTTCCTGTTAGAGTCCGAGCGACGCTTATAGAGACGTTCGATATCTGTTGTCCCGTGGAAAGGAGAGAGCTGCTATCTCGAGGATCTTTAAAAACAATTACTAAACTTTCCACGCTTAAATCTAATTATGAATCTTTAATCGGAACTTCGGGTCCACTGCTAAGAGTCTCCATTAGAAATCCCTCGGATCCTCCTATAATCTACTTAAACTTGGGGATCTAGAAACTCGAGGACAAATTTATAAGACGAGAAGTACAGCCTTTCGCCATCCACGACAAGCGAAAACCCGATCCTCCAATTATTTCGCGCGGCGTCCATCGTTATCTATTCTACCGTCCGATACAGGCGCTGAATGGTCAAAGAGACGTCCGTTCCTGTCGGAAAAACACGCTCTCCGAGCAAACCACGTAACCTACTTTCTCGTTTCACGCCGACAAACCCCATTGGTAGTCTATCACCAAAATCGAATCTCGCGTACACGCGCTCAACACCTGCTCCAGAGCAACAGATCCGCAATGGACGTTGCACCGCCGGCACACGAAGCCCATTACCAGCGTGTCCGATGCATTAACAATTACCTTCGATTACCGGCCAGTCGGTCGTCCCCGATGGACATGCAAACACGACGCCTAATCGCGAAAACAATTAGAACCGGAGCCGTGGAGCCGCACGGTCTCGTTAGGCAAACGAGAAGAAGCACGAATCGCGCCATTAATCCTGCGGGAACGCGAGTTACAAGCGTAGCTGGTGGTTGCCACGAGGTCAATGGGTGATTTACATTGATTCTGAAGGGATCTAATAAAATGGGCCTGGAGGGCACTGGCAGGAATGGAAGAGATCTATTTTGGGGAGGAATGCGGATGTGATTGGCTAAAATATACCAAATACGAAAGAATATCGTTAAATTTAAGCTTGGAGGTATTATTTGGGACATATAGAGGGTACTGATACTTGTGAGTCATTTTCATAAGTATACGGACCATCTGTATGTATCGAAGATATTTGTAGGGTACTGATACTTGTGAGTCATTTTCATAAGTGTACGGACCATCTGTATGTATCGAAGATGTTTGTCTAAACGAAATGATAGGTTTGATGCTTTCAAACAAATTTCTCATTATAAATATATGCAAGTATAAAGTTTCTTTATGTGCATATTTATAATTGAAACATTATAACGTAAAACTTGTTATTTAATTTAGATAAATTTCTTCTGTCTGACTCCCATAGAGACATATTCGATACATATAGAGGGCAGGAATACTTGTGAGTCATTTTCATAAGTATACATACCATCTATATGTATCAAATGATATAAAGTTTATTCATGTGCATATTTATAGTTGAAACATTATAACGTAAAACTTGTTATTTAATTTAGATAAATTTCTTCTGTCTGACTCCCATAGAGACATATTCGATACATATAGAGGGCAGGAATACTTGTGAGTCATTTTCACAAGTATACGTATCTATATGTATCAAATGATATAGATGGTACGTATACTTATGAGAATGACTCACAAGTATTCGTACCTTCTTGTATTGAAGATATTTGCCTAAATTAAACGACAGGTTTCATGCTATCAAACAAGTTTCTCAGTATGAATATACACAGGTGTAAAGTTTACTTATGTACACATTTATGTACGTCATTTTGGTCAGAATATTGACCTTCTTTCTCCACAGCTATAGAACACATGACTAAGAAGATCTACAAAAAGTATCCCTTCCGCAGTTAGACTCCCCAATAGCGAAGAAGGATTCCGTTTAACTCGGCGACAGATCCTGTCAGCAGCCTGCAGTACGCTTCTCACGAGTCTCGATCTTCCGCTCAATGAACTGCGTCCAGGATGGAGGAGGGTGTCGGATCCTTTTTCGAGAAGCCGCTTCCGGCCGTCAGCCTAACTAGCCAATTAAATGAAGAACGGCCATCGCCGGCAGAAGACGCTAACTATCCACAGCACCACGCAATTACCGTGAAAAGGTGCACCGCTAAAAGATTCATGGTTGCTCCCGGAGAACGCTTGCCGCTTCACCCTCCTCCGCTCCTGGGCCAGACTGAAATAATTTTCCCTCCTCGCGTTCGAGAAGGTGGCAGAGCTGTGACACTGAATGTATAGTTATTATTGAATGAAAATCAGTTTACTTTGGGGCAATCGTGGTGGAATGTTTTGAGAAGTAATCAGTATGTATAGATTAATTTGCTTATACTTATAATTAAGTTGCTTATACTTTCTATTAAATGTATCATTGCTATGCGACACGTATAGTTTAAATGACAAATCGAAAGCTTGGAAACGTTTCTTCCAAGAAGTACGAGTCCCACGTGGAAGAGCCTCCCTAAGTTCTGTTGGAAAATTGTGATTTCCTGCAATAATTTAAAAACATAGCACTTTTTGGTTCTAACGCCATCTTTGCTATTTTTTTATTTTGATAACATATTACTTACAATACTTAATACATATATATAGTACTTACAATACATATACATATACATGTTACTTACAATACTTAATATATATTTTTAAGTATTGTAAGTAATATGTTATCAAAATAAAAAAATAGCAAAGATGGCGTTAGAACCAAAAAGTGTTTTGTTTTTAAATATATATATATACATGTCGAATTGAGTAACCTCCTCCTTTTTCGAAGTCGATTAATAATAATACTTATAATACTTATATGTATACAAAAATTTAATTCTGTTCTTTATTTACAAGAATTGATCTCCCTTAAAAATCCATCAAATTTTACTGGCCCACAAGTATAAGTTTCAATAGTTACAGTATCGAAGTGATAAAGGGTGGAGATCGACCTGCAGAATGTAAACACCCCTATGTTTGCAATAAAGTAACTAACCAATTGTGACACAAAATTATATTTCCAACCGCGTTTAGGTACCCGTATGATAAATGCAAAATCTCGCGATGAGAACTCGAAGACAACTCGAAACGTAAATCTCCGTCCACTTTCCTCGTTACGACTCCACCCTTTATCATTGCGCCCCGTACAGCCGATCCAAGAGGCGAGAAACGGTCCCGAGTCTCGCGCAGCTTCGTTAAAAATGATCGACGCTCGATCACCGTTTGCCAGGGTCGATTTCGTTGAGCGAACTACCCAAGGCGCGAAGCTTATTTAAACTAAACAACGAGCGTCGTGTAATTCACTTTCGCCCGAATCGCATTTCTCCAGACGTCGCTGGAAACGCTTTCTCCCTCGTGTACGTACCCGGTTGCAATTATTTAACGCGAACTTACAGCCCGCTTGTTGCGGATTGACTTATGAGCGCGTCCAGCCTCGTCGAGAACTGGTCCGAACACATTGGCAAACTTCAGATTTATTCGAAGTCAGGGTTTTGCTTGCCCATCTCCGGTGGGAATCTACTCTGTTGAGACTGGTTGTTTTGCAAAGAGTTAATTGAGCCGAAGCGCGTGCAAGAGATAAAAATATAGGGCTAACAAGGAAACACCGGTGACTGTTGCACCCTGATTTTTATGAAACTTTGTACACTTATTTGTGGGAACTTCCTATGAATTACACCATCTTCAGTTTTTAACACTTTTGCACTTCCAGGAAGAAACTACCTCTTTTGTCCGATGGTGTAATTCATAGAAATGTTCTACAAACAAGTGTACAAAGTTTCATTAAAATCAGGATGTAACACTCACCTGTGTTTCCTTGTAAGTCGCTAGATTTCTATTTTGGATGATAAATAGTTAGAGTTAAATGTGAAAGAGATTTTGATATTAAAGAATGAAATCTGAAAGCCTTTTTTAGGAAATAGTTTGTACTGAAAACTACATACTGTACGTACTGTTATTATTTACTTTTAATGTGTACTCTAACTGGTATACTAAAATAGTGTAGCGTAATTGTATAGTATTGTAGTGACTGTAGACTGTGACTTTTGTATGTTTATGGTTGTAGTCGATAGTTGTAGCATACAACTTGTATGTACAACTGTGATATTTCAAATATACTTCAGTGCAATGTACAGTAATTTTATATAATTTTAGTATAACACTTATAAAATGCACTTAAATACATTACAATATACAATAGTAGTACACGATAAAAATATACCCCACACAGTATTTAGTTATAGTATGCAGTTGCAGACAAAAATGAGTATTACAGTATTATATAATACAGTATTTAGTTATAGTATGCAGTTGCAGACAAAAATGAAATGAAAACTTTGAATATTTTCTTCTTAATAAATAAAGAAAAAGGTTATCTAATTTTTATATGAAAAATTAAAATCTCTTTAAGATTCATTTAGCTCTCCACACTAAATCATTCATGATGCAATGAAGTCAGTCCCCCCCCCCCACACACACACACACACACACACAACTTTTAAGACACCTTCTGGCGTAACCCATTGCACCATCAATGAATAAGTCAGAGACACACTTTTATTTCAAAAATGCTTCAAAGCGTGCACAAGTCTTAAAAATCCTGATATTATTCTTATCATAATAACATTAGCATTCTTTATCATATGTTCAAAGATAATTACATTGAATTTAATATATAACTCATCTCTCTAAGTAATCTGGAATGTTTAAAGAGATAAATTTTATGTGAAAATCAATGCAATTATGTTTTAACATTTGACAAGAAATGTTAATGTAATTGCGAATAATATTGGACTTCAATCATTGTTCTCTGTACACGTTCCGCAAAGTAATATTATAAAACTTGCAAAAAAAGCCACGTGTACATGCACAAAACTTGTTTAGTTAGTAAAATATTAAACGTTAAATAACTGCCAGTAAATTTCAAACACCAAAGTTGAGATATTAATATCAGAAAAATTAGATCAGGATTCCCCAAGAACAAAAGAAGAAAACGGTTAAAGGTTAAAACATTTTGTTACACAACAAATCAGGTTTTGACACCAGAGTGTAACAAATAAATGTAACAATTCACTGACGTATGTTCAATCAATTAGATACAAATGGATTATTACACATATATAGATATATAAAGATTGAATTATCATAAAGAATGCATTAAAACATGTATTGGTATCAGTAAAAATTAAAATATTATCCATTCTTACAAGCAGGAAAGTGAATAGTATGAAATACATTCAAGAAATCATTGGCGTGCATGAAACGACAAATCACGAAATTTGAAACTTTCCTTTATCACGTTTAAAAGAACGATAGGTAACGATAGACAAGATAGATTACAAGAAATAACCAATAATAATTACATTAAAGTACTTACCACTATTTATTTGGGTGCATCGTCGTCTATAATTCATAAACCATTCCTTTCTTTCTCCTTTTTCCACGCCGCATGGCCATTTTGTCAGCGTCACCTCGCAGTTTCGTTATTTGCTCTTCTTGGATCCTTTCCATGTTCTCCTGAAACATATTCACGATTCACTTACGTTACATTATGTACTCGTACCAATACTTTCAAGAATTACGCTATTTAAATTTATAATAAGTAAATTCTCATCAAGAACGTACCTCCCCTGTTAACAGTTGCGAAGCGCACGAAGGAATGATGGCGGAGCGTCGATCGATTGCAATCGATTGCAACTAGTGACCACTAGAGGCAGAGCGATTGCCATTATTCTATCGATGTTCACGTCGCAGTTCGTCGATGATTCAATTAATTATATATAAATCAATTAATTCGTTAAATAATTGGTAAATAATATTGTATATATGTGAGTCTTCTATCTCGAGAAAGAGTGTAATGAACGTAGAAGAATTAATTGCGCGGTATCGTCGACAACGATGCAACGCCAACGAAAATGGCGGGAAGCAGGACACGAAATAGCATCTTTCTATGGACCAGAAAAAGAAACTGCACCATTGGTAAGTGAATTTAGATACTATAATATAGAACAACCGAATATCAGACGGGAGAATATTGTTTAATTAATTTTTTATTAGCAAAGATAGAAAGAGTCTATGTTACGTAACATTTAATTCTCCTTCGACTGGATGCTTTGAATGCATGAAATACATTTGCATATTTTCGATATTCAACATTCGTTCTAATCGTATATAATGGAATATTTTCCCTTCGTTTTCCTGAAATGCATTTTCGCGGCAGTAAAACAGAAATTCACGGTTTAAATATACGAACGTACGATCAATTCGAATGAATTTTTGTTAGTTATTTTCTCGAACGAAAGCGATGATAATTTTATCCACGCTTTCGACGCAAGAAATATTCTGAAAGCTGGAATCTTGATTTTCGGAATTTATACGCGGGGAGGGATTTACATTTAAAACCACGGATTAACGTATGCCGTGGAACCTCACATGGTCGTAACGGTATCATTACAGGGGTAATATACAATTGCAGGTTCAACGGTACGTCATATACGTAAATATAAAGAACGTAGAGGCATGAATAATAAACAGTCGGAACGAGAAATTATCGTATAATGGCTGCCTTCTGGGCGACTAACAAGCCCTTGACAAATTTGATCGTCCTCTGAATACTTTGGAAAGTGATTTAAACATTCTTTTTCAATTCGAACCTCGTTGATCTCTTCAAGCAATTCACTTCACTGTTTCTAGTATATAGCCTTCGGAATATTTTATAGATTTTCACTCGTTACACTTATAGAGGCCATACTCAAACTATATGTTATTGTTTTTAGTTCGAGTATGGCCTCTATAACTGTAACGAGTGAAAATCTATAAAATATTCTGAAGGCTATAATATATGACTATATGTTATCGTTTTTAGTTATGTTTAATAACGATTGACATTGTCGAATGAATATTATTACATTCTAGTATGCAGTTCGTATCAGTAATATTTTCTTTCTCCAACAAAGTGGTCAACAATGAGGCCCAACAATATTTAGGGATCAGAGATTAGAATGTATGGAAATGTGAATATTTTAAAATATCAAACGGCCCATCTCAAGTTTAGGACCACATTTGACCCTCTTATACCGTTTATTTTGAGAACGATCAAGTTGAATCCACGATTGGCAAAGAAAGCCGCCGTTGCGAAACGAATCGGCATACCTTTCGCCCCTTGTCGTTTCGCTTCCCAACTTTTTCCCCTTTTTTCGGCCGAAGTAATCGGTCTAATCGACGAGCTTTGTCCATGCCCCGATCCGTATGTCGGATATGCGTGCACGGGGGGACGAAAAAATTGGGTGGCCAGGACAGATCGATGCGAAATGGAAGGAGCGACCATGCTCTCGCGATGAATGGCTGGTATTATTTTATCGGCGATCGGGTTGGATTGGAAATTGAAAAACAACGAAGAACACGACCGACGAAAGTGGGTCGTGTGGGGCTTCCCTGGTTTCTTTTTCTCGCGGTTCCTTTACGATTCGATTTGTCTCCAGACGTAGCTAGTACCTCCAATGCCGTTATAGGCCCGTATGCCTCCTTGACCTCGGATAAATCAGACCTCTGTCGTCCGAAGTTATGTATTTCAGTAATATTTTGTCGTGCCTCTCTGGCATGAATTTTATTATACAAATTTACCATTTCTTCGATAAATTCAAAGAACAAATTTAACGATAAAGCACGAAATTAAATGATCATCGCCGTTTCGACCAATCTCTGCTACTTGTATGGCGCAATTTATTGATGGGGCATAAATCCATGCGGGACACTGGGACGCACCATTACAGCCGGCGTGAAACAAATAATAATATCCGTCTCCGTTTGAACATAATACGTTACACATATAACGCATATTTATTGAACATATTTCATGATACGTCGGAATATGGGCTTAATTTTGTTTGAACGACGAAGCTGTAATAATAAAATAAAATAAATTGATACGTGGTGCGTGATAGGGTGTAAATGTCACTTTCAAATATTTATTCGGAACTTGAATTTTTTGCCCTAATGGGCCACGTAACTGCAACGCCATCGTCATCATTATTATTATTCACTGTACTTATTACGTATACTTAACCTTTTCGGTGCTCTGCGCGAATATACTCGTCAAATTATTTTGTTCTTGTCGTGGTCAAGACGAGTTAAATCGCACGAGCTTATTGTTAACGAGTTAATGAGTTAACTCGTTTTGAGCACGACAAGAATAAAATAATTTGACGAGTATACTCGCGCAGAGCACCGAAAAGGTTAAATACATGTTAATGATACAGAATACGATATAATTTTAAAAGTATACGAATACCGATACTAACCTAACGACCCAAAGGGTTCGGCGGGAAATTTAAATGAAATTTGTCTACCTAGCATTAATGTTTACTTATTTTCCGCGGTATCCTTATCTAGAATTTTCCCAATGCAAACGCAGATTCCGTCGCGTTGCTCGCGCGTAAAGTACGTAATCGATACCTCGAACGCTCCATCGACGCTGCTGATTCGCGAAAATCGCGCGCGTTTACCGATACGCTTCGAAGGCTCGCTTCCAAAGGGAGACGAAATAACTCTCCCGGCGATCGCGGTAAAAGAAAAAAAAAAAAGAAAACGAGAAATCAGGAATCGCTGACGGGGCACGGGCGGAAAGTGTGTTTTCCAGAGAAGACGCTGAAAGCGCTGGAAGCGAGGGAAAACGTTAATTTTCCAACGTCGCGCGACGTTTTCCACAATTTTTTTTTCAATCTTCCCTCGCGATCGAATACCATTTACGCGCCATTGTTTGCGTGACACATTTCCATCAATACGCTTCGGAAAATACGTTGCCGTGGAATAATATTTGCGCTAAAAAGTGTAAAAATATGGACCGAGAAGAAGCGATGGAAGTTACAGTTTTATGGGTCAAGAGTTCGCGTAAAATTGTTCTCGGATTGATATCGCTGGATGAGTGAAGCGAAAGCGTGGATAGGTGAAGATGAAATTGTATAACGTGCGATTTTACGAAGTAAGAAATCAAGAAACAGTTATTTATAGGTTGTAAAAATGGCGACTTTGGTGACACCGCGACTACCGTTTCCATTTTCGTTGCTGTTTGTAGTCGAAGGCTCTCGATGACTCGGAGAAGATTCTTTTGACGAAAAATAGAAAATGGCATCGGTGTACGTATCTAGAGGGCATTTATGCGGCGATGCATTCGCGGCTGGCGCGGCACGAATACCCATCGGCACGAGTGCACGTGTTACGGATGTAAACGGCGAGCGTGGCGGTGAATTTAAAATCAGGGAATAACTTGCACGATCGGCCGCCTCTTTGGCGCTTCCCGTTTGCATCGAATCCCCGTTCCTAGTTGTTCTCTTTCATTCTTTTTTTTTATTTCTTTTTTTCTACACCATGGCCGGACTAATTTCAGTTTCGCAGTGATTACGTTGTCGTTGCACCAACCTACAGCTAAATTTTTGCAATCTCTAACATTTTCATTTTTAAGAATGCAAATCTGAAAATGTAAATCTTGAAAAGTTTGTCTTTTCCTAAGCATTTCGATGAATAATAATTTAGTAAACCCTTTGACATATCTCTGACGGTATGCGAATATTAATATCATAAGTTCCTACGAATATCCCGGCCATTTTGGTGAATTATCATTTTTCGTCGTTACTCGTTGTTGAGGTGATAACCAAATCGTGGAAATTGCGTTTGAATAAATCATTTCGATCAGCGTCGGGACACTGGTGCCCGTTTGAAATAGTTCATTTAATTTATGATTAAAGAGTTGATTACCGAAAATTGAGAAATATTGATCACTCGACCGGCGATATATACAGCGTTTAATATCGGATGCTTTTTTTTTTTTTTTTACTTCGCGTTCAATCTTAGATTCGAGTCCTTGATCACCGGGATCCAACAATGGCGTACGATTCTCTTTGTTGGGGAAACGCGGAAAATCGTCTTTTGAAACGAAGGGATCGAGGAACGAGACAGTTTTTCGATAAAATCTTTTTGTGCGTGGACAGAAATACGGGCGCGCCGGTATCTTCTCCGTTTAACTCGATTCGAAGCTACAATAGGATGGAATGATTTTATAGAAGTCTCGAAATTACCAGACCCAAGAATGTAATAAAAATCTATGGAGCGCCGTTCGTGCTATTTCTAACCATCGGTTTAATATAAAATAAATCCCAACGAGCGTTTCACTCTGCCGTTATCAGAACGTTCAAATATCAACGAAAGAATTCCATATATTCATCTAGTCCTAATTCTTTTTCCGTTTAAATGTATCTCTCTTCATTGATTCTTTCGATCGATCTATAGATTTTAAACGAACCATCAAAGTTCATCGTTATTATACTCGTTGATATCGTCTGGCGAATCGAAAATTTAATCGGAGATTGGGATAGCTTGTGGATGAATCGAGGATGAATCTCGTTAGGTGGCGAAGAATCCGCGACTGCAGATCTTGTAATAAGCAACGAAAGGGTTAATTAGACGAGACACGGTTGCGGAGGCTCGTCTACTTTGTTAGTGCTAATTATACTTTGTCATCGGGCACAACGGGAGCTTTACACTCCAATTACCCGAGCCGTTATAGTTTTCGATCACCGAGCGTTCAATTATAATGAACGGTTCCTTTTTGATGACCAGAACTCTCGCAATTTCTCCCTCGAGAAGAGCAGTTTGCACGGAAAACGAATCGTCGAGGTCTTGTTTTCCCTTCAAAAGAGGTTACTTTTTGAAAATTTTCTGGATCCGTTTTCGAGTGGAACCTTTTAATGATGATGGTAGTCTTTGAAGAATTGATATCGCTCTTATTCTCACAACTGAACTTCGTGTTAGGTCGATTCGTAGATCAAATGACGCTTTCAGGAAACCTTTTACAAATGGCGATTTTCCATTTGCCTGCTACGTGGAATCGAGTGATAATTAACAATGCTGATTATATAAAAAAAATTGAGATTTCTACATATACTTACATTTTTATAATATAAGTTATATTATAAATTATATTACTGTGCAATGATACACACACACACACACTTACACTCACACATACACGGACACCACAGTATTTAGAAGTAAATTGTAAGTTGGTGCGTGAAAATACCGTCACTATCGGGCGAGACGAATGAATCCGTCACTCGAAAATGCCTCATTATTTACGGAGATGAATTCAAAGTCGTCCGAAGTTTAATCTACACGTGCCAGCGGTGCTTCGGGTCGCGAAATGGTCCGGTTAACAGGTTAATTAGCGCTCGTCATGTTTTTCGCGATTAAATAAAAGTTCCGCTCGGCGAATTAACTTTTTCACCTAATCACGATGGCGGGGAGGATAGGGCGGGCACGAACGCGACAATGGATTCTCCCGTCTAGCGACTGTTTCACGATGAAAACGCGACAATCACGGCGTCCGCCGCGTTCGTTAATTATGAAGAAGCTAATTATTCTTCATCGTGGACCGTAATGAGCTTTGCACTTCAATTACATTTTCGTCGTCGCGTTTCGCTTTGATCGCCGCCCATTCGACCGTAACGAATCGTCCTTTCGACGGCGCCGCGACTTACGAAAACTTACCGCGGTAAATACGTCAGAAAATTGCTATTTTATAGTAACAGTTTGGTTAAGGAATCGGGAGAGAGAAATTAAGTTTTCAACAAATTCACGTCGGTTCAAATTCTGTTTCTGGTTATGGAAAAATTATGAAAATATTTTTATTTTATACGCTACATATTTACAACATTCATATTCCAAAACGTATATTGTCATTTTTATCTTAGTCTTCGCGATATAAATTTGCGATGTCCAGCTTCAGAATTTTGTTACTTTCGTCAGTAATCGATCATAGAAACGTAAAATATCTGCATTCTGAATGTATAATGCTTCCACCTCCAATGCTAGACCTCCATTTTCTTACGTCTAACATGTTTTGACCCGTCGTAGGGCAGAACTCCCTGGGCATTTTTTTTTCTTCACCTTCATTGCCATAATCCATTTACTTACACCATAAATTTAAAAATATACAATTCCCGCCCTTTTCTTACCGGTAAAGATGAGCACCAGCGATCTATAAAGGGTTAAAAGAATGACCAAGAGTCCAATGAAATCTACGGTGACCAGTGGGATGGGTACAAACAAAAAAAAAGAATTGCAGCTGTATGCAATCGATAGCAAACAAAGCAACAAGTGGTGAGTGATCAATCTCCCGACAGCTGTTCGACGAAAGATCCCCAACTCCGATGGTTGGATTCCCTAAAATCTCAGAAACGTGAATGATCACGAAACTCCACCCACTTTCAACGCGTCGTCAAATCCCCATCCCACGAGCGGAGTGGGTCGAGCCGAACGGCGGAGCACAAATAGAAAAAGTAGAGCCCGGAATACGAAATAATTGGCTGGAGGCTGCGGTCGACGTCGCGCTCGGAAATCGGCCATATTTTTCACCGCTCACAAAAAGATTCCATTCGGTTCGAATAGGTCAGCCACGGCCTACATGCCTCGACCCGCTCGCCCAGGCCCGTAGATCTCCGTGTCTCGATCGTTTTATTTGGGAGAGGAGGTGGTCGTCGAACTATCGGCCAGAACAATGGTCCATTTCAGCGGGTACAAGGCGCTCGTCGCCCTCGTTCCTCCACGGTGTTCCCTTGTCTCGTGTTTGCGTTCTTGCGGTCTGGACAGGGCTTTCGCAAATTGCGTTTCGTGCAGAATCCTGAAACCGAACGTGCCGAGTGAACTGACCATCGTGTCCCGGAAGGAGCTCCTCCTTTATTCCCGACCTGACAAGCCTCTCTGTGGATCCTCCGGAGCAAGGCCTCTAGGAAGTTTAAAAACCTTGCTAGACCAGGCAATACTTAGTCACCGAACTAGCTTAGGAAGACCTAATTTCAAAATGGAACTCGACGGTAACCATGTCGGTAGACAATTGTTTACCACTCAGATGTGGTCACGGTAAATCCCCTTTAATGGAATCACAGTCTCGAGTCAATAGACGCATCCCTATAACCCAATTCGATTCCCCGGTGTTCGTCTACTTTTCCTACTCGAGTGACCAAACCCCCACCACCACGGTGTTTAACAATGCTTAGACTTCCGATGATTTCGTTAGGGAAGGTGTTCTTGTCCTGACAATGTCGTTAACGCGCGACGAGGACCGAGAAGAAGCTCGTATGTAGGTCAGGGCTTCAGAAAGCTCTAAATATGAATGCGAACGGATGAAGTAGGAAAGGATGTAAAGACGTAAAAGTAGCAAAAGAGTTGAAGCTGAAAGCAGTTCGTTAGGGCGGACAGTGATAAGCGGGTCAACAGGATACGATGAGCTTCATAAATGTAGAAAGCGAGAAACGGTCCGAAAGAGACTCTCGCCTTTTTTCCCCGCCCCCTCTAAGATGTACATTTTACGTGAAATATTCCCGGGCTCCGCTGGAAGTTTCGCGGAAATTGAAATTAGAATGAATCGAGTGTCCGTTTCTTTCTGGTCTCGCGTATTATTCGAGCTCGGCTACTTTGAAACGGCGCGGAAACCTAGAAATGCTCATGAATTGCACGGGGAGTGGTTGTCGCGACGGTTGACGCTCGGAGTAAGTTATTTTCAGAAAAAGCTTGGCTCTCACCTTTATACCGGAGTATAACGAAAGTTTCTCAGATTCTGAGCACCACCTAGGAAAAAGTTCCGTCGGATACTTGAAGCTTGCGCAATCCGACGTGGCCCCTCCGAGTGAAACTTATTTAAACGAAAGCAGAAGTTCCGTTTTCGAAACGTGACATACGGTGCGGGCTTGCTTCTGCAAAAGTAAGTTGATAATGTAGAGAAGAATTTTCTCGTACGAGGTACCGTTTCCGAAATAATCGACTCTAAAATTACGCGGGGCAGGTGAATAGCTTGACGCGCGTCCCGTACATCGTTAAAATTCGTTATCTTGGAAAGGAGCAGTGCTACGAAAAAGTTCTACTCCACATTTTCGGTGCATTTTTAGACGAGGATTGCTATGTTTTCGCTTAATACGCGAATAGCGGAACACCGTGTATAATAGACCTTTTAGAGAGAGTTGTTTACAGAGAGTATCTCCCTCACGGTTTCAAGAGTATCGATTTCTGAACTTGAGTCCCCACCTCTCGAAACTGGTCGACTCAGGCCGCCGATTGCTATTAACAAGATCATCGATTTACCTTTCCCCGTGCTCGGGGAGGCATCGAACCGCCCCCTCCCCTCCCAGATTCACGAACAGTTCGCTGTGAACCCGGCAACAATAGCGATTACAGCGTGCTCATTGTGCACGGTATTTGAGCGACAAAATGAGCGTGCATCGGACGAGCGTCTGTTAGCCTGGGCGACAGGGTCGTCGATCCTCTGCAGTTGGCAGGAAATAATTAAAAATAAATTGTAGACGCGGAGGAGGCCGGATAATCAGCGTAAAGCGTTTCGCCTTACCAATTACACGTCGGATAACGATTTTGCCCCGTAACGATATTACTCGGTATAACGTCGTTACGTCGGCATAACGCGACGCAAAAGTGCCTCCCTCCCCCCGCCGAGTTCCGGTGCCACCCAACCCTGGTCCTCTCCCCTCGGCCCCGGCTCGCGTCCTCTCTTGATTTTTTTATTATCGTCGGGCCTCTTCATTACGAAAGATTGAAAAGGCAACGGGACGAACGGTTCAGCGGCCGCCAATGCGCCGTAAATTCTGATCGGAGCCGCGCCCGAAATTGGGGTGCCCTCTAAAGCACCCCCGGTGTATCGAGGGCTTTAATAATTGCGCCGGAACGAGCGTTGCTTGTGGATTTGGCGCTCCCGCCTCGGGGCTCGGCCGTTTGGTAAACACGTGCCAGGTTGAGGAGAATTTTTGGGAATAATGGCTGCGAAGAAGCACGAGGTAGCGGTTGCTGAAATGGATTAGAGTGGAGAGGGTTGTCTGTTGCAGTTTATCCCTCTTCTCTGGCTGTTGAGATGTCTAGCTTTTCGTTTAAGCTGGCAGATAACTCGTTCGTTCGCTCGTAGCGAGACGGTTAATGCTGTGGTAGAACTGAAATCTTTTATTTCGTTGCTTATCTATTGTTGCTCGTCTATTGTTTATGTAGCAATTCGATTTAAAATAGTTGAATTGCTAGACATCAATATCAACATGGGCACGAATATAAATAGAAGCAATTCTTTCACGTACATGGGGGTTACACGCGCTATCCCATGGAGTCTACAGAGTCCATGTGCCCGGAGTCTACATCCACGGAGTCCATGTGTCCGAGGTCTGAATGCACGGAGTCTACGTCCACGAGGTCTACATGCACGGAGCCCATGCTCAACCGTGACCAGTAGCTTTTGCAATCCCGGTTATCCCTCTTTAGGACAGACAACAGCGTCACGTAGCTTTTCATTAGAATATCGAGGAATGCCGTCGCCTCGTTTTCTCTGGGAAACAAAGAGCCGTGTCACGTTGGTATTCGTCAGAGTAACGACCAACACGATTGCCTAGCTGTTCGTTATAGCACTGTCCTGCTGTTTCTCGCCGAACGCATCGAAGACTACCTCGCATATCCGGGGCTTAAAGGTACAAGAACCAAGACGATGTCGGGACAATTTCCAGCATACTGGTGCGCCGCTGGTACCGCAAAAAAGTAGAAAAGGTCTGACTGGCGGTGAAAGGGTTCGCAAATCACGCGTATGAATCACGGTGCCGCGGCGTGTCGTGTTATTAATTAAATGCCTCCGATGGTTCCAGTCTGATAAGTCCGGACTCGGAACGGAAGTGAAACGATCTGGATGATCGTTAGATCGAGCGGTGCAGGAAGATTTTTATCGTAGATCCGAAGTAATAGAAAGACAATCAAATCGCCCGAACTGGATCACGACTTGAACCCTGGTTAAAGCCAGTTCCCCTATTCGTGCTTGTTCCCAGTCCATCCGCGATCCTTTTTTTCCGTAAGGCCGGCCGATAAAACAATGGCGTTTCCTCGGTGCCAGGGAGTCACTTAGCCCCGACGTGCATCGGCTCGAGAACCAATCTCGGATAATTAATAGCCCGGTCTCTATCGATCAGAACCGACGCCACGGGATCCTGAATCGAACGAGCACAATACCACGGTAATTGCTTTATACTTATAAGTTGCGAGCCCGTTTGCCCTCCCTCTCCGTCCGGCATATTGTGCTCTGTAAACCGCGAGCGATAGGTGTACTCGTGCGCTTATACGAGGTGCTCCGAAAGCAGCCTCTTATAGATAGCTCGATCGCGTCGATTGAGCGAAAAAATCCCTTGGCGAGAGAGCGAAGGTTCTTATCGAAGAATTTTTATTGAAAATAGACTGTGAGGGACTTGGTGATGCAGCGTCTCTTCATCTCAGATTTGTCATGGGTATTGAGGTCTCGATTTAACCCCTGTAATTTTATTAGAAAGATTTGAAGAAATTCCTCCTGAACCTTACGCTATCCTTAGTTACATCGCGCAAGGTTGGCTGGCGTTGTTCTAGGCCACCCGTTGTATACCAAGTGGCAAATATCAGCGAAACACCCCGTATATATTTATAGGTACGCCCATTCGAGTGGCTCCCACGCGACCAGAGAAAAAGCTCGTTACCGTGACTTTCTAGGTCCTCCTTTCCGGCTCGGTGTCTTCCCTTTCCTCCTCCTCCAAGCCCCTTTCTCGATCGCTCCCCCTTCTCGTTCAATTACACGGCTAAAGTAATGATTGATATGCAGCTTATCGAGCTCGCGCAACGACCAAGATCCATTTAATGCCTCTCTCTCCGTGCCCGATGTCCGCGAACACGCGTGTACACGTTGAAATAATGACGACCCAGTGCTCGCTCGCGCCCGCGTGTGTGTGTTACCCATGCGCCGGATTTATGGGGTTGACTCGCTGTTTTACCGCCCAAGGAACCCTGGTGCCTCGAACGGAATTTATGTCTATATAACCGCAGTATAGTTTTCGGCACCATGTTGCGATTCCTGACGCTGTATTTCCGTTCGATAGACCAGAGTTATCGGAGTTTTGAAATAACGCGCCAGGCGATTTGTTGAGGTCTCAAGGTCCTCTCAAATAGCAGCCCTCCGCTCAAGGATGGGATTTGTTGCGTTCCGAGGATCAGCCGACTTGGGGTTACGGGGGAATCGTTAGGTGAACCACTGCTTGGCTGATCGTGTTTTGATTTGTGTTGTCTACGACTAAACCTGGAATGAGCAATCATCGTTTTAACATCGCTAAACTCTGTTTACCTAGGGAACACTGTAATGCCATTCACCCGAGTAGTAATCCCAAGGGTAACGCGCTCGTCGGTGTTCTCTGGAGCCACTGGGACCTCTGTCCACTTAGGCCACGTTAGAATATCGAAGGATGTTTCAGCGTAGGATTACCGCCACTCTAGTCGTCCCTATTGTATCGATACCCACTCTTCCATTCTAGTTTCGTTTGAAACACGATAGGACCCTGTGGTAATGTCCGCTAAAACGATTTCCCGTTCGAAATCCCGAGTCAGTCCTCAGGAAGGGATTTCTCGATTCGCAACGCGTATTCTATCTTCTCCCGTCGCATCGAGTAAATAAATTTTCCCGCCACTTGTCGCTGAAAAATGCACCGGGTAAACCGGGTAGAAGCGTCCGATGTTATCAATTTCCCGTCGGTCGTCCTTTTCTCCCCGTAACTTCGCCCTTCAGCGGGACGTTAAAGCGAATCGCTGCTGGAACACCCAGCGGCAGGCTTATCCGTACCCAAGCTCGGTACGTTTAAACAAAATACTCGCGGCCGACGTGGCTTGCGGGGAGCTGCTCGTAAAATCGACGGTCGTACGACGTACGACACGACCTGGCGCGCCACCTCCCATAAAGGTCGATTACTTATGTACCCTTGCCCGTCCCCCTCCCCTACCCTCCTAGCCGCGGAGTATCTTCTTCTGGAACACACCAACGGATGAGAAAGAGGATCGTGGGGAAATCGTGGAACGCGAAGGAGGCGACTACGATATTTGTTAGCCGGTTTTATCACGGCCGCCTCTATTCTTGAATCGTCGAGGGCGTTCTTTGATACCGCGACAAAGGAGTCGAAAACGCGTAGCCGAGGCTAGTGCAATTACCGTCGCCGGTCAGCGGACAGTAGCTATGCAAGCAGATTGCGTTACCGTAATTGATTAGGCGAGGGTAATTGCTGGTAATTAGAGGATCGAGAGCAACGCGCGTCCTTGTCTCTGGTGTAGTGTTCTCGATCCCGGGCGAGTTCCTGGACCGGCAATTACGCAATAACTTGAACTAGCTGCGCCCGGTTGAAAATACAGCGCGAGGGATGACAAACGCGTCGACAAACTTGAACGGGGCGTTTTGCGCAAACGTTGCGGCGTTGGCTGGAAAATATCGTTAGTAGCAGCGTTACTAAACTTGTGCCCTGTACCATCCGAAAGGTTGGTTTTACGGTAAAGTCTGCATGAATGCACAAATTTCTCTACGATAAATGCACTGGTTCGGTTCCGTGTTTGTGCATTTATGGGGACTTTACTGTACCTCTAAAGGTGCAAATGTTTTTCCTTTGTATTTTTCTACGGTTACATCGATCGTGACTTTAATGGACGATATCATTAAAAGCGTCCCAGTATCGGCTCCGCGTTTGCCGCGCGACCGATGTTGAAATTGTAACATCGGATAAACTGGATCCGCCTTTGACAAGAGTAAATGTAATTTTGTCGTATGCGGCAGATTGTGTTTGCTCACAAATATCAGATAACGTTCGGGATAAAATATCGACTGCCTTTGGACGAGCAATTTCCATTACATTACGCGCGTTATTGAAGTTTACGTCGCAGACCGCCGACTGTTCCCCCCTCCCGGAACCCTCGAACGAGCCCCAGAGCACGCGACGTCTGTTCGTCGTCAACAAAATATTAATTCCGCGTTTTCACCTCAAAGAGGGACACCTCCCGCCAATCAGAGGCACCTCGTCGGGGCGCAACTCAAGGAATACCGGTTACACCAAAAACAAGGCCGTCGAGCTTCAGTCGTCGCGCTCATCCAGTTTACGAAGTCAAAGTTAGCTGCAATTCCGAACTCAGCAATAAGCTCCGCGCAGAGATTCACGGCGACGCAGAGACCGAGGTACAATTGCGACATCCGGTACAAGTCTCGTGCCAGGTTAGGGCCAAAGGCAGAGGCCTGGTATCGCGGAGCGTTCGAGAAATCGAGGCCAGGCTGCGAACAAACGGCCCCATTGCGTAAAGAAAGAGCTGGACGTGCGAAGGTTCGCACATCAAAGGAGGCGTGAGCGTTGCTGTACACGATAGCCGTGTCCCGATAGGATCGAATCTGGCCTCCGCTTATCGATAACGGCCCGTTCAACGGCTGTCTGCCCCATTGCGCCACGTAAACGCGCATAGATCCGCTTTACCCAATAATCCGAACAAAGTAGGTATTCTCGTGGACGTTGCCAGTGTATGAAAGCACGGCCAGGAACGCAGGTCTCGCTGTTTCCAAAGGAAATTCAACGGGAGGGGAGGGCTGAGGTGTGATGCAATTGGGATCGCGAGAGGGGAGTCTTTACGCCGGCACAATGGGATGCTTAACCTGTTGGATACGAAACGCTCTCGACTCGCCTTTTTATGCGTTCAATGGAGATGCACAGCAGGGCCTAATTCCTGCGAGCTCTGTGGAAGTATGCGGGGGTCTGAATAAGCTATCGTCTCGGTACACCTGGCTCGGTAAATATTGAACATCCTCCGGCTTGTTGTGACTCACGGATAAAACGACTGCGGGACTTCATTACACGGTTCGATTCACGCTATCGTTTCAGTGTTCCTGATATAATCGTTAACAGACCTTTACACAATATCTTGAATTACCAGTTCGTTTAATGATACGATTAATAAACTCGTTCGGCACAGAGCTGATAAGGCCGGTTGATACGAGGTGGAGGGACTTGTCTGTTTTGTTCTGTTCTAACGAGACTGAACTGGTATTTAGATCGCAGTCGACCGAGGCCCGACTGTTAAGAACCGACTTCGAAGGTGTGATAAGTATATGTTTATAGAGCATTTTTACGATGAGGATAGATTGTAGAATACATTAGTCGAGAGGCAACGAGAACGCAGAGTTTATTATTAAGGACCCAAGGTTCTTAGGATTCTATTGGTCACTGTTTAAACATGGCCGGTCCAGAATGGGCCTCGAACGCGTGCTAAGCTAAGCCTCTGACGTCATTTCCAAATTCAGCGAGCCCTCCATTCTACGCGCTACATATTCGTGGACAGTATTCAATTGTCAAGCCGAACCAATTAACATTTTCGCTCTTCATCGAGCCGCGTCGGGATTCCATCTCGGCAAATATTAATTAGTCTGCGGCGAACGCGGAGGGGAAAAAAAACCGAAGAAAAGAGTCGAAAAGCGGAATCCAGCACGGGTGCAATGGAACGGACGCGGTCGGCTCGCGTTCCCGAGGGTGCATCGAAAATAGAAGGGAAACAAATAGAGAAGAGGATGGATTAGGTAGCAGCACGTGAACCTCCCGACGTACGCACGACTAGAGACCAGTGTATACAAGCTTGGCCCTCGCGTACACCTTTGTTTGCATTCGATTTTAAGTCCGCGCTGCTGCCGGCGCTGCTCGTCGAACGAGCAGTCCCGCGAAACTTCGCTTCCCTCTAATTATTGTTGACTCCAGTCTGCGCCGATAATAGGCTTACGCGTCCGATTATTTCCGTGTTTCCAATGTTGTCGTCCCTGTAACGTGGCCGCCGCCCCGACCGTTTCCGCAAAGTCGATCGCCGGCCGCAGACTCTCTGTGGCTCCTGTTACATCCATTGTTCTGTCGCGTTGCTTTCGGCTCGATCGTTTTGCGCAAAAAGGCAACCCTACGTGACCGTCGGGATGGGGATTGCAAGTTTCGGTGTCAAAAAATGCGCGAAATTATTGATCGCGGTGCTGTGTTACAAAACGCAATTAGTTTTCTTTTTTTATCGATGTAACGGGAAAGAAGATTCTTTGGGGAGGTTACGCGACCGAGAGGTGTTTTTTATACGTGACTAGTAATTTTTGTACGAGACGCACACGCACGGGGTCCACAAGCACGGAAACTACATACAGAAGCTTTGTCATTTATTACTGCTCATTCGTCGATTCTAAACCTAGCCTCATTTGCTCTGCAATCCAACATCTAATTGCTTCAATAATAATAGTTCGAACGTGTCAGCTCAAGTGTTCAAGTGTTCAGACACTTAGCGGCGCTGTCAAACGTCCTACTAGTTCGAGACGGTATCGATTTTCTGTAATCACGTTGATGCCTGCCAGATTTAGATTTCACAGGATTGTTGCCGACAGCAATAGCGTTACAGCGGTCCAGCATCTGAGCTACGAGAGGGCGACTTCAGCTCGATAAATCGATAGTAGAGTATTTGTTCGATTATTGGGCCAAAACTGGTTCCATATCGAAACTACAAGAATCTCCGATTGTATGTCCCGATAACCTGGACTCGGTGTTCGGTCTAGATAACCAGTTCTCCGGGCGAAACGGTTCCCGAGCCTTCCATTTCAAAAATTGCTTATATCGGAGATCTTGATACGTCTCGTTCAATCATAATGATTTTTACTGATAATGATTACAAGTATGCACAGATCCCAGCGTAAGATTGCAGCGCACTTTTTAACCCGGACTTAAGATTCTGGCTTGTACCGCGACCTAAACTGGCGTTTGGGATCGTGATTGGAATTAAACGTGGGATTGGAATTTAGGTTTTTAGATATACTTCGGATTTAATCTTGCGCTAAGAGTTAGACTCGCGTTTAGTCTCGTGTTCAAGCCTAAATATGGGATTGGTACATTAATCTTAAGGTAGACGTTAGGTATGGAGTTGTTCTGTTACTCGAGGTTACGTTCAAATTCATGCTCGGGCTCGCGTCCAGCTTTTGGACTCCGAACTAAACTCGCGATAATTGGAAGGCATGTAATTGCACGGTATCATGATTCATTTTCTGCAACAGAGCCACATCGATTCGCGCGCTCGATGAGAAACGTAGCGGGTTTGTTTCGAGCCTGTATTAAATCGCACGGTCTCGTACGGACAAACATCGATTGTTTGCTTTGAAATCGTACGTAAACCTGCCACGACCTGGAATCGATACGCGGAACGAAACGGTCGCGGATTAAATGACGAAACGGTGCTGCAGACGATCTGGAAACAACAGCTCCGTGGAGGGCTCTGTTTCTAACCGAATGTTTGGAGACAACGTACTCTGGAAAATCTTCTTATCGAAAAGGGTCTATGGACTCTGGAAGAGATTTTGCCCTCCCACGCTAGAAAGAACAGTCCTACTCGAAGTCTTTTTTTTTTTTATCGACATCAGCGATAGAAGAGCATCGCAATGGTGAAAAGAATATTGCTTGTACCTTTTGCTGCGGGATCGTTTGCACTAAAAGCAACCGTAGCAGAGGGTAGCTTAATGCAAAATTTAAATTATATCTGCATAGCTGTTCAGAACACATACTGATTCGTATCTTCTCTTTCTGTTTCAGGTAAGTAAACGTCCTCGTCTACGTGCCAATGGTCCATGCCTAGCTTGTCATCAACAATCGGCAACATGGCTGTTAAACAGACCCGTGTATCGATCCCCTAATGGAACAAGTAACCAAAGGAACCCTCGCGAAATTCCCAAACAGAACTCCTCGCGCCTTTGAGTAAAAAGCCGATCCCGTTGATGGTCAGGGAAAGATCAACGACCAAAGCGGAGACGGACCGCAGACGGATTCTCTCGCGAAAATACGAGAGGACAGAAGAAAAGGGGGCAGCGGAATGTCGAGACGTGTCTCATTGTGGGTGGAAAGTTAAGTGCGTTTCGCAAAACAGCCGAGATTCCTTTGAAGCCTCGTTCCGCGAGGATAAGAAAGGGTTCACTGTCCGCTTGTTTCACGCTGGCTGTCCTCCTCGCGCCGCTCTCGCAACGGACCGCTCCCTCTTTCTCTAATCCTCTCTTGTACGTTTTCGCGCGGGGTGACATCCAGATCCCGGAGGCTCAGCCTTTAAACTCCAAGCTGCTTTCACCCAGGCGTCGTCACCAGAGGTCCCGTCGGCTCGGATCAAGCTTTCCGCTCCTTGTCTAGCCCGCTCTTCTTCATGCACTCGGCCTGTAACTTTGCTACGGGATTTTGTATCGAATGCGACCCGCTGCCAGCTATAAATAATCGGTGTCCTTCCGCCGGCACCTAGGCTCCCCTGGTGACGATTTGTGATTTACTATTTGGAGGTATCGCGCCGTGAAACGATACAACCGCGAGGAATCGCGTTGGATCCGAGTCGACGCCTGTGGTTTATGGGAAACTTTAGAGAACGAAGGGGTTAGTAGGTACGGTTTAGAGGCGACTTCCCTGAACGGTGATACGAAGGACCTAGCCACTGGTGAGTTTGAAGTTTGGTATACTTCGACTTAGGTCAGCAGTTAGTTTACACCTACAGCCATTCTTGTAAGTATTTGTGCCTTCTATGTTCATTGAAGAAGTTTGTCTAAATTAAATGATAGATTCCAAATAAATTTGTCATTATATAATGTATAATGAAACATTGATTTGCAAACATCAAATCTATCATTTAAATTAGACAAATTTCTTCGATAGCCATAGAGGGTACGATTACTTATGGGACTAGCCCGCTAAGGATGTTACTCAAGACGAAGAAGACCCGGGTGTGCATATTATGCATTTTCACTTAAAAAAAAAAAAAATGAAGAAAGAACAAAGATGTGTGTAGTGTATGGTGTGTAGTGTATGGTGTACAGTGTACAGTGTACAGTATAATTTGTGTGTATAAAAATAATGGTATTACAAGAAGAACCCCGTGCTTTAGACTCCGTGCGTGTGAACCCCGTAGGTGTACATATCGCACATTGCTCTGGAACCATCAATGTGCGAGAGAAGAATGCACCATCGTCAGTCTCGAAGCTGAAGTTCCCCAACAATTTTCGCAGTATTAAGACACAGGCAACAAAATACCTATTCGTCGAGTGCCAGGCGCATCTCCGTCCCCACTCCACTCAACTGCTGAAACGTACGCTCGCGACGAGGAGGTACTTAATTCCTCCCGTGCCTGGGCACAAAGATGGCATTCGAGAAAAATGCACTCGCATACCAGCCGGCTAATCGTCGCTGAAAGAACTTAACATTGCCGCCTACAGTTGTCTGCGAATAGCTGCTCGCAGCGGGCGGTAATAAGCGCTTATCTTTAACGCGATAGTAAAGAGCCGCCCGTTAACACCGCGGACAATCACGGCCCGTGAGAGCGGAAGAAGTCACTCGAGGCGATCCATTGCGCTCGAAAGGGTGAAGTCTTGAATACCTATCCAGCTGGAGATTTCTTCTGATCCCACCGCGTCTGTGATTCTCTGCACACATGTGCCCGGGCCACTCAATTAAATCGTTCTCATAAAAACAGTGCCCCGAGGGCACGATTTCTCCCGTTATACACGAACTTTGGTTGGCCACTTGGAGCTTGTGCTTTCTACAACCCCCGTGCTCTTCATCTAGACAAGTTGATAAAGGAAGGGATGTCTGGAATAATCCGAGGAACCTTTTTTGATCGTGGGATGATTTTGGAGGAGCGTGCGTGGTATGTCATATTTTTTGGACCAACCTGTATCTACCTCTAATGAGCCCACGCACTCTTGAGTCTCCACGACTGACAACTGACCAGAAAAAAATCATTTTGAAAACTCTGTTGGCCTCTTGAACCAAGATATAAGTACTCAGTCTAATAGTTCTCGTAGAAGCAGCAGGTTGAGGTCTTTCCAGTTAGGTACTAAAACACACTTCAATCCTTTCACCTAACTGACAGACGGCACGCTAACAGCTGTCGTGGCCGAGGAATCTCTTTCTAATATGTTAGGACACTTGTATGAAAACGTCCTCTTCGTCGCTGTAACTCATTTAACAAGGTGCGTTCGAAACGGAAAAAAATACAGTGTACCCACAACTCGGTCTCAAATGAGAGATTCTATTTTGTCCTCTGTATCTACCGAGGAGAATCGAGCATGTCTTTCGAAAGCGTCGTCGTTCGAGCCTGGCTACGATGCCATGTAATTAGCTTCGGTTTCAGCCGGTTGTACGAATGTTAATTGGCTAAAACGCGCCTCCCATGCGACGCATTGAGATCCGCTCGCACGTGTGCATCGACGCAGCGGTGCAATTTGCAATGGATCTCTTTGAGTTAGGGTTATTTAGCGCCATTATGTTTGGGATTTCGAGTGCGGATGCGAGGGTTACTGCTAAGCAAACCCAGGCTTTCCAATACAGACCTAAACGACGATTCTAGATTCGTGGTGCATGCGTCGACGCAATGGTCCCGACGATGTAGGTCAGCCGCGAATCGAATATTAATTGGTTTCAAGTCGGCGATGTTTAGTGGGTTAAAGGTGAGGTTTGACGTATACCATTCAATTAGTAACGATGTTTGCCATTCTATCTATTTAGTATCGAGTTTATCGATGGATCTTAGAACGATAGACTTTATGCCGTGCATTACTCATCTACCGAGACGGTTCTAAAGGATTGTACATGTAGCTAGGTAAACTTTCAAACTCCTATTCACAGAACCAAACCTCTCTAAGCACCTTTAAGCACCATTCGAAAGGCCTGACAACTGCAAAAATGCTCAACTCAGTTTGCCGACCCCGCCTCAATTACTCATCCCGGGCCACAATTAGCCGAAGTAGCGAATTAAGTTTGCCGTTTTCCCTTTCATCGCCGAACGAATCCCGCGATCTCGAAAATCACGAAGGCGAAAGTGCGACAGACCGCGTCCCTCGCCGCTCTGTTCTTCCTCAGCATGGAGGAAAAAGAGTCGGAAAGAAGTGAAAGGGAGGCCACGGAACACGAAATAACGGCCGTGACAGGACCATTTGTCACTCCGCGAACGTCTCTTGCGAAGGGTCGCCCGGGATCGTAGCGTATCCCAAGGAGACCACGACGAGCCTGCCTCCAATTTGGTCCGAGGCGAACACAGGTAACGGCCTGTACTCCACGATAGGATCTCACCTAATGTATTCGACCGTTCTAGCACCGTGAACCACCCCAGCGACTGGATCCTTGCCTTCTTGCCGCGTTTCCTTTGCATTTCCTTCCCGCCTCTCAGCCGCAGTAACCGCTTTCCCTTTGAAAAACCTTTACGCTCGATAAAACCGGTGGCCAGGAATCACGATCCCTCAGCCAAATTGGTAGCGAGCGTCCTGGATGGAACCACAGACGCCCGATGTCTCTCTGACCTGCTTCCGGCTTGCAAGCTTCGCGTTCGGGACAGACCCGTCATCCTTTCAGGCCGAGCCTTCTTCTAACCCAGAACGCTTTACCAAGGTATGCTTTTCTGCGTCCGCCTCTGGCTTCTCAGCTGTGTAGAGCGAAAAGTTATCTTTTAAAGACTTGATCCGAATGTTTGAACGCGCAGACCAGAGTTCTTAGTCGGGCGTTCGCAGATCGTCTGGGTTCCTCGTGTCATTTTGCGTTACCCCCGGCGCCAGCGTTATCCCCCGCAGTCATATGAATTAATCGGGGTGTTATTCTATGACTATGATATTCAGTTGCAACATCAACGCGTGGTTTAAACGCGCTAGTCTATTCGCGCGAAATCTCGTCCACCTCTATCCACCTGCGTCCCTCCATTACCGTTGCGCAGCATGGTGCAGCGAAGTCTGGTCGAGCTCTGCGCGCAGCAGTGTCCCTGGATGTTTACTTCTCGTTTCGTGCGGCAACGTAGGAAAAGCAGAAAAGCAAACGAAAAAGGAGAAGCAGCCGGCTACGAACACAGTTAATCTCGACGAGAAAAATGTCCAGAAAAAGGGACAAGTTAATGTGGAGCTTCTTGGGTGCAGCTGGTGGCGCGTCTAGCCGCGAAGAAAATGACCTCGGTTCGAATCTCGTCGGTCCAGAAGGTCTCCATTCCGCGTTTTTCTCTCGCAGAAATGGGAAAACGGGAAAAGAATAAGGGAGATGGAGGGGGTTTGGAATAAAATTCGTTCTTCCTCTGTGCCTCTTGTATCGCGTTAGAGGGAAAAACAAATCAAGCTTGTCTGGGCTCTTAAGTGAGACGAGGGTGGAGGAAAATGCGCGACGAGCAGTTCGTGGGAAGGTTTGGGGGACGAACGGAACGTGGAAGTGAGGCGTGGATGGTGGGGGAGTCCATTATGACGTGGAGCAGACTTCCAAGGAGGTCCGTGGAAGAAGAAACACTCGGTAGGAATTGAATAAACATGCACGAGAAAGGCGAATGTCCCAAGTCGAAAATTAATGTCCCTGTAGAAGTCGTCGCGGCGGGGGACCTTCGGCCGTAGGGCAGCCCTTTAACTCCGGCGCGACGACCTTTTTCTGGAATCCAGTCTGGAACACACCGCAAGAACCTCTATGCGGCTCCTCTTATTGTCCACGATCAATTTAACATATCCGCGAGATCACAGAATGGTTCTTCCTCCGTACGTGCCAGCTCACAGAGAGGATTCCTCGGAGGTCTGTCTGGCGGAAACGTAAAAAGAAGGAGATGGTCCCCATCGAACCTCAATGCCAAGTGAACGGGAAATTCGTCTCCCAAAATTTATTGGATTAAAGGAAGCTCCACAGGCGACGCGGCGAGCCACGCTATGCGACTCTGGAGGACGTTCTATCCTGATCCGTTCACGTATCGTCGAAATTGTTGGCGATATTCATGGCGCGTCAAAGGCATCAACGTGCGAAGGTTCGTGACGTCAGTGGAGAGGATAGAAGTGAAAATTAACATGTATCAGGACCTGGACTCTCGTTTGGATCACATTCAGACGTTCAGAAAGATCGCAAGGCGCATCCTAATAAGGTGCAAAGCTAATAAAATTCCGTCAGCGTGATCCTCTTCGCTAACCATCGTCTGCCCACCCAGTCCCCACAGTAGCCTCGTGAAATCTCTCATAAAAATATTTCCGGTCGACGTAATATCCCCTCATTTCGGGAAGAATCGGAGTCGATGCTTATCTCTCGATTCCGTCGTCGCTCGTGCGAAAGTTTCGTAGGAGGCTGCTCCTTTTCTCCGCGAATCGAATCGGCTTCCGGTTCCGTGAACGGTATCATCCGTCGACGCGACGTGAATCCAAGACGCTGGGAAGCCAGCCGTCGGCGGACAGGTGTGTGTACACGTGCGTCGTGTGCACGTGTATCGGTTAAAAGTCGTCTTTTCTTTCTGCGACGTCGCCTTCCTAGGAGAATCAATATTCCGTCGTGAACTTTCCGTCGGACGTCGGGCCGCACAATTTATTTTTCTCTCGAACGGGACCGCGCTATCGTCTTTTTTCTCTGTTCCGGTTCCGTTCTTGCCCCGTGCCCCGAGGGGGCGGCGGCGGAGAAAATCGAGAATGGAATTTGATTTTGGACAGAGATCGCCGCGCGGAATAGCGGACGTCGAGAGGTCCGAGATATGAAATCGCGGGAGAAACCATTTAAGACGTTATCGAAGCTACGGGCTGGCTGGCCAAGAGGTTGAGGATTATTATTTCGTTCGAGAAGTATTGCGACCCTGGTCCACCATTGTTGAAGATCGATACACTATGAATCGATACGGTTAAGTGGATCTCAAATACCGCAGGATTCCATGTACACTCGCCTCTTGGTAGAGGCCCTCCCACTTTACGCAACTCTCTCGCTTTACATAATTCCGCTTTACGTAGTTAAGTGTTTCAGTTGTGTTTCCAAAAGGAGGTGGATATTACGGAGAGAGTTCTCGGAGGAAAGCGACACAGAGGGTGGGAAAATGGTGGCGCAAGAGGGATGCCTATTTCCGATAAATAGCGTGGAAGGACGAGGATCGCTGGCACGCACCACGGATTGTCTGGAATTTTTCGTTTTACTTTCGCCTCTGGGATAAAGCATCGCGCCTGTAAATGCGTGCATGTTAGAATGCCGGAACACGCGTGTGCGGACCACTTTCGCGCAATCGTTGGATCTTATTCTCCCGGAATTTCAAGCGGACTAGTCGGGGACTAAATTGTACGGATGTTCGGGTGATACGGGGTTTCGGAATTAAATTTAATTTCACCGTGATCGTTTCGGACTCGGTTACAGCATACCCGGAATGATTGCGCCGAGGCTATCGAGTTACATGCATCGAGAACTTAATTGCGTCAATCCTCGAAAATTCAACATGGTTCGGACGTGTTGGAAGGGGAAATTAGGTGTTGACATTCGAAACTTTTGACAAACGACGTCCGCTGTAATTTGAATTCATTCGAACAAATTATAATTTTGATTGAACGGCGATTGCTCCGTGATTTGCACATTCCTGCGGCGTGCACCGCGAGCGTAAAAAATGTCCAATTACGGGACTCATTAGCGACGCTTTAATGTTGCGGCGCGGCGATAATTCTGCGCCAAACGAAAATGTAGCAAAAAGGAACCGCGATTATTTCGCGTAAGTACTTTTTACATTAATTGCCAATTTGTATATAAAAGCTGAAATCAAGAAATACATTCAGCGTTTTACGTGGTTTTAAATGGATTCGCGAAAGAGAGCACTGGAACTAGTGTTCCCGAAATTCGCCAACCCTTTAAACAAATCCATGTCACTTTTTCATTGCGAATCACCCATTAAACATCCGACGCGACCCAGGCCACTTGGTCGAGAGGATCGATCTCCTGGCTCGATCGGTCGCCATCGATGTATTTACATTAACGCCGCGTCACCTGGTCGCTCTAATCACACGCCCTTCTAAAAGCCTGTGTTAGGCAAACTTCGCGTACGGGTTTAGCAGCGGGCATACTTTGCATACCGAGAGGCGGCCAGTCCATTTGATGTGGTCACGACTAAACCTTTGCAGCCCAGCTCGAAACCGTGGCATAGTCTGCGAGGGGGGTGCGTTCAATTCAGCCTTACCGGTATCTTACAGGCCTGCCTGGCAGGATATTGCAGGCTGTCGGATGTTTGACTTGCCAAGTAAACCACCGTCAACCGTTCCCGCACCCCGAACCGGCACCTCGTCGTTTCTCGTGTTCCTCTCCGATATCCACGTTCCGCAGTTCCTGCCAGGCGTGTTCTAATAAGGGATATTATACTGCGGAGTAGGTAAGGGAGCTCCCCTACACCGCGGGAAGGGGGCGACGGCGAGCGAAACGAGAGAGGGACAACTTTGTCTTGGCACTGCCTGGCTCTACGCTAAATTGTGGCTTACCTACCCTAATTAATTTCAGCAGATTTATATCTCCGCCAGCGCCGCTGGAAGGTTAGTACCTGCCCCGTCACTCCGCTGTCGAGCAGATGCGTACCCCCCTCGTCTTCGGTATCCTTCACCGTTCAAGACGATCGGATACACGAGAAGCTCGATAGCGAAGAGGAGGGTGAAGATTGCGCGAATATAGAGCTATGAGTTGGGATAGGTGTCCTCGATGGGGGTTCCATGAACCGCGATAGCTGAAGTTAGCGTGGGAACTGTTCAGGATTATCTGCGGAGTCGTCAAATTTGACTGCTCCGTGGGCTCTCTTTTTGAACAATGGTGGAATTCTCAGGAGTGCAATATTACTACGGTAATTGATAGCGAATGGGGTCAGTTATGGAAGAATTAAGCTTCATCCTTGAGACCGAGACTGAGCGTATACTGACAGCTATAAAACATGGAGGATAAACGCAATGTTAACAGATTACCAGAAATAAGGTCTCGTACATAGATACTTGGTCAGATCTGACTTGACCCAGATATGGTTCCAAGACTCCTTTCAAGCAGGGACTGACCTGACCCACTGCCCCCTGGTGGAACAGGGGAGCGTCTTAAACACAACTGAATGAGTTTAACAAGATCCCCCGAGGGAGTGGCCCGTGTGTAGCGGGGTGAGTGATACGTACGAGGCGTGGAGTCGTCTAGCTCCCTAGTGTCATCTGACGCTATTCAAATGATGATAAGGGCAGGTTCCAGGAGCAATGACAGTACCAACGCTCCTGCCCTCAAGGATCCATCCGATCCTCTCGAGTTACATATAACACACCTCTAACAGTCCCACCTCATCTCAATTTAAACCTCAAATTGCCACCTGTACACCCGAACAGGTCTCAACCCCAACTACGTCGGAGGAAACTCGCCCAATAACGACCAAGCATTTTGCCCAGGTCGTGGAAGAGAGGAAAACGGACGAACAAATTTGACAGGCGAAAGGAAGGTGTCGAAAGACAACTACAGCAACAATCCCCCATCGGCGTCATGCGAGAGACGTTCGAAGAGCTGTCTGCAGCATGTTCGCGCGGAGCATCGAGATGTCTGGAGACGCGTTCAAGTAGGACGCAGCGAGGAGAGAAGAATTTCGAAACATTGTCAGAGCGTAAAGGGGGGTAGCGGAAGGGAAACGGAATGCGACGCGGTGTATCGAAGTATGGCCGGGATATAATATTGCCCGTGGCTCGGAGGCCCCCTGTCTCCTCCCACGGCAGTCGTTCGCCCATTCACGTTGACGGAGGCACGTGTTTTCACAGCAAACATCGCGAAGAAGCGTCTCCGTGTAACAGCGCCGGGGACGAGCGGATGCCCGTTTGATTTCTCCGCCCTCCTCGCTTCGAAGCCCTTGTTCTTTCTTAGGCACGCTTCCGACCGATTGCATGCGGACGGAAAAAGCAAACGCACAGGGGCAAGTGGGTGACGCGTGGGAGACGGCAAGGAGTAGCTCGAGACATTTCCTGAGCATAACAGTTGGCGGCATCTCGCGCAGTCGCCACCAGAGGGCAACCGACCAATCGCTTTCCCGCGACTACTCGATGTCTTGGCGTCTACACCTGGCAATAACTCAGCATCCCCCCTCTTGTTGGTCCTAGTTAACGCTTAGAAGTTGGGTGCCTCCGTTGCGCTTTGGTTATTGGCGGCACGGGAGTGAGTGCGGTGGGTGAGGGCGTTGGGAGTCACTGGAGACATTTTCCTGACAAAACGGTTACGGTTAGGGCGCCGCTACTTCGACTGGTGCCGAATAACACCGGCTTAATTCGATTCTCGTTAATTGACGGCTTCTAACGAACGTCCTGCCCCTCCCCTTTCCTTCGAACTCCGTCCTGTTCCCCGAACACTTCCACCTCTAGGCTCATCCAACCGCCCCTCCTGGGCCGTGATAGCCGCATTGCAGCTGCAGCCTCGCAATTTGCAAACGCGGAAAATCCTCTGCGGATGGCTCGATCCCACCGGCGGATTTCTCGGCTCGCGCTTGAATATGAATAAACTAAAATGCAACTCCTCTGCCCCCCCCCCCCTCTCCACCCCCACCCCACCCCCCACCCCTCTCGGTACCCCGCCATCGCCGTGTCCGTTCTCTTTCCCGCCTCACGGAATTCGTTTCTTTCTCCGGGCTCGTCTCGCGGCCGTAAGGGAACTCGTTATGCTAGTTATGCACTCTGTTAGGGGGAGAGGTGGAGACGGCAAAACGATAATTAAACGAGGAAAGTCGACGATGACGCTCGAAGTTCCTCCGGCGAGTTTACGAGTCGCCGGGTCTTTTAATGTTACTTTCATCGACAGGGGTTCGATGCCTGGCCTCCCCTCGATTTCACGTTTCCTTTGACAAATCGACTGTTCCGATGCGAACATCGAGAGACAGCGATGGTGACGTATGACTTTCGAGGTCTTAGAGGCTACATCTCGAGATTCTTCTGAAATGATTTCTGATTGTTCCCGAGTCCTCGTGTAAAAATGAACAGAAATTTTGTCCTGCGAATGAATCGGAACCAAGGACACACCCCCAGCGAAGCGGATAATTCGTATTATACGATACCAAGTTCAGACGTCTCGCCCTCTCAGACGCAAGAGTAACAATTTTATACACACCCCTAGCCGCCGAAGGGTTAATGAACTTACCGCAATCAGCGTTGCATTTACCTAAAACCGGGTACCCCCGCCGCGTGGCCTCGGCAATTATCGACCCGTCGTTCTATGAAATTACTTCCCGAACAAGAAAAGGATAATTTCGCCAAATTGAATCCCGCGCGGAAGGCGCTATCGACCGAGGAGGGCGAGGCCCCTGCCACCCCGTGAGGTGGGGCGCGTCGTGGCACGCGAACAAACGCACGGCAATTTATTGCAATCAGTGTCCTGCATGCGGCTCGTTCGCGGAACGGGGGAAAAAATACGGACAGTGCGCATTGGTTTCGAACGCGTCCGCGTTCCGGCGGGACGCAAATACGTGTTGCGTGTTCGACGGTGGGCGGTTGCACCGCCGTATACGGCGAAAACACGTTCAGGGGGAGGGGGAACGAGCCTGTTCGCCATTAACGCACGAAATTAGTCCCGATTTTCGTGGATAATCGAGTCGTTCCGCCACTCCATTCACACTTCGACTACCACTCTCTCTCTCTCTCTCTCTCTCTCTCTGTATTATATGTTTTTAAAATAGCTTTCATTCGAGAACTACTTTTCCAAGAACGTGTAGAAATATCCCTTCGTCGCTCTTTGAAACGAGCAATTTTCTGTGTTAACGACGTCAATTTTGTTTAAAGGAAAGTATGATGAGAAATGGATGCATAGAAAAGAGGCGAAGGACCATCCACTAAAAGACTAAAAAGTCTGAAAAATGTCCCCTCGGCTACCGTCGGATAAAACCAAAAACCGTCTTGCGTAAACACGCCGGGGCGTTAACTAAAACAATGTTACGCAAACAGATTAGCCGGCGATGAATTCCAGTAACGCCGTTAGTATTTATACAAAGTAGTCCATGTCTTGGCTGTTTGACGAGCCAACGGCGGCGGGGCGGTGTTTGAACGAACTGCCGGGACGTGTTTACTTTACTCTTCGCCTTGTCACTGGCCATTTCTCTTCCGCCAGCAATTACTCCGACGATTTGTGTTTCGGCGCTTAACATATTTGTTAATGTCATGGGAACCGACAGAGAGACGCGACTCGATCGAGCTTCGCTGGCTTTCTTCGTTCTTCACGGAAGCGTCCTACTGCCTCTCCTCGCGAGACAAAGTGTCCCGACGTTTTATCGCGGCATCGGTGGACTTGTTGAATCTTGGAAAGACTCCACGAGCAACAGTCACGGGAGCACCGAAAACAATTGGATAGGAGAAGGTATATCGGAGACATGTAGACTTTATGGATATTAACCCTTTGCGGTCGAATGTCTACTCTCAACCACCACAGCGAACAACCATACTAATCTCATATCGTATTCTTCCATACATCGTTTTACATTATACGTTACGTTATATATTACAATATACTTTCTTTATATTTTTGTTATGTGAAGTTGAATTCAAGACGTGCCCAATGCCAGAAGGGTTTTATCATCGATTAAAGATATGAAGAATTTCGTTCTAAAATCAAATAGAAACAACAAAATTTGTAATGAATTAGAAACTTAACATTAAAAAACAAGCTCATTCAAAAATAATACTTCAAAACGGTAAAAAAAATGTTACCGAAAGATACCACATGATGGTATGCCCTGACGATACCGCATGATGATTTGCCCTGAAAATTCGCAGAGCGTTGAAGCGCTCAGGGACTCCCCTGTTCTAGAAAGGTGCTTCGTGAAACAAAGCGTCCCGTCAGTACGAAGGAGACAGTACTTTATCGCGGCATCGGAGGACTTGTTGAATCTTGGAAAGAGTCCACGGGCAACAGTAACTGTTGCGACAAAAACACTTGGGAACGGAGTAAACTAGATGGCTGAAAAGTTGCCACTACGTTGAATTTAGAGCCAATAATTTATCGAGAAAGGTTATTTCTTTATTGGCGGGTCAGTGAACATTTGTTGCGAGTTTCATCCAAATCTGACAGTTTCGAGTGTTTCCTTGTCAGGTGCAATCTTTTTATAAATTTGATACACGATCTGTCGTTCGACTGCGTCTACTGCAACCGTGTTCCGTATTTTTGGAGCGAATATATACCTACATGCTCGCGTGTACGCTGGAGGCCAGTGCGCCGTGGAGAAAACACGAGTCTAATCGCATTATGATCTGGTACACGGGGTTCGCCACTTCCGAATGCGTGTTCTAGCATTAAATGGTTAAGCGGCTTACGCAACGTGTCGCGATAGTCCTAAGGAACGTTATCTGCCCCCGAGCATTCCCTGAATAACGTCGAACCATCTTCCACGAAAAGTTTTACGTTTGGTGGAGAAACCTGTTTACGTCCAATTAAAAGTAACTTTCGAATGCACACGAGAACAGGTATTACTTAAGTACGCTCGCAGATAAAATTGTTCCGTGCAGATAAATTAACCCTTCGACAGATGGACAGAAATCAAAATATAATATCTTAAATAATAATAAAGACAACCGAAAGCACAACAAACGATTGCGGCGGTGCACTCTGCTTGGTCAGAATAACATTGGACACACCGAAAAAAATAAGGTTGGCTACATTGAATCCGCCATTTTGAATTTCGAAATTTCAGATTCGTGACCATGAAAACCATGATGTACCAATTTTTACGCAAATCTAATAAATTTCTATTATACATGCCGTAGTTTCTTCAAATCATTTATGAAAAGGAATACACATTTTCCCTCCTTGAAATCATTGTAAAGTAGTATATACGCATTGTTACTTTAATGTTAAGCGTTAATTATTATGTAATGCGATATAAATGTGTTTACGCACCGTGATAAAAGACAAGCACACCAAGTCATATTTAAATATTACATACTTTTCTATTAAACATTTGATCCGACAGTTACAGATATTGCCTGAAATAGAGCCATATAAATATTCCGAATCCTTGAACTAAATTTAAGCATTTCTTTTGCCATTTCTTTATTTCAAACACTCTGGAAGCTAAACTGTATCACGAAACAGCCTCGTGCTCCGTCTTCGCGCAATGTTGTCGTTTGGACGCGACAAGCAGCTTGGTGGCGCGAGACGCGAGACGGGATATGACTTTTTCTACAACTTACTAACGACCACATGTTTCTAGATCCTTTGTCTTCGAACCTTCTAGAACGTTCGACAGAGTTTACGTGATCACTTCTCATCGTACGGTCGCGGAATCGTGATGGTAGTCCGAGCGAATAGTTTAGAGCCAGAGTTGCCTTATAAAAATAGATTCTTTGTGAAAAGTGAGTGATAGGCAAAGTCTCGTATTCCTCGTTAAACAACCGTGTTTCAATCTGTTTTTTTTTTCTTTTTATTTGATTTATTCACATTTTTTAGATTTATATTTTCTTTTCGTAAATATTAATTAGTCGTTTATTACGTAAATCATAATTCTTTCGCGCGTGTGTGTGTGCTTTTCCTCCGACTGGAACATCATCGACGAACATCATCGCCATTATCGTAGCTGAGTTGTCGCAGCGATTAATTGTACAAAAATCATAGAGGTGAGTTGTTTACTTTTAAACACAATATACCGTATACGCGAGAATCTCGCCCCACGTCACACGGCCATATTGAATCCGCCATTTAGAATTTCGAAGTTTTTACGTTAACTGTGCACCGGTGCATCCGTACTCGTCAAAGGGTTAAATAAATACAAAGTCCTCCACTACTGGTTATCTGCTTAAAATAAAGTTCATCTAAGGTAGAAAACCAGATGGGTTTTGCCGGGGAATTGAAATTATGTAGTTTGAAACGGCAGTGTCCCCAGGACTCGATAAGAGTCTGAACGGTTATGAAACCGAACGACCGTGTATGGAAACTGTTGAACAAGCCTGGGACGACACGCGATCGTCTTTTTCTTCCGGCAACTCGACCACGGTGGCGAAGCGTAATCATGCGAGGAGATAACACGGAGTGTCGCGGTACCATTTTCCGTGAATGATCGCCGTCATTATGCATAATATTGCCGTATCGACGTATCCACTCGAGTAACACGTTACTCGCAATTAACCGTGCGTTAGTTCCGCCTAATAAACTCCGGCACCATTCGACATATTTCCACGGCCGATGAATGCCTCAGTGCTCGCAGAGATTTATTCGTCCAGGACCACCTGTGTTCGTTACGAATGCAAGGCTCTAGCAACAATTCGGGCTGCAACGTGTCAGGCGTTGAAGAATTAGAGGTTAATAGGCTCAAAGGCAAAATGATACGGATCGTCTCTGAAGTCGTCCTGAAAATACACGCGATTATCCTCGATTGCTCGCACAGTATCCGCCCCGTTCAGCGATACCTCCATTACTCGTTATTAGCCAGTCACAAACGGAACCAGGAGGATAAACTGTCGCGACGTTTAATCCTTAATCGCTGTCGCACTTTCGTGCATCATCATCTCGTTTCATGCATTATTTAGCAGACCTCTTCCGTCCCGTATTGTGTCCGAGCCGGGCCCGTCGCGAACAAGAGAGGAGTCGAAACAGCAAAGGAATCAATGAGGATTTCGGCATGGAACACACGGGCCGGCGTTTAATACGCGTAATTTGTTATAATCCACTTAAACCGGGCCGGCGTGTACCTACACGGGGCTGTCGTACTTTGCTCTATTTTCCGTGCGCAATCCCGTTAACCCGGCAAGGGGAAATTTCAGCAGGTACTACGTATATACATACATATATACGTATACGTACACACACCGTTCTCGCGTTTATTCGCCGTGTTATTCCGCATCCACGCGTCTCTGTGGCTTACGAGCGGATAAATGCTGTCATTCAGCCCGGGCTCTTCAATGTAATTCACCGACGATCCGCGCACGGCGTCTTTACCCGCTCCTCCCCCGATCCCGGCTGTCTCAAACGGCTTTTCAGAATATCATTCACGCCTGTCCCATCGTCGGACGAGGAGCTTTCAAGAAATTCACGCCGGGACGATCGTAACGAGTACCGCGCGCGTTTTGTTTCCGCGGGGCTGGGATACTACCACGCCGCAGCCTTTTTCTCGCTGTCGCTTACCGACGACTGTGTTTCCGCGTGTTTACGCTCTCCTCGCGGGAAAAATCGAATTCGCTCCGTTTCGCCTGCCTGCGAGCGACAACCGTGGATAACTTTCGGACAGCTGCGAGAGATTTGTCCATCGCGTTTACGAGTAACCGAAGTAATTGGTCGTCGAACGAGGAGTAACGGTTGTTTAGAGGACGGAGTCGGACACCTTGTATATTCTGATGTTATAGAAATGTATAATTTCATGTACTGCTTCAATTTTCATTGATTAATCTGTGTATAAATCCACCAAATCTTCCCTAAGAGCTGCATTAGCGAGGAATACGAGTTGGATTTCCTTCGTTTATTTGTGTTTTGAATGTGGCAGGTAATTAAATGTCAGTCAACGAGTCAACAAGGAACGAGGTTGTCGGACAAGTTGCCCCGAACGTACGGACAGACGAAACGGAATCGTGTATGTTAAACCTTGTTGATCAACAACGATCTAAACTTAGCAGGCCAGCCGTCGCTAATAGCCCATCACGTGCCTGTCGCGCGACGTTCGAACGCGTTGCACGGCTAGTTTAACGCGTCATTACCAGAATACAACGATCCCCCTGCCGTCGGTTAGCCCCGAGGAAAGAAGAATTCGATGACCCCTGACACGGTAACGATGACAACTGCTTCGCGTCGAGCAAGACGCTCCCGCGATTCAGAAGATTTAACACCCCAGGACGAAAACAGAGTGGTTGATTTGAGATTTAGTGGCCCGTAAAGATGGTCCCCGGAGCGAAAACAGACGACGATACTGCCGTAACGAGGCTGCGTCGCGCATAAGAGTACCATAATTAACGCAATTAAAACACCCTTCGTCGGTTGTTTTCGTCCGGTGACGCGCCGACTGCGAAAAACTTCGCAGTTCTTCCGCTTAGTTTCACGGGAATAGTTGTCGGCCTAACGACAGAGAGTGATCGAGTGGTTCCGGAAATGCTGTAGTTGGCGAGTTTGGTGGATATCGGAGGTCTTCGTTCATTTTTAAGCGTTTCTAGTAGACCGTTTGAACGCCTCTAGTCGAATTATTGACTGACCAAATGTTTGAACATTTCTAATCGAATGTTTGACCTCGTCCAGTTGGGTATCAGAACGTTTCACTGTTCCCAAACGAGTATTTGAACGTTCGAACGCGTACAGTCGAGTGTTCGAGTGGCCAAACATTAATAATTCATCGTTTGAACTGTTTTAGTTGAACGTTTCACCTCGTCCACTTAAGTATGAGAGCGTTCGAACGTAAGCTTTATAAGAACGTGAAAAACCATGCAGGTATAATCGATACGTAATCAATTATCACCACGGTACAAGCTCGTAAACGATCATTGTAATTTTCGAATCGTGACTGGGTGCTTCGTAAATTTATTATAGCACCGCACGATCGACCCGGAAAAGGGTCGTCATTTCGAGATTTCGACGGTTCCTGCGGTCAGGTTCGCTATGTACCGTATGAAATTCGTGTATGTGGAGGGAAATCGGGTTTTCTATAGGGGGACTGGACTTCCCTCGGGATAATGCGATGGATATTTAATGGGCGCATTCTTCGTTCCGTGAATTAGTGATCGTGTTTGCGCTGCGCATTTTGTCCGGCGACCACGGTATTCGAGACCCAGACGATTTCTAAAGAAGAATGCAAAAAATCGCCCGAAGCGCGACGTCGGCAAACATGATACTCCGTTTCATAAAAATTGCGGAAGCGCCTGCGTTTTTATCACGGTTGCATTTTATGCCGTACACCTAATTAATATTTATTCCGCAATTTTTACTTTCAGGTGTAGAATTACTATCGTTGGAATAATTTGCTGGACCGAGTTGAAAAACCGATCGAGGAGTACCAACAAAAATTACGTCATATCCGCGCAGAGATAAAAATTCCCGACAGAAAAAAGCTCCTCTCGGCGTACTGAAATTCCAATTACTAGCTGCTAGCGATACTGCCGCGATAGACGATCGCTCGAAGATGCGCCCAACGAACAAAAGACGAGATAGTTTCGCCGCCCGAGTTCCGCTAAATTGTGCCATCGATATTCAACTAATTCCCCGTCTCTCGTATCGTTGCAATATCCGGGCTTAATTGCGGCGTTCCATTTAAAGGCATTGTTTGTCGTCGTCGATCGAGCGCCGATTCGGAAAGGGTTTCGGGGCGAGGAGCCGGAGAGGAGGGAGTCGATCGACTGGGCCTGTTTGCCAGCTAGATTTTTAATTACGCCGACGACAGTGGTTTTACGGGCTGGTTCGGGAGACAAAACCCCCGTCGGGTATTCTCCACGGACGACAATTCACCCGGTTACCCGGCCAGTAGATCGTCTCGCGTCCAATAAAAGTCGAACGCCAGCGGTTTCTCGATCGCGGAGAATATCCCGGGGCGACGTATCACGCTGCCAATAGCACGTTCTGGAAATTAATTTTTTTTTCCCTTCGTTGCCAGTTCGACGTAAATTGCAGCGGTCTGTTGTTCCGATATTTCGCTTCACTTTTCGACCAGACCTCTGAGACATGAGACGTTCGACAGCGTCTGAAAGTAGAAAGAACGAAATGGCTTCAAAAAATATATAGAGAACTACTTGGTAGTCAGTTGGGTGCAGGGTTGCTATAAATTGAGCGAAATCAGTCGCGTTGAGCCTTGCGCGACTTATTGAAGGATAGAGAGAGAACCTCAGAAAAATCCAGCGATATAGTTTTCTTCCTCGTTGCATAACGTCAGGCTCGGTTCAACACGTTGAGCCTTCGCTGGCAACCCTGGTTAGGTGTCTCGAGTAGTCTGAAAAGTCTGAAAGTTCCGAATGCTCTGACACTTCCAACAGTTTGATAGTTTGTAAATGCTGGTGATTTTTAGTATACCAAGTATTCCGAGCGGTCTGAAGGTTCTGAAAAGTTTTTCAGCTCTCTGTCTCCCTTCTAGAATTTTTATTTAGGCATTTACCATCTCTGCGGGCAATCGTTGCGACGTGATGAACGCGAAAAGTCTGCGAGCGTCCTCCGCAGACCGGAAACGATAAACGAAGAGCGTCGAATATAAAGCCGTGCTCATCGCCAAGGAATCCACTCGCGTCGCGAATCGTCTCGACACTCGAGATCGAAATCGTCGTCCGTGTCGCTCGATGATCGTCTCAAGGCGAAGAACTGAATGAAGCAGGGACGTAAGTGCAACCGTGTGGGCGGTTGTATAAATACCTTGGCCCTCTCGGTCCACGAGTCGGCCCTCCACGTCTTAACTCGCTCTTCGGCCTTTTTTTTCCCTCGCCCAAAAAAGAATATCCCTCGCGTGCCTCGAGTTATTTAAGCTTCGACGAATCAAATTGAATCAAATTCACCTTCGATTCGAAAACGTACGCGGCGAACGAAACCTTCCTTGGTCATTCGTGACTTTCTGCCATTACAATTAGCGTGAAATGTGACATTATAAAAATAACTAAACTTGGTTCGTTGTAATTGCAGTTACAATTTGTTGCTAGAAATTATTAATTGTAGTAGTAATGGCATAATTAATTACTGCAAAATATAATGCGCAGTTGCAGTCACGATAAACGATTAATGTCGTTTGGTTAGGAAAGCACGCGCATAAAGACGGGGCAAGAAAAGAAGTCACGACGAATGGACCAGTCGGAGAAAGGAAAAAAAAGGTAGATAGAGGAGGGTGGAAAAAAGCGTTGGAGAGGTTCGGGTGGGTCTCGAAGAAAGACACACGGTGGAGGATGTTGAGACACACAGACAGCATCGGAGACGAATTAATGTCCCCCTTTCGAACCGGAGGACAATTATCTGCGGAATTTTATTTAGCTGCCAGCCGTCCTCCCGCCGTCAAAATATTTCCAGTTTCCTCGATGATCGACCGTCCCCGCTCCTTTTTTTCCTCCTGGCGTGGCTCGACGCCAAGACTCCTTCTCGTCCTCCCTTTCGTGCGTCGGTTTCTTAGGTCTCTTTTTTCGCTCGTGGCCTCTTTGGATTATACACCCGTGCCATGGGGAAAATGTATCGCACGGCTGACAACTACATTTTTCGACGCACGCGTCTTTCACGGGGAATAACGGGGTAGAAATCGAGACTTGTTCAAACGATGGGACTGCGATTCGTGGCTGGTGATTTATTCTGGCCGATGGTGGACTGGATTCCGTGGGATTAAATCCGCCATACATAGAGGACTCGCGGAAGTGTTTGCTATCGTCTTAAAATTCTGACTAGCCGTCTCTTTGATCTCTACACTGCGAGACAAGCTACTCCGCAAACCCAAAACTCTTCAATCTCGAGGATCGATACTCCCCGTCCTCTTTGTGCCCGGACCTAAAACAGCGCCCGGTGACTCTAAGACCAAACGGTCCTCGATAGAGTGGAAACACCTCGAGAGCGACGCCCAGGAAGCCGCAAAAAACTCGTTCGAAGACCGAGCAAATAGCTGCAGGACGAGGAAGCGTTCGATTGCCAAGCCAGCTCGACGGACTTGATTTATAGTGCGCATCACACTATTTGGTTACTGCGAATGTCCAGGTGCTACACATTCGAATGGTATTGGAACGGTTGGAAAAGGAGAGCAAAAAAAAAAAGAGAGAGCGGCGGTTTGGTAACATAGGATACAGTTCAAACCTGCTCAAACCGGTCAATGGTAACGACCGATGGCTACCAGCCGAGAATTGTGAACAACGCTAACGTCGAAGCCCGGCGTAAAATACAGCCAGAATTTAATCAGAAGCGGGTCAATAGCGCGCCACGCAACACTCCGAACTCTGAACAAACTATGGACATCGGGAAGGGCCGGGGAAGAGCCCACTCGTCGAATACTAGCTTCCGCAAACAAAGAACCTATCAACAGGTAGCTCAGTGGTTCAAACCAATCCCCCGCTCAAACGAAACACACCCTCACCTGGCTCATCCTTAACGATCAACCGTCAAATTCGTGCCTTCGACAACACCCTGCTGCACCACTTTCAGCTCGCATTAGCGACACGGTTCACGAGGCACAATGCCCCGGGGGCATAATCACGAGAAGGAGCAACAATGAGCATTAAATCATTAAGCCTGCCGGACACGCGTCCGCGACAATAGAAATTCCACGGGACGCGGCCATCATTCCAGCTATTATTCCAGCTACCATACCTCCGCGCGAGTCTTGTTTATCTGCTCTGTCCCCCGTCCCTCCTACTCCCTGTACACTCCACCATCTCGTCCTCTCGTGGTTGTCTCGTGGTGCGGATTCACAGGGGCCAGGCTGTCAACTCTCTATACATAATATCGGCTTCCCTTCGACATCGCGACACGACCGTTTCATCGTCATTAACTCGGCTACGCAGCCACCGAGACGCCCACCCGACCCGACGCCCACCGTCTCGCGCCCACGCCTTTTCGCTTTTCCTCGTCGGTTCGCGTGATCGCCGACGCGACGCCGCGCGGCGACTCCGAATCCCAAAAAATTGAACCGAAATGAATTTTTAGACCAGCGCGGGACTTAACGCGTGTCTGTAGTTATTCAAAATGGCGGACCAAACATGGCTGACTCGCGTTGGTGGAAATGCGTGCTTCGTTTACGCTCCATTTAATTCGCCCTGACTTATGTCACGCGTTATTGATCACCGCCAACAGGCTCTAATTGGTCCGCTCATCACCTCCGACTCCGAGAAAGTAGGCCACCGAGGCTCTACGGGTCGCTAATTGATTTGTCCTGATGAGATATGGCAAACAAAGTGATCGTCTTGAAGGATTACCTGCGGAGGGTATAACTCCAAAGGGTCAACCACCCCTGTCTGTTGGAAGATGTATTAAAGTAGCATGTAACATCGAGTTCTTCATCAATAGTTGAACAACGAATATTCCTCGATTCCACCTTGAATCTTAAAAGATTAAAATACTTATTCCCCAAGGATCGATCCGAACGCATTCGAAATGCAAAGCTAAGACCAAAACGAAACGCCAATCCCCTCCGCATCCATCAACGGAATCCTCATCGTCGTCCCACGTTATCATTCGATCCGCACAGCAGCACGCGTCGTCCTTATCAGCCCCCAGAACCGTCGCACTGCATCATCCTCCCTAAAATGGGAATCTTCGGCGTTTCATCAAGCTCCGATGCAGGTCGAACGGTTCGAAAGCCCCGCCATTATTGTCCCATCGTACATCAGATACTATTCGATTATCGACTCCCCAGGGGAAGCTTCCGAGCGAGAGATACTCCCTTCCTCGGTCTTCTCGGGACAGCTGCGGAACGTTCGGTCTTACTTATTCATCGCGCATTTACTTAGTGCTCCAAGAGGCCAGGATCGAACCGCTCCTTCGAGGTATTCCCAGTTTTACGATTCCGAGTACTTACGACGCGTTTAAACTGGACGACCCAGGCTCGTTCCGAGCCCCTTTCGACCCGGCTATCATCCTGGCCGGAAGCGGCGCCGTTTGGATGCTTTCTTGCAGGCCTTCCGCGGATTAAATGGGTCAGAAGAGTCGACCGAGTCGCGATGGAGCCTGCGTTTTACGAGAACGATCCGCGGAGGCAGGCTTAATTGTTAGGAGAGCATTGGGGGCTTTTCGACGCTAGAAGCGCCGAATTAATCGCGGAGTTAAACCAACGACTGCAGAGATTTCTTCTGCTTTGGATGGGAGGCTCCCGCCTGTGGACGATGTTCGACCTAGTCTAGAAGTAATCTGGTGTAAACTTTCGGTACTTGACTCTGAACGCTTGACACCAAAGATATAACCTATCATGTTCCCAGGAACACAGCTTGAACTAACTCTAACGCTTGCCTCTCTTTTTGTTTCAGGTAAGTCCGCCATATTCGTGCGAAATGATTCCTCATCGGGACCTGGTACGGTAATTTATACCCGCGGTATAGCGGATAGTTTTCATTCTCGACTCCTCTTCATCGTCCGATATGGCTGCGCCTCGGAAACCACTGCGTCGAAGCGTTTTGGTAACAAAGTTTTGTTAGACATCTACAAAAAGCAAACTAACCTCGGCTCTCATGGCGAAACGCCTTGCTCAACGGTTTCCCGAGGCGATGAAACGTTGAAACCATTCCAATGCGCCAGATATCGACGGAGGTAGGGGAAATCCCGGCCGTCAGGTGTACGTTCGCGCGTAAAAGCCTTCCTCCTACTCCCCGCCAGAGGGCGGGCTGCATCTTTCATGGATATTTTTCGATAAAGTTGTCAATTATTGAACGGAACGTACGTGAGCAGAAGGTGGATCAGCCCCGGCTCTTTTCCCTCGAAAACTCCACCATCGTGGAAGTTTGGTGAATTTCCTCGACCCATCGCGTGTCCGTGGACGTTGAAGAATTACAATCCGTAGCGGCGGTAATGGGGCGCGGGGGAACTTTGCTCTAACGGTACACGGGAGTTTTTAAGTCGTCGCGACCACCCCTCTGTTATTGTTATCCTTTTGCTGCTAACTTGAAACGCTGCTATTAATTCTCTCCTCGCATTAAGCGGTCTGTGAACTTCCCGGCGCAATTCTTCGAGTATTTCCACCATCGTCCGCGGAAATGCTCGCCTTTTGATGTTCTTCCTGGTCTAACTGTCTGGGCTCTCTCGGAGCAAGGCACACCAGTTCATTAAGATTATCACCGGAGGCGTCCTTAGATAGGAGGTTTGGTGGACCGGAATTGTAACGAACGTTTGGGACTTAAATCGTCTTCCAGTTTTGCCGAGTTCTTTGTCAGAGGCGCGTAGGAAGTGTCGAGATTCATATGCAGGCACTTATTAGTGATGCAACACTAGGCTCTGTCTAGGTCTCTGTTGCATGATAGATTCAATAGCAATCAAAGATTTGAATCGAGAAGAAACGTGTTCTCACACCGAGCTAAGAACAATGGCGACAGATTTTCACTTTGAATACGCGACAGTCTGATCTGCCGTAATCACAATGGACGTCAAACCCCCACATTCATCTTCGCTCCAACGACACTTATTAGAGTCCTGCGGTATAGCGTTCCCCATGCTCCGCGGACGTAGTTTCCTCGACTACGGCCGCGTTTTTAAGGAGGCCCAGACCGCGGACGACGTCGGTATGAATTATAAACTCCGTCACGTCGTGCGTTCGACCATAAACGACATCATAAAATGTTCCGGCAACGTTTGTCGTCGCCACTAATGAAGGTGCACGCGTGCGGACAACTTCTCCGGGGGCGCGTGATAATTAATGGACACCGCAATTACACGGCGGACCGGTTATCGGGTTTTCTTCCTGATACGATAAAACATTCACCTACCTGCACCCCCCCCCCCTCCCCTCCCCGTCCCCCCACACGCCGTTTTCCTTCGTCGAACCGTGCGCGTCGCGATTGACTAAACAAAAACGGCCTAGTACGCACGGTTTTCCGTATAATTCTGCTCGTTCGCGCGTGAAGAAACGAATGCGGCGAAACGTTAATTGCATTTATCTGGAAATCGATATACACGCTCGGTTCGCTCGGTTCGCTCGGTTTCGACGGGACCCCAATGCCGCCAGGGGGCGTGGACTGGAGGGGAGAGGCGTGGAGAACGATGGTGGGGGCCCATTGAGCCGGGGTGGGGGATGGCGGGGCGGTTACGTTACGGAAAATCGGCGAATGCGTATCCGAAAAGGTAATATGGAATTGATAAGCGCGCGTCGATTTGCGTTAAGTACACTTTTGATGCGTCGATACGCGCAGTAGAATATTTAAACTGGCCTCTGATAAATGTCGAACGTTGATTGGATTTTAATTACACTTCTGCGCGTAATTCCGCGTGCCGAGGCAAATAACGCGTTACGCTCGTCATTCCGGCCGCGCTGTCCTTTTTCCGCTTGTTTTGCCGCGGAACGTAGGCGAGAGCGGGGAGTAGCGCGCGCTGACAGGAGAAATGTGAAAATTCTGACGGGTGACGTAAGCGTTTCGCTTGTTGCTGATGGGAATTAATGCCGGAGGAGAAAAATTTGCAATGGGGATGGTTGAAACGATCCGAAGTAAGAGCGGTAAATACGCGACTAGGGAAGTTTTGCATTTATACATTTTTAGATATTTTTCCATTTGTTTCGTCACCTTCGTTTAATAATAGATCGAGAACGTGCAGTGACATTTTTCCGTACGATGCTTCGTTTTCGAGAGAATAGAGTTTGGACATTTTTGGGGCACCCGTGTAATATCACTTCTACTTTTATCAGTGTTTGTAAATGTGACAGTGATATAGTGTATTGTATTTTAACGAATTTTAACTAGATAGGCGAGCACCGATAGCCAGAGAACAAATAGTTCTGTCAAATCGTATTCAATGGCACGGGTGCCCCAAAAATGTTCAAAATCGTTTTCCTTGTAAACGCGGCGCTGCGTGAAAAAGCTTCATTCCACTTTTCTATTTATTTTTACATGACGAATCGCTGCCCACCCCCTAGCGTTGCATATTGCGAGTTATATATTTTCACTCGAACCGAATAACAAATAGAACTCTGCCCCTGTTGATGGAAAATGGAAATTCATATACGCGTTGCCATTTTTAGTAACAATGATCGACGACGCGATCTTTAATAATTATCGACGACGCAATGTGACGTAATTGAAACTTTTGGTGCTAATTCGCGACATAATTAATTTGCACTCTCGTTAATTGATCGATCTGCCGATAATGTCGCGTCGTCAAGCGAACGACATTTCGATATTCACTGCCGCTTGCGCGCGCTTATGGTTGAATGTTATTTTCATTGTTTTATCAAATATTGTCCTACCTGCTTTCATACAATGTGTTTATTCGCTGTCAAATAAGAGCAATCAATGTTTTGTTTAATCAACGCGTGCAAATATGAATGCACTCCGAACAAATTGTTACCGATATTCGCTAATATTACCCGCGTGTTTGGCCAGCTAGAAATAAAAGTAATTGATCGCTGGTCTATTCATCGGGTGTTGGGTTAGATTTTTATTAGCTTTCTGGTTAAAATAAAAAAAGAGCTGATTCCTCGCTCGTATTGAATCATCGCGAAAGAATTAGATTAAATCTAGGTTGAGTTCGTATTATTTTAAATACTACGTAAATGAAATATTTAATACTCCGAGGATTCACAAATAATTGTTGATAGATATGAGGTGATTAACTCGTGTCGATTGGTGTTGACTTGTCAGTTGACACTGTACTCGCAAAGGGTGCTGCGGCAGCGCGGAGACAGTCAGAGATTCGACATTAATTCGCGACTATAAAGCTAACGTGTCGATGGCCGTTACGTAGGCGCGAACAAACTGACCGCTGCTTGTTTACAAACGAGCTTGTAAATTGCTTTAACGAACCGCTCGGTTGCGCGAGAAACGACCTGCTGATATCCACGGATAGACCGCGCCGCCGCTTGCGGTCGTGTTGCTTGAACACATTAGAACCTGCTCATCGAAATTCACGCGGCGCGGATGTTAATTGCGCGTCCGTGTTCGCTAGCACGAATTTTTTATTGTATACTTTCTTTAAATAGATTTATTGCACATTTAGACGACGGTTGACGTCGAAAGTGTATTTTTATTCCGATTAATTGCGATATATCATCGTTTCTCTAACGTTTTCAAAGCAAGTTTGGCGCCTCGATTGAATGGAAATAAATAAATGGGTGTCGTTGTTTCGTCGCTCGCGCGTCCAGGCTTTTTCATCATCCCCCTTTTGTTCGACAGCTCGACTCTACTTTATACTTGCCCCAATAATCACGTATCCAGCGTGACTCGAACAATTACTGACAGCGGCGTTGTAAGAGGGAAAATCGAGCGGCGCCATTCTCCGCTCGCGCGTCAGTTTTGTTCGCGCGAAATTGGATTTGTCTGGAATGCAAATTGAGAACTGGACCAGAGAGTTCGACGTTCATCCCTTGAGCGACTGAGGCTATGGAAAAATCTACGGAGAAACGGGCATCCATTAATACGTCTTTTTATTTTCATTTCTTTGTCCTCGCGCTCGACGTCGTCTCTATTTTGCCCGGCTCAATTCGATTCGGTGCTTCTGAAAATATCTCTGAAACAAAATTATGTCGGGGGATGAATATAATTTTTACAGATTTATACGTCGAATGATTCGTTCACGCGTTCAATTTTATATTATCGTAAAAGAAATTCATCGTTTGAATGAATTCACCACCCTCCCTCGATACAAGTACATCGGCTGACCTCTAACGCAAGCCTTCTATCGAAGTAGTGCCGTAACCGATCCGAAAATTGTTCTACTTCTCCCAAGATGCATATTCATGTTAAAATCTGTGTCGACGTTAAATTAATCCGACTTGAAATTCGGTTAGTAAGACGATTACCCGCGAAAATAAGACAATTTCCATAATTCTTAAAACCAACACGACCCCCGAACGGAATTGCTCCCACGCCGAAAGAGTTCGTCCCGTCTTCCTTTTGCTCGGCGTGGGACGCCAACGCGAATGGAAGGCGCGAACACAAAGATCGAAACGCGAGCAAAAAGAGAGACCCCGACAGCGTCGATTCCGCGAAGAAGGAGCGGTCCAGAGAAAGCCTAATCGGATTTCGTTCGATTTATAAGAAGCATTCGCGCGTCCTGTCTGGCGGGAGCGTTCGCGGTTGGAAACCGTGAAATCTCGTTTTCCGTCCGCACGATTGCCTCCGAAGAGCGGCCGATATTTTGAGCCCGTTTTCAGCCGGGGACAAGAACAACTTTCGACAGTTCCGGGCCGTGCGGCGCGGAAGGGTTCGATTAATTGATAATTAAGTGTTGCTGGCAAACGGCCAACGCCGTTTCATCGAGATCGTTGCTGCGCTTGCACCGGGTGCTGGGTCCCTCGATATTTTTCTAAATTGACCTTCTATGGGCCTGTGTGACTTTCAGGTCGCATGCTAATACATCGACATTTAATCAAATAATTTTAGTTTCTTCGCAAGAGGACGTAGACGTCTTAATTATATGTCTCTGATACCATACTACATTTTCGCAATGGGAATTTTTATTCAGAATCGTCTCAGCTACCTCCCATTTCCAGTTCTTACCCTAATTCTGGTACATTCTGTTTATCACGTAATCCCAAAGCTTGTCCCAGCATCAAATTATTGAGCCACTATGTCAACTAATCTTCTAATTGACAGTGTACTTTAATTCGAAAGTATGTAGCACTATAATGAAATCAGTGAAGGCTGTTGTAATGAAGTTGTTGTTGGTTGGAGGGCTCGCTTCGTTAACCCCAAAGGGCGAAGAGGGTCCAAGGGGCCCGGTAGAATGGAAAATGAATGCGGCCAGGTGGTTCGGTCTTCGCGAGTGAAATTTTTCAGGGGCCACGGCTCCGTGCTTAACACGTTAATTCCTGAAAATGGGTCGCACATGAAAAGGGCAGAGGAAGAGGGTCGAGTGCCGAATGCATCGGAGAAAATGCAAAGAAAGTGCGATGCATCGTCTGTGTCCCCGTTGTCCCCCTTCGCGATTTCCGTAATTACCGAAGGAAAGTCGCGAGATATCGAGGTCGACCGCTCGACGAGAACTCCGCCGTCGTCGTTCCACTAATTTCTTATCCATTTATTCAAAATTGGAAATAAAGCATAATTTAGCAACAGCCGTCTCGTTCAAACAAACGTACACTGCCCCTCAGAAGTATGCGAACACTTCCTTAGTTGGATTAAATATCTAAATATAAATGCATAAATATTCCCGGTCTACTCGTCACAAATTTTTCTAAATGATTCCATAGAACCTCTACGAGACTCATCATCCCACTCAAAACTTTGATATTATTAAACGTTACCTACTACACATCCAAAACAGAACATGGTTACAAACAATTTTCTAGCAATAATTCACGGTGTAACTATTCCTTAAACGTGGAAAGCGTCCAAATATTTCTGAACGGAGGTGGTACGTATCCGTCGCTCGAATAAAGATAACTTCCATCATTTTCATTCGACTTGCGTAAAAGATTTATGAACCGCGATAAAATGCGAAGGAAAAAAAAATCGATTTTTCAGTCCCGCAAAACGTGAAACCGCCCTTAAAGTACGATATATACCGGGGGTATCGCGTGACCGCGATGATCGATGTTCCCCGCGGCTTAAATAATTCAACGATCTTGATCTATAGCCTGAAACGCGCTGTACTCTTTCACGGCTCTGTCGTTTCATTGTCGTGGACACCTGGCCAGGTGTGCACGGGTGAACGATACCTCTCTGTGACGAGTTCGATAAGGGAAACTCGCGAGGGAAAGTTTCCGTCGTTGGAGCTGCGCTCCTTCGCGCTCGCGAATTCTTAAACGTCGACGCAGACGTGCCAGCTGCTCGAGACGTTAATCGGCGGGTTAAGCCGTTTCCACGATAATTTATGCGCGACGCGTTACCGATTTCTGCTTCGTACAATTTACTTCTCGCCGGATTAAAATCGCGGGCTGGTTCGATAAATCTAATTCCAGCGTGTCGAAGATTTCCAGTAGTAATTAAGATCGATAATTACATCAATTAGTTAATTGGTACTTCGGTTTTGCTGTACAACGAGCGGTTACGCGGAACATCGATCAATCGGCACTCGGATCTCTGAGAAAACCAACGCGTCCAGAGCGGGAACGTTAATCAGTACATCGACCACATGTTAATCAGTGCGGCAACAATTTCCAGGTTTCGAAAATCCATTAATCATTCGAAAATGTTGGTCATTAGAGTGCATCGGTGCCTACAAACATCCGCGAATCATATCAGTCATTTTAACCATTAATCAGTGCATTATTTATTCCGTGCGCCCGAAGCATTTGAAATGGTAATTACCGCAACCGCTACCGTTCGCTCCCGTAACCCCTCCTCCCGTCTCGACCACCCGGTAACCGAGGCTAAATAAAAATTAGCTCGCCGTCCGCCGTATCACGTGTTCTCGCACTGTTAAAAACGCGACGGGGCCTCCCGCGTTGCAACATCGCGCGATAATTATCTAGGATTAGCAACAATATCCTTAAAGCCGTCCATTATCCGGGATATGTACAGCGGGATCAGATTAAAGTTTACAATAATTCTCGAGCGTGGCACGCCGCGGTCGGGTCGTAAAGCGTGCAACGGAACATTTAAAGTTTCTTTCTTTTTTTTTTATACGCGATTTCTGCAGCCCCGCGAAATTACACCGCGGTCAGATGCGAGGAGAGACGGATAGATCCATAAATCACGGCTTGATTTCACCGACGACGCAACGTACTTCCAATGAATATACATATAAAATAGTCTCGGTTGGCTCCCCCCCTCCTGTGCGTCGCGCGATGATTTTATCGGGCCACGCCGGGGACATTAATTCCCATTGTACCGCATTATACGGATCATAAAGCCACGACGGTGTGCACGTCGAGATGGCGAATCTATAACGACGAGATCGTTCTGTCGATAATCGGCCCCGCCCGCCGTTTTGCCTCTCGAGTTCTCGTTTTTAGAGCCGTTTAATGGAGTTGCGTCGTTACCTCCGCCTCCGAGTGTAGTCGCAGTGTAACCGATCGCAGCGGGCCTTCCACGAGAGCCACCTGAGATATAGCGTCGAATCGATAATTCAGGCGAATTAGGAGACCGTAGGCCGTGCGGTATTGTGAAAATTATAGGATAAGGTGAGTGTTATTCTTCGTTTGCACAGGGAACTGTCCACTAGGTGCGAAGGGGGCTTAATAATGGCGTTGTCGCGAAGTTGAAAGTTCTCGGTGTAAAATGGGCCTAATCCATCTTGCATCAACCCATTAGCTGCCACGATCCCCATTTGAGGATTTTACGTTAATAACTAACGTAACTATATCAACAAAAATGTTTACTAGGTGTGAACGGGGCTTAATCGCCTCTCAAACCTGTCGCACCTATCCCACGCGATCCCGACTCGTTAATATTATCAAGATCGGTCCGCGCGCGAAAGGCACGATCTGTCGAGTGGTACGCGATCCCCACGTGTGAACGGGGCTTTACTTTCACGAAGAGGACAGAGCGGTATCTCCTGGATGGATCTAATTAAGTCCCCGTCTTTTGAATGTAAGCTGATACGCGATAAGTGATACGCGCAGCGAGATTACGTTCTTCCCCATTGTGCCTCGCGTATTTTTCTCATCAGATGGCTATCGCAATTGGACGTACAGGAGATATCTTCGCGGGACCTGGATAGAGACGGAAATTAAAATCCTTTTACGGGATACAATGATACGACGTTAACGTTCACGGAGATCTGCGCCGTCGTATGACATTTCAATTCACAGTTTTCGGATCGTTATCTGCATCCGAGGCTGTTCGTTGGAATTCCCGACGCGGGTCAGAAGTGTGCAAGACGATCGAGTTACTTAGCAGAAACGTCTGGCGCGCTCGGTTAAAGTTCTGTGTTGGACTTCTATCGAGTTCCTGGCAGCATGTTCCTGGCACTTAACCGAGACGAGTCGCGATCAATCAAAAAATTCCCAATGCCGCCCGGCTGGATATTAATTTATCGCGGGAGTGCACTCCACGAGATTAGAAGCTTGCCGTTTCGTGCCACTCGGGGGCCCCTTAATTTCGTCCCGGCCTGGGTCATTAAGGGTGTCTTCTTTCGCTGCGACCGCGCAAATTACGATGTCGTTGAGACGCTCTGTAAAAAGACGAACACGGCATACACATTAATAGCGTTTATGGATATTCCGGCGAAATAGCTGACGTTTAATTAACGAGCCAACTTTTACGCGAGAATTATGTATCTTCGTTAACTCTCGCGGTCGTCGAGACGGCGGTTTCTCGTAAATAGGGCCACGCCGAAGCCAATATCGGATAATAACGCGGAATGGTATTACAGTTTCAGATATCCACCTTCGATTTCGCTGATTTTAACTGTATTTCTAGATCAAGCATTTTTCCAAATATATATTTCAGTACCTCTTCATTCGGGGAACTTTTAGACTCTGGCATAATCGGATTCTCGATTCGGAGCGATATTCCATTCGATTGTTGCGTTCGAAACGTTTTCTCTTTGTGGCGTGGTAGGCGCGAAAGTGGCTTAATTGCGTTTTACGAGCCAAGCTTGTTCTCGTTACGGAAAGGATATTACATTATTACTCTATTATTTTCGCATTATCTTTCGCGATGGAAGTTTAATCCGACACCTAACTTGCTGGAAATGCAATAATCTTGCCGCGTGTGGAGGGCTTAATTCGTTAAACTTTGCACAAATGTCCTGTGCGATGAGAGCATAATTCGACGCCCAGCTTTCGCGATCATTTGTACGCGACAATTTTCACGCGTGAGAGAGGCATAATGTATTAGAGTTTGTACTATTCCTATATACAAAATGATTATAGCATTCCCTTGTATAAGTAAAAGCTTTATCCGTGA
>NW_026533254.1:24736438-24740377 GCF_026225885.1 Hylaeus anthracinus | reverse complement strand
AAAATGATTATAGCATTCCCTTGTATAAGTAAAAGCTTTATCCGTGACTTAATTATTTTTTAGGTGCGAATGGGGCTTAATACGTCGAAGTTCACGTGCTATTCTCCCGCTTAATGGCGGCTTAATTTGAAATTCCTCGAGGCTCAGCGGCACGAACCACTGAATCGGCGATGATATCCGAATAGTCACGTCGAACGGTCCAACAATAGAATAATAACCCAGACGAATAACAGTATCCGATAATAAGGGGCGGTATCGTCCCGCGCCAGATATATCTCTTCTTATATTCAAGACTCGAATCGATGCAACGTCTGGAACGATACAAAGCGGCTCCCCGCTTTTTATACTTACATGAAGCATTCGCGAGGAGCCGAGCGGAATCGGTCGCATTTATTTCGCCAGGCGACTCCGTAACACACTTCACGAAATATCCATTTGTCGTGGCGCGCGGCTCCGGGCCTCGTATTACTTTTATTCGGACGTTATTGATAAACGATAAAATCTAGTCGGAAGTGCCCCACCCATAAATTCCACGGCACTTCCGTCCGACGGGCCGCTCGCGACGGATAAATCACTCGTTTTTTTCCAACAACTCTCCCCCGACCACCCCACACCGTCGAAAGCATTCTTTGGGTAACCATAATTCGAGTATCGGCGGAGTTAAGGAGAAGATACGATTAAATTACGCGGCTGATTTATGCACGCGGCATTTTGGCGGTGCGCGGAACTCGGCACGAAGGGTTGCAAGAAATGAGGCATTCTTCGACTGAAAGTAGCTATGGCAACTGCAAATTTTATTATTATCCTGAATTTAGGGTCACCGAATTTCAGTACATCAAATTCGAACTTTGACAAATTTTGGGTCTTCGAATTCGAACCTAACCGAATCTCGGTGCAGCTAATTCGAAACTACCGAATTCGAAAGACGAAATCGAATCGAGTTCACGATCGTGTTGATCGATTCTTAGCGGGTAGCCGAGGACTTCGTAAACTTTCATTGAGCTAATCAATTCAACGGCTCCCGCTTCGAAATAGCTACTTAAACCGCGGCAAGGGAGGGCATTCAGTACGTCGTGGCGCTTCATAAGAAAAATCGGAGACGTTTCGTAGACGGAAGCGAGCGCGGAATGTAAAACGGTTCCCATTGGCTGCACCCTCTTTCTCCCTGTATCGCGTCGCGACGCACGTTTCCCGCAGCAGAATGCTGCCATGCTGAATTACTTATGGCGTTCCACATTCTCAAACCCGTAAGTACATGGCCGTATTTCGAATGGAAATGTAACTACACGCGTGCCCGGCGTGCTTTCGTTCTTCTCCTGTTACTTCTTCTGCCTCTTCCGCTGTCCCCTACCTCCGACCGATCTCGGCTTCCTGTGCGATTTTTTTCCACCGCGGTCGCTTCCCTTTCATCTTCAACCGGCTGCGTCTTCGTAGCCGCGGAATGCAAATCGTATTTTGTCGTAAAACGTGTCGCGGAAGCTGGGCCGTCGAGGCGGATGCAGATATCACGACGGCGAATCGGGGAAAACAGGACGTAGGGGACTGGGGGATGTCGGGTGATCGTGGCTTCGGAGAGACTAGGAAAGAAATTTCTGTCTGTCGTCGCTATTGGCCTGTCAAAATTCATAAGATGCTGCGTGTGCGAGCTTCGATACGCCAGAGAAATCGCTGATGAGAAGCTAGAATTCTTTGAAGAGATCGGAGAGTGAGCAGAATATTCGTTTGAGAGTTAAGGTTTAGTTTACACTAGATAACACTGTGATTTAGCATTTTCAGGTCAGAATACTATTGTGCTTTAACGTCGCGAGAATAAAATTTCGAGGCTACCGAATCTCGTGCGTCCGAATTCGAAGTACGCCGATGTTCGACGCCAGCTCTTCTTGGATTTATAGCCCGGTTGGTACGTTCCTAATACTTCATCGCGACAGGGAGCAAATACCCCACGTCACGAAGCTGATGTTTACTCCACCCACATATTTTAGCCCTGTTCTCTCATCTCCTCTGTCAGCATCACGCATAACTGCCAACCTAAACATAGAACTCAATTTACCGTCCGAAATTGCGATCAGCGAGAAATTCTATCGGATGCCCGAAAAGCTCCTTCGGGCTACGTTGAACCTTTCGTCTGGCGTAAAAGCCAGCGGAGATACGACCCGTCGCGCAAAAAGTCCAGCCACTCCCAGCAGTTTGTTTCGATTCACCGGCTGCATTTTTACACGTTTTCAATTACAACGGTGAAATTTTTTACGCCTGCGCGCGACCAGAAGCCATACATCAAGGTGCCACGCGCACGAAATTCGAGCACGTGTGCCGGAATACTTGACATAAAAATTCACTGCGTTTCATGGCCGTGCTCGAGCGTATTTTTCTCTCCGCGCAACGCGGTAACGGCCGGCCTATCTGGCTATCAATCCAGCCGCGTAACGTGCCACCCTATAGAAGGGGGACGGATAAGCGTGAAGCACGATGAACCATGCAGGCGTAATCTAATTAAACTACCGATGCCCAGAGCGAGACTAACCCTGCGCTTTGGACGCGAGACCGTACATATCGGCCGCAATTGTCTGATTTGCATGTAAAGCAACGCGCGCCGCTACTCGGAGGACCCCATGATTATTAACGCGGCGACACGAGTCTCGGCTATGCCGCTTTGATACGCATCGGGCGTGCCGGAATTTTGGTACCTCTAAATTTGGACGCCGGTGAACTTTGGCGCCTCGAAACCTGGCCGTCTGCGATATTTCGGACGTATCGGACGTCCGCGCGTCATAATTTCGGTATAGCGAGTCGCTGGAACCGAATTCGGGTGGCGAGGAATTTTTGAAATCGATTCGGTCTACCATACTTTGATGCTTGGCTGTTCCGACGCTAAAGAAGTGTCACAAATATTGGTACTACGGATTCGAGTCCTATTAAAATATTATCAAATTTTTCTGTTACCGAATTCGGATCCTACCGAATATTATCCCTATCGAGATCGATAGGGAGATCCAGCTTCGCCTTATTTTTGTATCTCCAGTAATTGACAGAGTCAAATTTTTGCATCCCCAAACGTTGACATGCCACGTTCGATTTTCGCAAATTGACGTCTGGCGACTTCAATCCCACTCGAATATCGAAGCATCACTTTTGAAAATCTTAATTACCCCGATTCTGTCTTCCCCCATCGAGCGGTTGATCTATTCTCCGTTCGAAATTGCATGTTGGATCGCGCGCTATATACCTATGGCGCATACAGAAAACTCGTTGACGCGTTGACCAGCAGGAAATCAAATTCACCCACGCGCATGAGGTATATAGTACGCGGGCTCCCGTGTCGTTCGTTGAACCCGGTATTGAAAAAAAAAAGAGTTCAATCGCGTCCAGAAATAACCTAGCCCGGCTCGGTTGGCGTTTCTGCCCCGCTTCTACTCAATCCATCTTGCTCCCTCAATTTCAGCCTAGCCGAGTTCCAAGGCGAAATGACTCTCGACGCTCGCGACTCCGACGTGCAACCCCTCTCCACCCCCACCCCCACCCCCTCCACTCCACTCTCGCTTTTTTCCCTCTCGTATCTCCGTACCATTCGCTGCTTTTGACAAACTAATTTCTTGCGAAACAATGACTCCGCGACTCTGTCCGACGACGAGATAAATGGAGTATATCCAATCGTTCGGTTGCCGAATCTCGGTCACCCGAGTGTTCATACATTCGAACTTGAGACTATCGAATTCTAGAAATACTGATTTGCGTGGTTATAGAAACTTACCGAATTTCCAGACCGAATTCTCGCCCGCTACCGAATATTCGTACGTCCGAGTTTTAGTACTACAGATTCGAGTCCTATCGAAGTATCATCAAATTTTTCTGTTACCGAATTCGCGTGTGACCGAATTTTCGGAGCGAATTCTCGCACGCTACCGAATATTCGTACGTCCGAGTTTCAGTACTACAGATTCG
>NW_026533254.1:24722926-24736428 GCF_026225885.1 Hylaeus anthracinus | reverse complement strand
TCGAGTCCTATCGAAGTATTATCAAACTTTTCTGTTACCGAATTCGCGTGTGACCGAATTTCCAGACCGAATTCTCGCCCGCTACCGAATATTCGTGCGTCCGAGTTTCGGAGACGTCGAAGCCTAACTCTATACATTTTTAACGCGTTTTGATATCCTGAAATCGAAGCCACCGAACTTGGACCAGAGTTTCAAGGCTTCACAGTCGTTTCCACGACTATTTTCTCCGCGCCCTCGACAGCATTCACTGCTTCTGACAAACTAATTTGTCGCGAAACAATGACAACGCGGCGCTGGTTGACATGGACGACGTGGTAAATGGAATGTGTCCAATCATCCGGTGGAACAGAGAGCGATGCAACCCGTCAACGCCTCGTCCTACGAATACCCTCCAGGCCCTTCTCCCTTGTTCACCCTCTCCGTCCCTTACTTTATCTACCCATCTGCCTATCTAGCCGCTTGTCTGCGCGCCGGATCTTTCCGACGATATCGCGTACACGCGGCGAGTCAATGGCTCGGGGTAGAATCAAGATCGACGTGGGCGTTGAATAGCGTTACCGATAATCTGATAAGTGGTCTGTAGCTCAACGATGTTCGCCAGGGACTCGGACGTGCATATGCGTAGTTGATTAGGTGATTGGGGGTCTAGGATTCGGGGGCTGGGCGAAGCGCTGGAACTTGAAGAAGACGTAATCATGTGGTGACAACGCGTGGAGGTGATAAAGCTTTGGACACTGGAATCGTTAAACCAAGGGAACGGGTTGTAGTTGGGAATTTAGGTGCGTGGGAGGTTCGACACTTTGTTATTTCGGGGATCCATAGTTCGAAAGCATCGAGGTGTTTAAAGTAGTGACATTTAATTGTAGGAGTCTAAACGAAAAATAAGGCACGGGGATTCGAAGCCAGGATCCTCGGATCCACAGTCGACCGCTTTACCTACGCGACCAATCCCGTACCCTACGTTTCGTGTTCTTATTTGACTCCTTATTGTTGGGTATGGGTGGCGCGGACACTACATAATTATATGGCGACAACTCGTGGAGGTGATAAAGCTTTGGACACTGGGATCGTTAAATCAGCGAAAACGACTGCACTTGGAAATTTAGGAACGCGAGAGTCTTAATACTTTGTTATTTTGAGGATCCATAGTTTGAAAGCATCGAGGTGTTTAAAATACTGACATCTGAGCGTCTCGAAAACTTGTTATTCGACTCAGCACTTGTAAGGGGATACGACTCGTGAGCGAGGCTCGATACAAACCACGTCCGTCGCTCAAATGAATAAAACTGTTCCCAGCGACTGTCGTTGTTGGTTTAATCCAGTATCGACCGGCGCAAGTGCGACCGATTGCAAAAGGAAGAGCGCGCAAGGAGGAACGGCGAGATGATAACAGGGTAGACCGCGGGCAAAGAAACTGAAAGAGAACGAGATTGTTGGGGAGCGTCAAAGGACTTTGAAATTTTATTTCCGCTCGAGATGGCACCCTCGCGGAACGGTATTTGCGTGGCTACAGCCAGCCAGAGTGCCGTAATTACCCGCAATCAGTCACAGGATTACGTATGGAGACCCTGCAGTTCCACCTATTCCGTTCCCCTTTTTCACCGTGGCTCGCGTCTTCTCGATCTCGCGACCTTTCCAATAGCCAAGGACGGATGCAGGTGCGAAGGATGGTCTCAGGAGTCCTCGGTCGGCGGAGATTTTTTCTAATCTCGGCTCCCAACGACCAGCCGTCTCTCCCGCGAGCAGGAGTGGAAATAAGATTAGACGGAATGGCCGTGCATTTTTTCGCGTCATGATAGGTACCGTCGCGAACGAAGGGTGCGATTTAACGTCGTTAGCGCGGAGAGGCGACCATTTGTCTGAATGAACGGGCTCTTTCCACGAAACATGACCCAGAGTTAGCGCAACGCGGACCTGATTAAGCTGATTTAGATCTGACCGCGTGATTCTCGCGCAGCAGGTGTACCCCAGACGTGACCTGGACTCCTGGAATTTATGGCTACCTGGTCTAGGCCTGGACGGACTGGACTGCTGGTTTGTTAGGTCTGGGAGCCCTCTGTTTAGATCTTCTTTCTTTTTGTAACGTGGCCGTCAGTCATTTTTGGTCCCACACCCACTCATCGCTCTCTAGTTTAACCCTTTTTTAATTACAATTTTTATGTGACTGGTGGAGTCGATCGATTTGTGAACGTTTAACAATTACCTCTTCAACTGTTCGTTTATCATCTCTCATCACCGAGTTCTTCATCCACCTCGGTCTTTCCAAGTCCACCTCACAACTGACCAGATCCAACGTTGACCTACACAACCTCCACTCGAAGTCAGTTTACTCCACGTGTAACGTTCCCTGCGTCCCCAGGGCCCAGTGCTCGTTTCCAGCAGGAGTTTAATATCTCCTGCGAACGTCCCGAAAATTCGTAACGTTTAATGAAGCTCGGCCCTACCGATTGTCTTTTTCAATCGACCACTCAGCCCCGGCAAGTGTGCCAGAGATGCGGCAATAGGGGACGAGCACGACGATGATGAACGACCACCAGGAGCCACCCCAGTCGCCCGGCTACGGGGGTGCGTATGCAGTTATGCAGAGTTCACCGATGCGTCACTCCGGGTGCATTATACAACGCGCCCTGGGACCGCGTATTCCCCGGAGAGCTCCTTCGACGGAGTTTCCCTTCGAATATATTCCAGTTGTCGCGCGGATCGGCGCCTGACTCGCGCTGGATCCAAGGAATACTTTCTTTTAAGGGAAATCGATAGTGCATCCTTTGAAGTAGCTCTTTGGGGGAGTTCATGCAATCTCTAGCGGTGCATCCTGCAGCTACTTTTCAGCAAATTTCATTTCGAACGGAGAATAATAAATTAGCAATTTATTCAAACTTAACTCGACTAAACGAGTATACCTTTGAAGAAGCTCGGGGACGAATCGCGAGTTCCAAAGAGCTGATGCGCTATGTATAGGTTATGTTTGAACCGGTCGCTGCGCAAATCGATCGATTCTTTTTTTGAAAAGTCTGAAATCCGAGTACTTGGTGTAGTCGTGACTTTGTATGTTTATAATAACCAGACTGCGGATCTTTATGCAAAATAAAATTTTCGCAAACGTGGCTAGAAAAATTGAACCTGAATAGGAATTCATTTTGTTCTGCGAATATTATAACGTGAACTTTACTTTCAATCTTTTTTATATTCTTACGACACGTTTGTGATCCTGCGAGGAATCGGATGGAGTTGATGGCATCGAAACCGTCTAGGACGACACGTATATTACTAGCGAGATAACCGTGGATTAAAAATAGGCGCGCAGGGGCGTTTGTCGAATACAAAATGCAATCCGTCTGCTGACATTTAAAGGTTAACTAAAGTTCTTTAGTCGCCTTTAGGCTGCGTCGCGTTTTTACGTTCTTCGCGGATGTATAGTTAAAACCTCCTCTTTTACCATCGCTCCCCTCGCAACCTATAGGAATATTATTATTGAGAGCCGACGGTGTAACGTATCCCTTTGAGGACTCCCCGCTTTGATCGCGTTCTTTGAAATTGAAGCAATCAATATCGCGATACGTGTTGTTCTTTGAAAAATAAGTAGGAGGTTTAGTTGAGAAAAGGAAGGGAATTTACAAAGGAAATGGTTTCGGGAGGATGCTTCGCGGCCCGAAACCTAGTTTTACGGTCTCATACGGTTTTATACGTCGATAAACAACTAAATTTCACGGAGAAACTGGGAGAACGGTTCGAGAAGGGCCAGAAAATACAGGAAAACTCGACGCCAGACGGGACGAAAACATTTCCAGCGCGTTCATTACGCAACGCTCGACGTATCGAGCCGTGCGAACGCTGCGACAACATTAACATTATCAAACATCGAAATTACGTCGAACGCTAAACGTGGCCAGGGGCGGCGATCTGATTAATCCGATCGAACGTAATCTCATTTGGCTGGGCGCGGTAGTATCGCGTATCGTCGCCGCCTATACATTGTTCGAAGATTTACTAATGAGAGAACGTCGCGCAGAAGAGCGCGATCATCGAATTTAATTACCGGTATCAACGAGTCCGCGGCTCTGGCAATATTTGGACAGTTCGTTGCCAAGTGATACTTCATCCCGAGCGTACATTCGTCGTTTCACACATTCATTGACCAACGGACTCCGTCGCGAATGTGTTAAAAAGATCCCAAAAGTAATGATTATTCGAGCGAAAGGAGATTATTTTTAAGCAATGCTTGGTAGATTTACGATGTTCAAAGGGTTAAACCAACCGATTTTGATAACCGAAGCGGAAAAGTCCAACGCCCGGATAATAAGGTAATTTTCATGATAGATTACCATCGCGGAATCTAATCGCGCATATTTACACCGTGTCTCGACTCTGCTCGAACGAGAATCAGCAATTTTAACGAGCGATCGGAAGACGATGAATGAGATTTAATATCCACGGATGGATTAATAGCAAAGCGAGATGCCCGAGGTGAGGACATTTTTTGATGAATCGACGAACGCTCGAGTCGAACAACGATTGATCTCGATTCGATTCGACGTCTCCTGCGCGATTCCGTCCATCCAGACTTCTTTCAAAATTAATATTAATTCCAGACTTGTAATTCGCCAAGATATTATATAATATTCAACAACGTCACATTGGAAATTGGGTTCTCGTGAATCTTTTTGCACGATTTCCTTTTCAACATTTGTTTCCGAAAGACCAAGGGTGGTTTATCGTCGTAAACACAGGCGTTCGACGACGACGCGGCGTGTACACAATATTGCGGGCAACGTTCGCGAAAATCGGTCCTATCGATCAGAGCCTGTAATTAAGAGGGGCCATAGGCAGGGGTGGGTTAACGAACCGTTGTATTTCGACGGTATAATAATCGAGCAATGCGGCAGCGCCGCGAAGGGTTGCATTGCCAGCTTCCAGAGCGAGATAATTCCACGAAAGGGATGCAGTCGCGAAGATTGATTGCGATCGATCCACGACGTCCTGAAGAAGGCGTCGTCCTTGGCCAATCGTGCAACTTCCTGGTCAAGTAGAGAGTAAGCACTGTTTCGCGACTGTAACTATGAAAATTCGATGAAAATTGGGTAGCTCCATATTTTATGGAGCCAAGAGTGAAATTCCTGGGGCAATGTAAAAATTGTACTCGCCCAGAATGTTGAAATAGGTTCTGACAGCTTCATGGCGAATAATTTTCACGGTTAACTGGAGTTTTCGTTGTTCGAAGGTTACATGCATTCAGGGCGCTGGAGGATTGCGCAAGAGAGACCGTAACGCGTGTAATTACAGAGATTTTAACGACACGTCGACTTCGGACATGCCAACAATGGGACATTGTAACCGTGGCGCGCGTATCCGAACGACGCGATTCCAGCCGAGCCTGAATTTCATTATTGTTACAATAATTAATATAGATGGTCCAGAACTATGGCTATTACGTGGAAGGCTGCTTGATTGCACCTAGAGGCGGTTAAACCTGAAACAATCTCCATAACCTGACTGAAACTTGATGAAAGAGCTGTAGGGAATAACGCCAAGACTCTGCAGGATCCCAGTATTAAACCCTAGACATACAATGACGAGTTAGGGTGGTTTTGACGAGTCTGACTCGTGAACACGTCAGACGTGGTAGACGTGTCTGGTTCCTTTACATATTCCAAAATGTTTCGAAATATTACATACTTCACAGCAGCATTTTCGCGATAACATAAATACAAGAGAATATTAAATATCTTTCGAACGTATGAACTTCCGTTTTATTTATATGCGTCACCAATTCAGAAATTTTCGTCAGAATCCACTTTGAAATTAAATTTCCCCCCGATTTCAAGCCTGTGTACCTCGTCCCCGAACAACTTCTATCCAATTCAACGTCCCGAGCAGTCTTACTCCGGTAGAGCGAACCCCCAAGTCGCGGGCTACATTTGGCCGGGATCAAGCGAACCGATCGTGCCCTTCTAATTATGGGGGTGTCCCGACTGGACGCCACATTTTGATGGTATAATAATCGAGGGAGTGCGGGGTGGCAAACAGTCGGTCGCGCGGAGATAATCCTACGGATCAGAGGAGCGGAGGAGCGCGACAACGTCGCCTCGTAAATTCCACGGTGGCGCGTGACTCACGACAGGGGTTGGGATCAACCGCCCTCCGTGCCCGCGGAAGGAGCCACACGGGGCCGACGTCACGGGCATCGCAAAAACTCGTTTCGACGCGGACGAAATGAGACGCGAGACCGTCGATGCGAAAACTTGGAATCGGTTCCCCGTCCGGCCCCTGGACTCGCAGTGCTATCAGAGGAACGCGACTCACAGATGGACGACGCGCGTCACGCATCGCTGCGCGCGGAATTCAGCCGTGACTGGTGCCTCCATCTGAAATTCGGAAGAGTTGCGCGATTCCGCGTGGCTGGCTCGCGTGCCATCGGCTAGGGAAAAAATGGGATCGACACCCTTTGCGAGGAACGCTCTCGCGGTGCCAGCGATCCGTGTCTAGGCTTGACGTCCTACGCGTTACTTTCGTGTTTTTCACGGGATAGGTACTTCTTTATCGCTTCTTTATCGGCGGACTTTTGATGTCAACCGCGCGGCCAATACCAAAAAAAATGTATACAATAAAAACGGGATACAAGACTGGAGTGCAAGGAAATCGAGACCCAAACATGGTCTCACAAACTCGTCACCATTAGCAGGTTCTGTGAGTCGAGCACTTTGAAAGCTGAACCTGTCTTAACGCTACACCTAGTTGACCCATACGCTGACCCTCCTAACCTGCCTATCAAAGCTAGATACGCAGAATTAAGTAACGTCGTTAAACGCACTAGAGCAGACGTTGATAGCATCGAAGCCGTGTCATCGACGCGATAATCGCAATGCCGACACTGTAATTTAAGATAATCCGCTGTATAAACACGACTCCACCCCTCGACATATAAGGTGCACCTCCATCGCATGCATATCCTCGCCGAGTGAATAAGTAAAACAACCCTCTAGAGTGGGGGACCTCGAGTGACCCGGAAGCTCCAACCCCGAAAAAAAAGCTGGCAAAAAGGACGACGACGCGCAGCTCAGCGCCAGCCGTCTTATCTCTCCTCGCACATCATCTCAAACAATATAAATCAATGGACCGTCAGCCCTTGGCACGGCATTAGCAAATATAAAACAGAGCGTCGCCTGTGCACGTACGCGTATATATCGCCCCAGCATCCAGCGAGGGCGGGGCCTGGACCTCGAAGCAGGTCGTTTTTTAGCCGCGTTAAAATGCACCCTCTAGCGGGAAAGCGTCGCGCCACCCTCGTCTCGAGGCTCGCCCCCGACACGGGCCACCGGATAATTCTGTTTTAGTTTCGCATTACAATACGACGTACGGTAGTGTCCCTGCGGGGGTGACTTGCTCGCACCTCCGCCAGCCCCTTCGTCGTCCCGACTGCATCATGCTTCCTCCTCCTCCTCCTCCTCCCCCCCCCCCTCCGCACTCCTTTTCGTCGAAAGAGAAATTCGTTTTCCCGCGCTTAACTTCGTTCGTTGTTCTTTTTCTTTATTTCTCTTTTCCGAAGACGCTCCCCGCGGCTCCTTAATCCGAGCGCCAGGCGGAATTTGACTAATGCAATCGCAAATGCTAAGAAGCCATTTCTTCCCGGCCATTGTGCCGCGTTATTCCGTTAGTCGCGCTCCGCCAACGTCCCTCCGGCATCCTACCCCGTCCCACGCCCCTGGGCATAGGTAGAAAAGAAGGGCGACAATGGAGAGAACTCCGCGAGCGTACTTGTTACGAACGCGTCCTTCTCTTCGCGGGGAGCTCGAGTGGCCCTGGCGGATTTAAATGTTTGCCTCCGGCTAGAGGGGCGGTCTACCAAGACGTGAGTGCCTCTCTCGGTGATTTTCGGACGGTTAGGACCTTGCCAGCCACTCTCGCGGAAAGTTCTTTTTCTTGTTGCAGTCCGCTGGTCCGGGGGTTGCACTTAGGGAGACTTATTTCCGTGGAATATGTGTTGTAGGGATTTCCCTTGCTCCCCGACTGCGCTGAATTTCAGATTTACATAAGGTTTCTCATTCAGGGGCGGTTAATACGTACTGTACATTGCAATCGGGTGTCGCGATAGTTTCAGCGGACGACGAGCACGGAAACTAGCGACGCCACCGAGAGTGGCACTACCGCGCCATGATGGCATGTAACCGTGGCGCCATTAGTTTAACTTCTCGCCACGATGGCATGTACCTGAGGCGCCGCTAGTTCGGCGTTCTCGTCACGATGTCGTGCACTTGTAGCGCCCTTAGTTTAGCCCTCAGGGGCTGTAGCGGTGTTTTTCTAAGCTACAGTACGGGCTTAGCAACCCCGAGGTACCCGAGCTAGAGCGCTGCCAGCGAGTCCCCACAGAAATGAGTTGTCAAACGACAAAGAGACAAGAAGTTATAAATTTACCAATAGGTGGTGTTCACGTTCATGATGGCGTGTACCTGAGACGCCACTAGTTGGCGCTACCGCTATGATGGCATGTACCTGTGGCGCCATTAGTTGGCGTTCTCGCCACCATCCGCAACAGTTTGTCATCACATATTCCTATCTCCTGCCCATACACTCCTTCTAATGATCATCTGTCCACTGCTACCCATTCGTTACACGATAATCTTCTTCATCCTCTGCCTCAGCCCCAGGCTCGCTTCGAACAGGGTCTCCTCGAAGGGATCGATTCTCCTTAAACTGATCCACGTGTGCGTACGTGTTCCCAGCTCCTCGGAATGCAAGTTCACGAACAACCAATTTGTCAAGCCGCTACACGAACGAAGTGGATTGCTCTCATGATCGGGCAAGGTTTCCAGCTTGGCTGGAAGGGAATGTCGAACGTTCCTATCGCCCGCCTCCCGTCCTCCCCGGCCAACTGTGTCGTGGAATAAAATCCGAAGTATATTTCAGGCTTACGTATGCAGACGGCCACTGCCAAATTCTCTCGCAAATCCTCGCTCAAGAGGCGAACGGGAATGCAACGAACGGACGCGGAGCCCTGGCCAGACCGCGCGTCCTAACAAAACAGTGTGACGTGCCACGGCACCGACGCAAAACACCCTGAAAACTTGCCAATTCGTTCGTCGGGAATTCCCGGGGTGGCCGGATGCGACCGTAACCGATGATCGAGGAACGGAATGATTCCATTTGGCAGTCGTTGTTCCCCGAGCCTGGAAAACGGCGAGCCGTTTTTCTGGTAAACGGCTTCTTATTGTTTAATTGAGCCTGGGAGGCCAGCAGACTGGCAGGAAGGAAGCAAAAAGCTCGCAATGTCTGCTTCAACGTTACCGAACGACGAATCGAGGGCTCTGCTCGCGTTGGCTCTTGGGAAGGCGGATTGCAAATCTGCCAAATCGAACAGCGGCTGTTCCGGAGACTCCCGGTCTCGTTTAGAAGTCTTGGCGCCTAGTGACAAGTAACTGATAGGGCAGAAAGCCTTAAATTAATAGCACTGATTCGTCGCCTAACAGTACGAACTTCCAACTCTCGATCGATACAACTAAACGACTCTCGCTCCAACTCAACACAGCCGCAGAGAAACAATGTAAAATTAAGTTCGTGCCTAGTCTAGAATCCGTTGCGTTGGTCGATGCCGCGAAACACGATCGGCCCTTCTCGCGTCATTGTTTTTAATAACAAAATCTCGGTACCTCTGACGCTATCGGATTACGAAACACCCGATACCCCGTGCAGGGTTTTTTCCCTCTTTTTTCCCTTCCCCGTAGAGCGGACGCTGATAAAACGAGGTTCCCAGTGCAAGGATATCGGTGTTGGCCGGCTTTCTAGAGATCATCGCGTCGTCCAGCAGCGCCAGGGACAAGGGTATTCGGTTTCAATGATATCGATGCCATCGTGCCGATACTGCGACATCCCCTGTTGCGAAAGGGTGGCGTAAACAAGGGATGGGACACTGGGCGAACGGCACCTGATCGGGTACGATGCGTCGAGGGTCTCGTAGCCTGCTTTTTTTGAAAAATGTCTCCAGTCAAGACGAAGTAATCTACAGGCTGTTGTATAACCTGTGATGCATAGCGGTGGTTCTTTTTTTTAGGTATGATCATTGTGATTTAGTAGAGCAGAGACGTCCCCAAGAATATCGTGCAAACCTGATTTCAACCCTAAAACCTGGCCCCAGCAACCAGAGGAGAAACCTGTGCGTCCCAAGCAAAATTTATGGATCTGAATATAGAAGTTGTCTGGAGATATACAGGAAGGTATTCCAAGGGGTAGGTCCCTCGTGGGGGTTAATATCATTTTCTTTCTGTAGAATAACGAGGGAATTTTATTGGAAACCGAATCTTGATCGATGGGTTAGCTTTCTGTAAGCTTTTAACTGGGGATTCGAGAAACACCGATACCCCTAACGTGCGAATCAATTTTATACGTCATTTGTAAGGCTTAAAAGTATATTCCAGCGAGTGGAAGTATTTTTATTCTCAATCTTTCGTGAAGCTAGGAGTGGTTAGCTAGACTTTAGGAGGTTTATACAGTCAGTCTCATAAATATTCGTACCTTCTATGTCTGTTAAAGAAATCTGTCTAAATCAAATGATAGGTTTGACATTTTTAAATAAATGTTTCATTGTGAATATATACATGAATAAACTTTACACTTCCATGTATTAATAATGAAATATTTGTTTGAAAATAGCAAACCTATCATTTAATTTAGACAAATTTCTTTGATAGACATAAAAGGTACAAATATTTATGGGAATGACTGGAACTAAGAAGTCTCGATCCCCTAATCTAGTACACTACCATTCACTCAATCGCATCCCCAACTGACGCTAACCCTCACGCACAGGTTTCTTCTCCTCAACGCTCATCTCGTTCCTCCTCGAGTGGCTTCTTCCCTGTTAGGACCGCCAGTGTTCTTCGTCGCTGAAGCAGCCCACTGGGCAGTCATTCGTCGGTAATCCAATCATAAACGCCCAGCCACCGGGTCAGAGGCCCCCGCCGCGTAACAGTAATCCGTTATTACAGAGAGATTTTATTCCTCCTGATAGAATTTCGCCGGCAGCGGCGGCCTGCCGTTTCCAATCCCGCGCGGAACGTTCATCAAAGCAGACAAGGACGGCCACGGATTTCCCGATTTTCGAGGCGTTCATTCGTGCGTCATCGCACGTCTCGTCACGCGGACGTGGGCCCCGATAATGCACTTATCCGCAGCTGGATGGGGAGTCGCGCGAGGCTGGCAACAAACGCGATGAATGCTGGCTTGATTGGAGCCTCGAAACGCGCGACGATACGTCGAAACGCGACGCCCGTGGCACGCGCGATTCGATTACGAGAGACGCTGTTTGCTGCATGAATCCGCGACGAATAGGTGGGGCAGCTGCCTCCGGAGATTCTTGCTGTGCAGCGATTCAGGGATTTTACGACGGCTTGGTAGTTCGTGGGAGGGATCTCTGTTCGTTTCGGCTGGTTGAAGTACGTTTGACGATGTTTGAAATGGATACTCATAAGCGTTTGTACACGACAGTTGAATATCAGGACTTGGGAGATGAGATTTGCAACTAGGAAGATAGAAATAAGGATTTGGGACTAAAAGCTGGTGACCTGGAGTCTGGGATAAAGGGACCTAGAAATAAGAACTTGAGTCTCAAAGCTGTTGACTTGGGACTCTGGGATTAAGGACTCGAGACTTGAAATTTCCTGCATCTCCAGAGCCTACTTTACCTGGCCTTCAAAATCGGTTCTGCGTTGGCCAGGCCAGCTAGATGAAACTTCAAACATGGTCACCGAGCCAACAATAACGCACCGTAAGACGCAATTCTAGCGTGCACCGCAAGCCGGGTTCTCAGAGATTCCAGCGGGACGCGGCATTGATGCTTCGGTCACGGAATGCCTTTGACGCTCGCAACAGAACAGAGCTATAATAGATTCATGCGAAATCCGTGGTAAACATAATTACAATAATTCTGTGGCCACCGATCAAAGGGGAATCGCGTTCCGGTCAGCAATTATGGGATGGAACGTTATTGCACAGTTACAACGGATACATAATTCTTCATTCGAGATTTCCATAATTTTTCCGTTGGCCTGCATAATTCATGCGCGGTTTTCAATCACATTCGTTTCAGCGAAGCCTGTAATAACCATGCGTAAATCCTGCAGCGTCGCTACGCATTTGTATCTATCGACGCCAGCCTGTCATTACATTGATCAAGATTTCCTGCTTCGCTATCATTCGCGCTTCTGCGATGGGCCTGCCAGGACGCTACCGGAATCGATTGCTTGGCAAATAATGAAGAAACTCGCGCGTAATGTATCGGAAGATGACCAGGCCTTTCAGATGTCTTAATGGCCTAGAAGGACCGGACAGTTAGATGTTGGAAAGTTGCTAATGATCAATGCCTGCAGGAGGTGAGGCGTCGGTGCTGGTGTAAGGCAACAAAAGCTGAAAGATAGAAGTGGTTTCCAGGCCTACATAGTCGAGTGCTATGCAAATCCTGATGCTAATTTCGGCTTTGTGCTTAGAGATGTTAATTACGACTGTCAAGAGCTCTCAAGAGAACGTGCAAGTTCGCAACAGTCGTCCAAGTATCTTACATGCAACCGGTCTAGTATCGCTATTAATCACCTAACTCCAAGCACTATGCTTTGAGGAGTATATTTTTTCCTCGAGGAAAGTATCAGCTATGACTGTCAGGAATTTTCGAGAGAACGTGTAGGTTCGCAAGAGTTCACCAAGTATCCTCGGTGCATGCAACTGGTATATCGTCGCTATCAATCACCTAACTCCGAGCACTATGGCTCGAGAAAAGTATCAACCCAGTGGTTCACTTGTCGACGACCTGCAACCCTATCGGATGAGGATCTTATCAAAGGATAACTGTAGACATGACAGAGACATAACGATAGACGAGAACAGTTTCGCGTTATCAAGAAACAATCAGTTCCCGTTTCCTCCGCTCGAGCAGAACGTGTCCACCTCCAATCTCCAACATCTACCTAATCCCCACGCAACAATAGACACCCGAGGACTGGGGGGCCCAGCGAAAGTGTCAACAAGCGTCCCTTTTACGTGTCCAGCGTTCCCCAGTAGCTCCAGTTCCTCGGATCTTTTAAAAGTCCATCGCGCATCGGACGCAAACAGAAATTCAAGTAGCACTCGAGATGCTCGCCAGGCGTGACTGGTTGGACCGCGGCTGGCTAGGTCGGACGACGATCGCCGCGAGGGACGCGTGACGCGGCACGCCGCCGTACGGAAGCCGATCAGGCTGTTATTACGCGATCGCTTTCGTTATTTAAAAGCGTTCCCGGAGGCCCCCGAAGCGGCCGACTCTAATTCATCGAGGACGATCGGAAGACCATCCAGCGAGATTAACGAGCCCGATTCCATTGACGCTCCGCGTTCAACGCTATCCGCGGCGTAGGATCGACGGACGTGCTATTTGCATAATCCGTCGATTTTTACGATTCTCGTAGAGCCCGGGGAAGGAGGACGTCGATCCGCCAGGACTCTCAGATTTGCATAAGGTTATTCTTTCCTTGAATGCTGGGGGG
>NW_026533254.1:24717225-24722916 GCF_026225885.1 Hylaeus anthracinus | reverse complement strand
CCCCCCCCCCTGGTGGTGGGGATAGTTTTAGTGCATTTATGGTGGAGATATTTGTGCATTCATGGAGACTTTACTGTAGAACATCAAAAGTGTCAGTCAACAAAATTTTCCCGATCGTCGAGAAGAGATCTGTCTCATTTCTTAAAACGGAAGTATCGGTATGTCAAAAATGAAGCGTCGCATGTACGCGTATACGATTCCAGAAAATGTTCGGATATTCCCTGCGAGCGAACTGAATATTCAGGACACCTCGATGCCGCTGTAAACGTCGAAACGAGGCTAGGGGTTCGTGGAAACCGACGTGTCACGTGAGCCCGTGGAAATGGTCACTCGTTACTGGTGTAACGACCCCGTGAAACCGTAAGGAAATCCATAGCCAACCCACGTGACCGTCGCACGTGCACACGGTCACACCTGAACTGACTGCGTCCGCGGAGACTTTTCTAGAGAAGCATCTAGAGACCTGCGTCGACACCCGACGAGTTTTTGAATAATTTATCGCGAATGTGGAGCGAACTCGAGACCAACTGCGACAAAGTGGGCTACACGTCGGTGTTGTTAACCCACTGAAAATCGACCTTTGGATATAGGAAAGGAAAGTTCGAGGGGTCGACGTACCGGCTATCGCCACGAAGCTCTGGGACCTTAATTGATAGATGACGTCTTCCAGGGTTTCCTCCGACCACTGCTTTCGATCGTGTAATCAACGCGGCTTGGCTGTTGCCACGTTTCAGTTGCGAAAGCAGCCGTTCACTCCACTTGAATTTATTATTCGAATGTTCGTTTGAATGAACGTGATTCGAACATCGAATCAAGGACCATTTTTTGTTTGTTTCAGAGATCTTAGCCACAATCAAATCGCCACGATCGGTCCGAAAACCCTGAGAGGGATTTCGTCGTTAAAATACTTGTGAGTACACTCGATACATTTTCTGCTAAGCGATGAATCATCGTTATATCGCTTCGAAGTAGAATCAGAAGTCTGGTCGGGAAAAAGTTCAAGCCAGTAGAACGGGTCAACGATACAGGCAACGGTTAAGTAGTATGACCTCGTGCTGGGCAGACGCGTTGAAGAAAGTAGAATTAATTCTGCTATAATTTAAAATTCTTGGCCGACGTAAAACGCGAGCTCCGTGGAATGTAAAATGAAGATTTTTAAGCTCGTTTTACGGGTGCCAGTTTCTGTTTTACTACCTTCTCGACCCCTTTCTTCTTTAATTAATCGTTTTCAATCCAATGTTTTATCATCTCTGCTCCGATGTGTTTCTTCGCAGTGCTTAATCTCAATTTTCACGCGATGAAGAAGTCCGTTACTGTCGGGGAATATTTCTTAAGCAAACTCTAGAAATATTCTAAACGGACTTCAGGGATTAAATATTAACTCTCTGTTCCCAGGCTGCTCGATAACAACGTGCTGACCTGTATCGACGAGGCATCGATACGAGAGCTGAAGGACCTGGAGATACTGTACGTATTATTAACAAATTAGTTAGCTTTGTCAACAGAAAAATAATGAAACCTTCGTTTTCCAGAATGCTGAATAACAACAAACTAACGACGCTGGGCAAGGAAGTATTGAACGGATTGTCGCATTTGCGAACCCTGAAGCTACTCGACAACCAGTTTTCCTGCGACTGTCATTTAGCCTGGTTGTCGCGACACTTGAAAACGTACCCACGCCTTGGTCAGCACACGCGTTGCGCCTCCCCTATTCACGTAAAGGATCGAAACATCGCCGACTTACAGGTTTGTAATGCAATCCTTCCTCAAGAACACACTTCCACGCGACACTTAGATCTTTAAGAACATCAAAGAGACATCTATCACAACCACAGCTTCTCTAAAATACCAGAATTTGTATCGTAACAAATTATATAGCAAGCACAACGAGTCAAGCCGGTCCCGTTTCCAAACTTTCAGATGACCCCAACGATTCTCTGCTGGTAGTTAGTCCCAGTAATTCCACTTCGTTTTACAAAGTTTTAAACCGCTGGTACTTCCGTTGGTAAAAGTTCTTGTCGTCCCTTTTGCACACAGGAGCACGAATTCAAGTGTTCGGGGCTGGTTGAGCGCACGGGATCCGAATGCAGCGCGGAACCGCAATGCCCGCATCCCTGTAGATGCGCTGACGGCATCGTCGACTGCAGGGAGAATCTTTTGACGAAAGTGCCCACCCACCTTCCCGAGGACACCACCGAGCTGTTCGTAAACGCGATTTCAACCTAGCATCCGTCGTGCTGTTGCCAAACGTCGAGAAACCTCGGTGGAAGCGATTCAAGACGTCAAACGCAAACGCTCGAATGCTCCTAATACAAACTACGCCACAAATTACTTTACGGATCGATGTTTCGTAACGTAATTCTTCCCTTACGGATTTCCTGAAGTTACGCGACTGAATTTGGGATTAAACGCGAGTTAAAGAGGTCGAAGTGTCGGATTGATTCTAAGTGAAAAGTTTATTATCGACCTGAACTAATTATGAAAATGGCTTGGACAAACTCGGGAAGTTTGAAGTAGAAGTTTGTAGAAACAGCCTCGTGCTGAAATTAATTTATCGAAAGGTATACAGGGTGGGGCAAAAATTGGTTTGCATAATTCGAGGAGCAAAAAGTTTTCGAGGTTTCTCTTGGCAACTCCCGCGCGGATAGATTCGACTTATTGCGAGGATAAAACCTTGTTTAACTATCCTTTTTTTTCTTCGTCGATCATTAACAGACGTTTGGAGCAGAACAGCATCACGGAGATTCCCCCAAAGGCTTTCTCTCCGTACAGAAAACTGCGCAGAATGTAAGTTGACTTTCTATTATTATACAGGGTGGCCCAAAAATGTTGGAGTTCCTTGAAATGGGTGGTTCGGGAGGTGATTTGAAACAACTTTTTCCTTGGTAAAAATGTCCGAGGCTTTATTAAGGAGATATTAACGGAAAACCCCGACCAATCAGAGCGCGATAGTGTAGACTACGTGCTGGACGCCCGCAGTAGTATAGGTTACGCGCTAGACAGCCGCAGTAGTATAGACTAGCCTCCACCGGCATACTCGCGCTCGAATTGGTCGGGGTTTTCCGTTAATATCTCATTAACGAAGCCTCAGACAACATTTTCGCTAAGGAAAAAATTGTTTCAAATCACCCCGCAAACCACCCCTTTCAAGGACCTCCATTTTTTAGACACCCTGTTTAAATCCACGTTTGATATTTTTTAATTCTGTTTAATTATGAATCTACAGTGACCTCAGCAATAACCAAATTAGGAAGGTGGCGGCCGACGCGTTTCACGGCTTGAAATTCCTCGAATCACTGTACGTACGATACTCGAGAAACTCGCCTCATGGTGACTTGAAACTATGACGAGCAAAATGATCTTTGGTTTCAGTGTTCTATATGGAAACAAAATTGCCGAATTACCTAGCGGACTGTTCCAAGGCTTGACCAACCTCCAGTTACTGTAAGTTAGTGCAAGTAATCCTTAGAATGTGCTATACTCTAGGCTCTAGTACATAGTCAAACGCTCTACATCCTCCGGTTAATATTTCTATTATTCCGGTCTATAATTCTTTTTCCGGCCTGAATACTCCGTAAATTAACTCTGTAATCTATTCTACCCTGTAATCTATTCTGCAACAAACCGTCCAATTACAAAATGTGCGAATTAACGAGGTGAAACGAACTTTTCAGATTGCTGAACGCCAACGAGATATCTTGCATACGAACCGATCTGTTCAGAGACCTGACCAGCCTGACACTGTTGTCCCTGTACGATAACAACATCAGATCTCTGGCCAATGGAACTTTCGCCAATCTGCGTAGCATTGAAACGCTGTTTGTATTCCACCGTTCAACCGTTAATTTATACCAATTACCGTGGCTTTAACGTTTCGATCCCTCCCGCCACCTACTGCAGGCTCCAATTGCAAATGCTCGTCACTCCGCATTTCGTCGGGTGTTTCCGAGTTGTTTTTGTTTTTATTTTGTTGAAAATTTCAGTCCGGTTGTTCGTCGATTGACGTCCATTCATTCGTTTTCTAAAGCTCCTCGAATTAAATCATTTTTAGAAGCTGCTCGAAACAAGCGCGTTGCATTTGTTTTATTTCGTTCTGTTGGGAATTGTGGCGCGGCATTATATCTGGAATAGATTCAGCAATTAATTTGAAACGAGTCTGCAGCGTGGCTCGAGGAACATGTTAATTAAAATAAATTGTGTCTGAGTATATTTGAGTTTCTGTTTGGTCACTATTTAGAGTAGAAACTATTTCGGCACTTTCCCGCTTTAATTAAAAACCGATACCGGTTCTGTCGCAGTTTCTGTGTATTAAACTTTCCAAAATAACAAAGTAACCTCAGGTTTATACCGTCTCGCGACATGACCCACGATCCCGTTTCTTGAACTGCAAAGAGGTCGCGCGGACGGTCGTACGTCACGGAACCGCACACGAGCACACGTTTGACAAAAACATTCCTCGATTTCTCGCAGACATTTGGCAAGGAATCCGTTCATCTGCGATTGCAATCTGCGATGGCTGAGCGCGTACCTTCACGCGCACCCCATCGAGACGTCGAGTGCTAAGTGCGAGTCGCCGAAGAGGGTGCAGAAGCGGAAGATCGATTCGATGCGGGACGACAAGTTCAAATGTAAGGGTAAGCACGACTCGATTTTTCCGATATTTTCTCCTCTAAACGCTCCGCTGGAACACGGACACAGGTCGGTAGCTCATCAACACATTCTGTCATCCGTTCGTATCGATCAATTTCCCCTACGAAACGACATTCCGTCTAAATCATTCAAGGTAAACAGAAAATCGTGAATCGTTGATCGATATTACTTTTTAAAAATATAGTGAGATCAAGTATCACGATGTAAATTGACTTTCACGACGACTCGTGACGCGAACCGTCACGTGTCGTCCTGAATCTTCGGTCATAAATCATCGACCATCGCGAACTATCATGAATCATAAATCATGGATCATCGTCACTAGTCATCTACGCGTTATTACTCATCGCGGCTAAGGGAAATCTACCGTCGCGAGTAGAAAGAGGACACGGACCGTTCCTAACTTAACAAACACATGGAGACGGTAGAAAAGAGGCCACCTGGCGTACAAGCTATCAACTATAGCTACGATACCATACGTGTTGAGGATGCAAATCCCTCCCCTATAGCTCGGTTACATCGGGATTGCTACATCCGTACTGTAACTACAATCAAACATAGCTACGTAGCACCTGAGGGCGACAGAGATAGATAGAATTTCACGGTTTCCCTTCTCTTTTTTACAATAGAACAGAGATACAGTGATTACAGTGACAGCAAGGCCTATGTGTCCACTGCTCCCCCTACAATATCTCTATAAAAGCGTCACCATGGCCCACAGATGGCACTCACGCAAGATCACCAATAACCACGTGACCCATCGGACACGATTCTTCGCGAAAGCGACTCGCGCGACGCTCTCGTGCACGCCTCGTCTTATTAAACGCCGAACGCAAATTACCGATATAATTACGGTACGTGTATCGCGGTGGACAATTTGTAACGCGGCGTATAATGCGATGATAAATCACCCGCGCGCCAGCACTCATACATAAACATATTCACCTCGCGGAGAGCACATGACATTCAACACTCAATTAACGTGCGAGAGAGAGAGAGAGAGAGAGAGAGAGAGAGAGAGAGAGAGAGAGAGAGAGAGAG
>NW_026533254.1:24696407-24717215 GCF_026225885.1 Hylaeus anthracinus | reverse complement strand
GAGAGAGAGAGAGAGAGAGAGAGAGAGAGAGAGAGAGAGAGAGAGAGCGGCGTTGTTGCGCCGATGCTTAATTTAATGATATCGCCGCTACTACTGTTCATTATCAAAATTTATCGTCGCGGCATTAACATGGTAACCCGGTGCGCGTGATCACGCTCGCCGCTCTTCGACTTCGATTAATCAACGCGCTACCGCGACCGCGATGGATTTTTAGGAGGGTCATCCGGCTGGCAGCTGTCCGAGAATCGATTCTGAGAGCCTCGCGTCAGGTGCTACAGGCCTAAGAAAAAATGACAGCTCCGACCGAACGAAAAACAGGGAGGCACAAGCCCCTCGAGTTGTCCGCGCTACTGTCAGCGCGAAAGTCTCTCCGGAAGCGTGCCAACCGAGACCAGGAAAGCCCCGAATTCCTCTAACGCGAGGAGTCCCAAGTGCAGCCGAAGAAACGTCGCTCTCCATTCCGACTAGATCCCCCGTCATCGCATCTTACCCAGGAATTTTTCGTAAATTTCTCTCGCGCAGGCAAAGCCGCGGCGAAAGTTGCGGAAAGTTGGCCGCGAAGTTTTACGCGAGCGGCCAACGTAAATTTTCGTTTGCGGAACCGCGGGGTAACGATAACGTGCGGCTACAGAGGCACATACGTGCCTGCGAAGTGTTTATTTTCCGGTGTCATTTACTATCCTGAAGTTGGTGGCGTGCACGGAGCCAGCTGCTACGGTAGCTGGATGCGATTATATTTCGCGCGGTGGGCCAGCGCAATTAGAAGAAATATACAACCGTGAGAAGGAAAGGCAGCAAAGTTTTGCTGTTGTTATTCTTGCGAGCGCAACGCCTGCTCGTCAAGCATCCTGTGGATATTTATTTTCGGACGGTCTTTGATTCTCTTAATCGAGCTCGCGTGGAACGGATGCTTGTATCGGTGCCGCGGTCTCGTACGAATTTGTATTGTATTTGCTGTTTCTGGTGCCAGACCGTGTTCTTTGTACAGGGCGTTCCATTTGCTGCGAGCACCTTGGATGCCGGTGGAGCGTAGCCTACGAACCGCAACCGTCTAGCACGTAGCCTAATCTACTGCGGTCGTCTAGCGTGTAGCCTACACTACTGCGGGCGCTCCACTGGCGCACTCGCGTTCCGATTGGTCGAGGTTTTCTGTTAATATCTCCATAATGAAGCCTCGGACAACATTTTCGCTAAGGAAAAAGTTGTTTCAAATCATCCCCCGAATCAACCCTTTCAAGGACCTCCAACATTTTTGGACACCCTTCACGTACACAATCCAGCATTTTTTTTATCACGATACTATACCCGTTTGTGCTGTTTTTTTCTTTATAAAGGTGCATTTTGAAGTGACCCTCGGAATGATTCATTATTTCATGAGTTCTATTATATATGTCGCGTATACGTAGACTTGTGCCGAGCTCCGTGTGGAATAATTCTAACCTACTCTGGCTTTTATTCGGAGTAACATCCCACTGCGATGTGTGTTATTAAAAATTCTCTGAATAAAAAGATAAAAATAGGAGTAATAACTGCGCTCGAACTACATTCGCTCGAAATACGCCCAGTATTTTATACAATACGAGAAAAACGGCTTTCACTAAAACCATACTTTACATGGACATTACCCCAAAAATTCTGTTAAAAAATTTGTTCATCCACGAACCATTCGTTAATCATCAAATCGTCATCGAAAGATGTCCAGGAATACCTGAGACCATCCTCGTCGTTCCACCGAACAGGCAACGTGCCAAATTGTTCGGTTTAAGCGCTTTAATCACCGATTCATCCGAGAACGACATGTTTCTGTGGTCCTGAGAAGGAGAGCCGGATCAGACGAAATTGTTTGAAGTAGAATATATCCGGCTGTTTATTCGTAGGCGACGAAGAGCTCTTGACGAAGAGGGCTGGCGAGTGCATCCTGCCTGGAGAATGTCCAGCTCCGTGCACTTGCAACGGCGCAACAGTCGACTGCTCCAACAAGAAACTAACCTCGATACCGAAGGAGCTGCCAATCTACACATCCACATTGTGAGTACCTTTCCCACTCGACTCATTAGAATAACTTGCTACACTAATTGAGACGATAAAGCGGGATAATCGATAGACTGTAACAGACAAACTAATAGACTACTACGATACATCAATCTATCTCTGGCCTGATCTCCCAACTATGGCGCGTAGTTTCACCTTCGAACCGTACCCTACCGAGTCGGAATGGAAAATAAAAGGGAACAATCGATCACAATGAATGGCGTTCAGAGCTCTCATTTCCTTAGCGCGAGAAAATTAATTCAATCGGCCGACAAGATAATTATCTCATTAAAAGCCGGCCCGGGGGCGGTTAGGCGCGACGAACGTCCAACCTATTATTCGAAATAAATTATTCGAACTCGTTTAATGGATCGCCGCCCCGTAGCGCGATTAATTGCTCGCCGTATCGGACGCTTACGATGGACTCTAACTTTCACGTCCCCCGGCTTTTCTTTGTCCTTGCGCCCAGGCTGTTGGCCAACAATGAGCTGGATAAGATCAAAGCGGACGGCCTGTTCGAGAAGCTGCCGGAGCTGCAGCATTTGGACCTCAGGAAGAACAAAATCTCACGCGTCGAGGCGTCAGCCTTTCTGGGGGCGCACAAGCTCACCGACCTGTAAGTGTCTCTGCAACCTCCCGCTGTCTTTTTTTTTTTTCTGTTTCTTGGTGTCATTCCCGTTGATAAAGGTGGGAAGTCTCGTTAGATTCCACTGTCCTTTCTATCGATTTGAATATTACGCGAGAATTATTTAATGTTTGAATTTTAATGAATTTATCTCGACTATACGCTTTAAACCTGAAAATTTAGTTGCATAATGAGAATATAAAGTAAAATTTTGATAAAGCCTCGCGATAATAGGGGCTTTTGAGGCGAGCACTCCGCAAACAAAGGGACGAGATATCCATCGTCACATATTTGAAGTTAGGTTAATAGCCTCCCATAGCTTTTCCCACCCTTTGCATAGTAAATATGTATTTACCTTTGTTACGCATTACGCCGATATTACACTAATTATTATCCTATGTTATATTAAACATATTTTGTAATACATCTATAGTGTATTTTGTGCTATTCGAACACCTTTGTCAGATTATTATTCGGTCCAGTTCTAGTCTCTTCTTAATTCATCGATTCAGTGGAGAATAATTTTCGCACGGGGTAATTTCGCGTGCTCAGATATTGTTAACCGTTTTCAACGAAACGTTTCCCGTTGAGAAAGTTCGGAATAATAGCGGGAGTGTTCGGAATGTCGAGATTACTTGCGTTATTTGTACCTAACTCGATCGGGACTTTGAAACGAGCTTTAACGAAGCAGAATAGGATTTAATTTTCAAAGGCAATTAACGGGACAATGGGTCGATTAATTAGATAGCCCGAGGGGTGAAGGATGCCGGTAGCTCGCGCGTATTTTACTGCACACGAGCGCGGAAACCGATCTGAAATATCGCGTATCACCGTGAAAAAAAGAAATTCAAGTACAATTTCCGGCGGAAACAGAATTTAACGCGAGAAGTTCGGGATGCCCACGATTTTCCCATATCGATGCAAATATTAACGTTACCGTAATTTTACGAACTATAAGACTAATACTAAAAGGTATTCGCCACTGTAACCTCCTATAGCTTCGATTAAAAATAATTTCACTCTTCGACACTTTCAACGCAATCGACACCCCACTGCCCCGAATCGCGCGATATCACGTTTCGTTCCGAGACACGATTTATCGAACGATCTGCCTTAAATAACAATAATTCCCTCGACCATTTTTCCGTCGATTTAACGACGCACCGACGCGTGCGATGCGCGATTCCCATCGACGCGTGAACGAACCACCTTCGAAGCGTGGCAATTTTCCTTTTTTTTTTTCTTCAAATAATTTCGAAACTTTACACCGGGAGGGCTGGGGTAGAGGGGGGGGGGGGGGAGCGTCCTTGTCTCGTGAAAATAACGACTCTTCGCTTCGCAGACTCTTGTCGGAGAACAGGCTGAGGGAAGTGCACAACAAGATGTTCACCGGCTTGACGAATCTTAAGACTCTGTGAGTAGAAACTTTTATGGCGCCTTCATAAAACTGTATCACCGTCGACTTACACCTTTCGTACTTCATTTTCGCAGGAACCTTCACGGGAACGCCATTACCTGCGTCATGCAGGGCGCGTTCGAAGGAATGATGCACTTACGCACCATGTAAGTGTCCTTAAAGGAACGATCCCTCCTTTACTAGCCTCTGGACGTAATTATGATTCTCTGTCCTTCTCGCGAAGTGCTCCAATGGTTTCTGCATTTTATCAAATTCACGAGTCGATTGCCTTCTGCCCTTGACTCTTCGAATGATTGTAAACTGCATTGGTAGTTGCGTAATTATTTAGTTAGTATTATTTAGTCGTGATTAAATTATGATTCTTCCATTAACTGCTTTTGGTACACCTTTTGGCCACCTGCACATTCAGGTGGTAAATCACCACTGCTTGCAATGAAATTAATGTGTCATAAAGGCTGGCAATTATTCTTGATTACGATACGTAAAAGTTGCTCGAAGAGTAGGTTAGTAGTAGTCGCAAATTGCATATTTAATCAGTGTAACGTTATACAAGGGCCGCGCGGATCGTGACTGGTTAATATTCATTTTAGTTTTAATGCATTCGCTCCCAACTTCCCTAATACCCGCTGCTAAAATATTTCATGCTTCCGTGCGCATAATTAATGGCAGTTTAACAAATTGCCTCGCATTTCCAGCAACATGCAAGGCAATCCTTTGTCCTGTAATTGTCATCTCGCGTGGTTCGTTGGATGGCTGAGGAAACGCGACATGTCTGACGTGGTCGGCCACTGCCACGATCCGCCGCGATTGAAGGACGCCGTCATCAAGGATATCCCTCATCACGAGTTTAAATGCAACAGTATGATACTTTTATTCCGTTCAGAAACAAAACACAAATCACTCTTAATCGCTCGAGTACATTAAGATCGCCATCACTGAAAATACAATACGCTACGTTGACCTAACCTCGTCGAGGATACTACCACATGTTCCTTTAAGTTTTAAGTTCACTTAAAAGCGGGGTTACCGAACTGAAGAGAGATATTTTTCAATGAAGATAGAATCTATGAAAATAAACTACAATTCGTTAATTAGAAAGGAATCTTGCCAACGATGATACTGAAAATACAATACGGCGTATTTTCTTTTGGAATTGATTCCGAGATTAACGATCCACCGTCTACTTTACGAATCGCAGACGACAGCGTGGGTTGCCTAGGAGACGATTACTGTCCACCCCAATGTAAGTGCGCCGGGTCAGTGGTGAGGTGTTCGAAGTCTCAGCTTACAGAGATTCCACGTGGGATTCCACCGGAAACCACCGAGCTGTATTTGGACGTGAACGACATCAAGACGATCCAGCCAGAGAGGCTGAACCACCTGAGGATTCTCACTAGACTGTAAATAAAATATACGTGCAATTTCGTTCCCGAGGAGGTTCGCAAAAAAAAATACAACAAATCCTCGTTCCCTCTGCTTTCAGGGACCTGAGCAACAATCAGATCGGAATGCTGTCGAACGACACCTTCAAGAACCTCACCAAATTGTCGCACCTGTAAGTTGACTCTCCGGTTTTCACGATAGAGACAGGCATTCTATCTGAATTGATTTGAATCTGATTTGAGTTTGCCTTGAAACTAACGCTATATCCTTCGTAGTTCAGACTCTGCCATTATTTCCTACGATTCAAATTTTTCACTGTTCGTTATTTGTTTTTCAGTATTATCAGTTACAACAAGCTCCAGTGTGTCCAGCGCAACGCCCTCGCTGGCTTGAAATCGTTGAGAATAATGTGAGTTTCGATTTTCCATTACTTTTCTTCTCAAACAGTACATTGATTTGCATCCTTGTTTCGCATTCGGTATTCCCAATGTTCTCCATAAATTGTGGCCGAAGAATTACTCGAAATAACGCGGCGAAAGGTTCGGACAAACAGGACCATTTTTCTTCCAAAACTTCCGTGTCCGAATGAAACACCGATAGCTTTCAACGCGCTTTGGTTCTTCGTAAATGGAACGAAAGAACAATTGATAATTGGGAACGCATTAAGCATCGATGACGGTATAAACGGAATTTGCGATGTCACGGAAACAATATGTGCCGAATTAACGAGCAAAAACGTCCTCTTTTATCGCCATGATTCGTCATATATTATTAACGCTTATTTGTTTAACGTTTAACGTAATTTTATTTACGGAGCCAATTTGTGAAGCGATTATCAATAATAATAACAAATTATAATAACGAGATAATTAAATTCCACCTACCGTCGGCGATGCAGCAAGTCTAATTGAATAATTCGAAATGAATTTATTCAATGCTTGGCTACGTTGACACATTTAACACTATTAACACTTCGCAGCCAATATACCCAAATATCGTCGACAATTGCCCGCTATCACATAAAATTCCGATTTGTACCAGGTCTCTCCACGGCAACGACATATCCGTGATTCCCGAGGGGGCGTTCGAGGATCTCAAATCTATCACCCACCTGTGAGTATCTCTCACGTTCCTGAAGCGAATGCCACCGCATTCCTCGGCGTCGATAATTCACCAATCGGTGTGTTTATAGCGCTCTGGGGTCCAACCCGCTTTACTGCGACTGCACCATGCGATGGTTGGCCGAGTGGGTGAAGAAGGACTACGTGGAGGCAGGCATAGCAAGATGCATGGAGCCGCCGACAATGAGGGACAAACTCCTTCTGACGACACCAGCGACCGCGTTCCAATGCAAAAGTATGTATCTCCATGACAGATACCGCGATCGCGGCCAACGTGGTCAGTTGCGGCAATCAAGCTGACACAACAGCGACTGAATTACATTTTTCATCGCGGTCCCATTCGCTGATGCATTCCGCAGGATGTCCTGACTACCTCGAATACCTTTCACTTTCAGGCTCTTGAGCCAGTATTTTCTCGTTTTTCTTTTTTTTTTTTTTTTTCTTTATAATCTCGCCACTACGTCGGTTGTTATTTTAGAATAAAGCTTACCATTGAGTCCACATTCGTAAGTCAGCTGGCCACCGTTGCCCAGCGATCGTCCTTATGCTCCGCACGTGCAGATGTTTTTGATTTTCTCACTGGCCCGTGACGCAGTCTGTTTAGTTCATGGTTTTTTGGCCCGTCGTCACAATAGAGTACTAAAATTGCTCATTAATCGTAGACCTTTCTTCCGCGCAGCCAGCCAACAGCCAGCCGAAGTCCTGGCCAAGTGCGACCTGTGCTACACCTCGCCATGCCAGAACGGAGGATTTTGCGAGACCCTCCCGGACCGGCAGTTCCGTTGCAAGTGCGCGCCAGGATATCATGGGGAACGTTGTGGAGATAAAATTGACGCGTGCTATGGAAATCCTTGCAGGAACACCGGAACTTGCAAAGTACTGGAGGAAGGAAGATTCAGGTACCGAACGTCCCAGCCAGCTGCCACGTAGACTTTGGCCAGCTCGTTCGGGTCTGACCTCTATTTGCTCGTTCAGTGGTGCCCGTAGTAGTGATGTCTGCGACGTGTTCTCGTCAGGTTCAAAGTCTTTCGACTTACCTGCCTCCCGATTGACAGTCAAATATATTTGGCTCATCTGGGAACCTTCCATCTATGGGCATTAGGCATTGGCCTGCTCTAGAATCTTTTCCATAGAGTAACTGCGGATTTCCACTTGAATGAGAATCCTGTCGCAGATTCAAAGTGACGAGTTTGATCCTGTGCATTCAGTGTAGATCGAATGACTGAATTTTCCATACACGAAAGACACGATCGCAGTCAGTAGCTTTGAACAACTGAGTAGCCGTGCACGTAAAATCTTAATGTACTGATTACAGCTAAACATCCATGACTAGTAGTTTTGCGTATCTATCGTAGCACACTGCATCGATCTTGACGAAAATTGAACTTTGCATTCCCAATGTCTGATCTGAGTAAAAGTAAAGTGATCGTAGACTATAGATCGTAGTTTCAGTAGCACTAAATTGCACGTAGAAAAACCGTGCTCTCTTATGTAAATAAACTAAACGGGACCCCTGCACGTGAGCCCCGAAGAGTAGCAGTCAGACGCAACAACCTAACGACGTGGCAGTTCTTAATCGGCCATTTTTCTTCTTCTAAAAATAATTAAATGGCAGTCAGTCCAAGCGAATTACCATAAAATCACTGAAGAATCCTTCTTCGTGGGCTACAAAGACACGCTCGTGGTTACGTTTGTTGCGTCCGGCGATATCGATTGGCGGATACACCGCGATCGAAGGTCATGGTCAATGTCTCGATTGACGATCAGTCGGTGTGTGACAGTTGCGACTGCGCCCCCGGGTACAAGGGACTTCGATGCGAGAACAACGTCGACGACTGCGAGGACAACAAGTGCGCAAATAACGCCACCTGCGTCGACCTCGTACAGGCCTACAGATGCGACTGCGCCCCAGGATTCATGGGCGAGTACTGCGAGGAGAAGATACCCTTTTGCACAAAAGGGCACGACCCCTGCGAGAACGGGGGCAGATGCGTCGACCACGGGACCCACTATAGCTGCGAATGCCCAATCGGCTTCACCGGCTTTAATTGTTCCACCAACTTGGATGACTGCGTTGATCATATGTGCCAGGTAATTCTTAGATCCTCTTGTAGTCTTCACTTCACAATCGAAGCACGATCACCTGACCACTCAAACCTATCTGTTCCTTTTTCTCATGAGGGGAAATCTACGAAAGACATCATCTCCGACCTTTCTGGGAAAGATCGAAAATTTCCCCGCTCCGCCTAAATGGCGGTGCAAGATTCACTCACTAAAACCTTTCACGATATCCTTTCACATACGAGGGCTTTCCCTTCTTGCACAGTACGACACATCACTTCCCGTAAACTTTCACACACACCTTATTATGTTTCAGAACGGTGCTACTTGCATCGACGGCATAAATAATTACGTTTGTAAGTGCGCGGCGGAATACACAGGAAGGTACTGCGAGGCAGCACCCTCGACAGCCATGCTCTACCCGCAAACTAGTCCATGCGCCCACCATGACTGTCAGCATGGTGCATGCTTCCAACCAGCTCCCGCTTCCGCCGCGGACTACCTCTGCCAGTGCCACCCCGGCTACACCGGTCAGTAATCGCGCTTATTACTCATGTAAAAATAAATTTAGTACAGTCATGTCTCTGCTGGCGGCTACACGATCAAATTCATATGATCAATCTAACATTGACTAAATACTTTCTTTCAAGGAAAACGATGCGAGTACCTGACGAGTTTGAGCTTCGTGGACAACAGCTCGCTGGTCGAGCTGGAGCCACTGCGCACGAAGCCCGAAGCGAACGTGACCATCGTCTTCACGACCACGCAGGAGAACGGGGTTCTCCTCTACGACGGCCAGAACGGCGACCACATCGCTGTGGAACTGTTCAATGGCCGCGTTAGGGTCTCGTACGACGTAGGCAACTACCCAACCTCGACGATGTATAGTTACGAAATGGTAGCCGACGGCAAGTCCCACGTGGCGGAACTTCTGGCGATCAAGAAGAACTTCACGATGAGGGTCGACCGCGGTACTGCTAGGAGCATTATCAACGAGGGTCCCAAGGAGTACCTGAAGCTCGTCGCGCCGATGTACGTCGGCGGCGTCATGCCAGAAATCGCCAACGTAGCATTCACGGAGTTCCACTTGAGAAACATTACGAGCTTCCAAGGTAAATTTCCATCCAACGACTCGATAGAGCTTCCATACTCCGAGATTACAATGATTATTGCCTCTCCAGGCTGCATCTCCGAGATGTGGATCAATCACAAGTTAGTAGACTTCAGCAACGCTGCGAAAATGCACCGTGTGACTCCTGGATGCATGTCTAACGACGAGGAGGCTGACGAAGCGCGAGACGTTATCGAACCAGAGGGAATGATGAACAGTGGCAGCAACGAGGAACCCATGCAACAAGAGAACATGGCTCACGAACATTCCGGTGAGTACCTAGGAACCTATTGTGCTCCTCTTTCGAGTGCAACAGGAAGACATTCGATGCTAGAACAACTTTCAGCAAGGGTGAAATGTTAATCCACTTGCAGACATCCTAATGACGGTCTCCGGTACAAATTCGGATCCCTGCGCGGGACACGGATGCAGAAAAGGCTCGCAATGCGTGCCCTCGTCTGCAGATAGTCCGTATCCGTATACGTGCCGGTGTCAAACCGGATGGCAAGGACGGTATTGCGAAAAAGGTATAGTCACTTTCAATATTTCCTATTCAAAAGTGCCCTAGTGACCACAACGTAAGTATCACGCGCGTATCTCTATTGCAGCACCGACGTGTCGCAAGGAGCACACCAGAGAGTACTATAGCGAGAATGGGTGTCGGAGTAGACGACCAGTGAAGCTTGCCAAGTGTTGGGGGAGCTGTGGCAACTCGTGCTGCCTGCCACGGAAGACAAAACGACGCAAGGTACGGACTAATTGCTGTATACATTAATATTCGTTAGCTTTGGGCCCCAAAAATGCAGTGAATACATTTCTAAGTAGTATAGGTCTCGCTATGATCAGACATCTATATGAACCAACGTGCTCCTTGTTTTCAATCGAGCAAACAAACACGAATGTCTCCCTATGATCTCGAATTTGTTGCAGGTTCGACTGATCTGCGCAGACGGGATGAGGTACACAAAGGACGTCGATCTAGTGCGCAAGTGCACGTGCACCCGGAAATGCTACTAGCCAGAATGGCGGGACAGAGGGCGCCACAGGTGTTCCATAGATATTCGTCGAGGCGTATCGAAACCGAATGGAGGAAACCCCCGGGAACCAAGCAGTGTCCCAAGTTGAACTTTCTACGTGTGCATACACGGGAGATGTGCCGAGAGTCGATTATAATTAATTCAGAGGGACGAACCTCTCCACCCATGGACCTCGACGCATCCTCGTGAAACGCGTAAACGAAAACGTTGGGCCGCGAACTGCCAGGCCGAAAACGAAGATGGACACACACTCGCAAGACGAACACACTCTCATACACATCCCCCGCATACATACACACACACACAGCCGGCTCAGTGTGATATATATTCGAACGAGGAGAGAAGAAAATATATCGTGCGTACGTGGACACGGGACTATCGATATTGGAAACAGTTTAACGCATACTAGGTATTATTAATCGTATGTTTAACGACGAGAGTGGAGAGTGGAAAAACCGTGCGACCATGGACCCAAGATACGCACGTGTTTCGCACGTAAGAGTTTAACGCACTGATCGCAGAAACCACGCAGCATCGTTCGCTCAGTGTGAAATAGATCTAATGAATGATGTCAGTGGTGGATGGAGTATGATCGAATGTAAAGAATTCACGCTTAATATTGCGATCTCTCAGAGTTTTCATTAGACTCGTTACACATTCTGCCAATCGAACTTGGCAAGGTGCAAGGCTCGTTGCTCAATAGATAATCTCTAATTTTTATAAAACTCGACTGACCAGGGCATCGAAGTATAGATCGTAGATGGCGCTACTGTGGATTCACTACAGTGGCGTTACCTGTGCCTCCTTAAGTTTGTATTCAAGTCTGACTGTTCATCAAAAGCCAAACTTTCCTCGTTAATTTTTTAGATATTCGACTAAATTCGTGTCCAATATTCTCTATACATCAATCAAGTTTAATAATAATTATGATTATAATCAGAGATTGTTAATTGAGCGATGTCCATTCCTACAAGTAGAAAGAGTAGTTGCTTTCACAATATTTTGACCGGTTTAGAGAAAGTCGTTAAATAAGTCATATCACCCTCTTTGAATGTTCAGTGTTGTAAGTTTCAGTTTGAATAAAAAATTAGTCTGAGAGATCGAAATTTTGCATTAAGAATGCATTAAACATCGGGTATAGTAAATGCTTCGCTAGTAAGCCAAGCTTCGTGCAACTATTTTCCAAATCTGTTGCATGCTCGCAACATTTAAATGCCTGACAATTTATAATTGTAACTTAAATGCAAACGCAAGTAAAGACGAAAAAAGAAAAGTAAAAAATTAAACGATATCGCATAAGTATTAAAGATGTATAGGGAGCTTCATGTTTCTCCAAAACATTTCCAGTTAATCGTGGTACTTGATGGGCTGTTAGGTCTATTGTCCTCTGAGTAAACGTTTGTATAAACACGTTATTGAACATGCAGTTGCGTTCACACCGGTAAAAAGTGATGAGTGTCTTAAGGGAGAGATTTTTAAACGACACTTTGAACAAAAATTTGAACCCCTAAGACGATTTCTATTTCATTTTGTATCCTTTGTCGATTACGTTTACTTTGTTACTGTCTATCTTAATCATCCTATCGTTTAAGAAACGTTCCTTTGTCGTAAATATTTAACCTCTTGATAATTAGTGAAATAATTTAATACAGTGGAGGAGAGTGTATATTTAAAAGACATACAGTATTTCTTGTCCTTTTCACGTGTTTCGTTGCAACACTGGCAATCGTTCAATCTTCATAACACTCAATTTAAAAACAAAACTGAGCAAAAGACTTCTCCGTCAAAAGAGTAACTTTAGTTAACAGAGCATCAACATAACTCTCTTGTCTCATGAGATGTGGTTCTCAAGTGTGATGACTACACTTTAATCTGCTAGTGCACAACCATAGTATTTGGAACATCAAAGCTGATAATACATAGTTTCAATCATATATGGTTAATATTATAGAAAACTATCTTCTAAATTATTAAGCATCTATGCTGAAAATTATGTGCCATTACTGTCAGTACTTCAATCACTATCGCTGTGCATAAGTGTATTACAAAGTGAACATAGGACTTGAAGAGCTTTCTGTGTAAAATCAACGTGTGCAACTGGATGCTTGAAGAAGGCGAAGAATGACTAGAGCATGCTAACTAAGGTCTCCAAAAAAAGACTAACAGGCTCTCAGAACCTCGAATTCTTCATTCCACGGCCTAAAGCGTTGCTTCGAGGTTTACAGTGCAAATTGCACTTAAAAGAGTCTATGAAAGCGCCAGGTCGAGAAATTATAAGCGACCGCAAGTAGAGAAAAGAAATTGTAAGTCTATGGCGAAACGAATGTAACTAATGTAACTCGGGGGCAGTCAGTTCATGCCCCAGGGGCAGAGGATCGCGTAATTATTTTTGTATGAGCACATTATTTATAAATCAAGACGTCGACGATAAGTTTGCGATTGTTTTCATCAGGGTGGCATGATTCGTTCGAACTACTTAAGTCCCTCTTAATGTTTCGCGTACCTAATTAATGTGTACCTACTCTGCGGATAACTGCATTGCATCTTCCACTGCCAGTATTTAAGTCGTATTTATTCATCACGGACTACCAGAACACAAAACTTTTGGTAGACTTGATCATTATCGATTATTCTTGATGCACTTCCACATAAAGTCGACACTTTTAACCCTTTTGCTGTGCTGCGGTCCACTATCCTGCTACTTACCATTTGTCACAAACACACACTATCTTGTTTGGCAAGCCATTTTTGCGAAGCGCCATATTATTCAAAAAAATAATGACTGTGAACTGTGGACTGTGGACTGTGGAAAGGGTTACAGAAAAAACGAACTCGTAGAGCACGATCGAGTCCTTTGCACTCCTCTTCCGTGAAGATAATCTTCAATGTTGATCAATTTTAACCATTTTTTATCCCTCTGTAACATTTTCACTTACCAAAAACGGCATGGCGATGGCGACGAAGACGAAGCGACGCTATGTAACGAAACCAGCCTTGCTTCTACTCGCGCATGCGCATCGAGAAGAACCATAAAAAAATACTGTAGCTGTAAAAGACGATGCGTGGTCAGTTTTAGTTTCAGTTTTCTGTTTTATCATGGTGGGTCAACCCAGTACATTTAGGCTGTTGCACCCTTATTGCCAGTCTTACGTGTCATTCTTACAAAATTGCTCCGATACATATCGGTACGTGGTCCCAAATCTTGTATACTTTTGTCATTCTTTGGGGCGACGAGGGCGCCAGAGTAGATACCCTCACAGTTTGAACTTCTTCCGTTGCTTTTGGCGCCATATTGGTTCCATACAGTAAAATTGAAAAATTGTTGTAACATTCAGACAGCGACAGTCGCATAAAACGTGCTAACAATATGAAGATATTTCTGTGGAGTGCAAAGGGTCACGTCGGTCACCAAAATACTCACCATGTGCACAGTGTTCAGCATATGGGGATCGGTAAATTTTTCTTAACGTATTTTTAGATTATGTTAAGTAGTATAACCATTCGTATATCGAACGCACGAGAAACGAGTATCTTTATTTTACGTTATCATGCTCGTAACTAGTATTTTCGATGCAGGATTTTATGCCAACGTTCGTATTTCTCTTTTTTTTTTTTTGTTGTTGTTTTATAGAATTCTTTACGATAAAATTACTTTATCTACTTGTGTATTCGTTTTTTAAGACAAAGTATCGAACAGAAATGGATGGCAGAAGCGATAACGCAGCATATATTAGTAGCACCCGTCGAATGTGTCACTTATTATTACTGATTTTCTCCTTATACGCCGTAGTGAAATAATAGATGTACCATAGCGACGTATTTTACGGTTTCATAGTATTAATAGTGACGTAAGTTGCCTACAGCGTTGCGTTTGAAAATTAGTTTCTTCGCGAATTAGATTTGAATGCGTTCGAGTTTGGTTTCACAGCTACCGATTGATGGAGATTGTTGTTGTTGTTAACACGTTGCTTACCGATCAAATACCTAGTGAATTTACCGTGAATTCCATTAACAAAATTTCGTGACTTTTACACGATTCAAATTCATCGAAATCCGAACACGATGCGATTGGTAAGCAATGTATCGAGCTGAATATCTGTAAATCAAATTGAGAAATGCATTATAAGACACCATCGGACGTTTTCAAAACTTTCTTACAAGTTCTGCTGAACGCTAACTGAACTCTACAGATATCTTAGAGATCTTCTTCACCGACTCATGGTATCGATCGTTGGCGCCATCTGAGTTTGGCAGGTTTAATGTACCATGTTACCATTCGAGCAATAATCAATTGGTGTATGTCCAAACTTACTTAATAGAAGAATATTTTAATTGGTTCTTTTAGGAATGATAAAATTGGAATATTCCACTGTGGATCAAGACGAGTATTCAAATTTCATTTTGTGCTAAGTTCACGGTAGAAAATATCCCATGGTTGATCATGTTTTATGATAAATTGAAAACTGTATAGGACCAAACTCCATTTTAGACTAAATTCTACAGTATGCCATACAACTTGAAAGAGTTCTAAGGATAAATCCAGTTCATATAGTTAATTAGACACTCCTGTCTGATGTTTAACTTCCTTCACTATGTGTACTTTAAAGCATAACTTCTTCGAAGTCTTCAAACACGTATATGAATGAAGGTATTATAACATGAAAGGACCACCCTAGCTAATCTCAACTCTAAACAAAGATTCTAAACAAGGTCTATGGACTTCTTTGCTCAATTTTTGATCGAATCAGGTTAAAATTCTGTTTGCGTACACTCTGTAAGGAAGAAATTGTTAGCAAAGTTCTGGAAGTGTGTCGATTCTGTTAAAAGCAAGGACACAGAGACCAGGTTGAGACATCCGAGACCTGTATCGACGCTGCCAGTTATACGAAGGAAGTTGCGAGGGCCGTAGTCATTAATGAATTCCGCATTCGACCAAACATACGTGCGAGTAATTCTCCTTGTAACGAGAGTAACGTCGCGCTGGACGTTTAACAGAGGAAAGGAGAGAAGATGGGAGGGGTGGGAGGGGGGGGGGACAGAGACAGATATAGGGTTTTCTACGAAGCTTAACGTCTATACTGGACAATAATGAGGGAAGGAGACGAGGGATTCGGTTAAACGATGGCGATGAGCGTTCGAGACTTGTGATTGCTCGAAATTCCTACGAGTTATATTTGTACATTTACTTTACGAGAAACCTTAATATATTTCACGGATCGGTGGACTATAGCGCATGCGACTGAAGTATACCAGTTTTACGAGTCTTTACGCTTAAAGTATAGCAAATGCTCTCGTTCTCGGAACCAGCCGAAATGTAATTCCTCGTAGGGGGTGGGGGGTGTCCCAACTTCCGGTTGCCAGGACCCCTCTCGTTTTTTGGGAAAAGCAAAAGCATTTGTTTCATCGACTCAACCTACCTAAATAACTGTAAACTGCGTAATAAATATAATTATTATTGTTCCTTCTCGATATTATCGTCGTGGTTATTTTACTACCTTTAATTCCCGAGAGACGAGACCAAGATGGAATACCGATAACTGGACACGTCAGAACTAACCATCGGGAGCAGAGACGAGCGAAATCTTTGCGAACAAAAGAACGTAACTCGATGTAAATTTATTCGACAAATATATATATATATACCTTTTTATTCGAGGGACCGTTTATTTTCAACTTCGAATAAAGAGGACCTTCTTCGAAGTCTTCGGAGGCACACGAAAGCCAAGATATGGATGAAAGCCTTATACGAAGTTGAAGGAAAACCGTTATTCATCGAATAAAGATATCTTCATTTTAACACGTTCGCCCCAGCGTGTACCACCGGTGGGTCGCGCTTGGCTTTCTTATCGGGCTTCGCCGGCTTGTACCACCGGTGGGTCGCGCACGTGTGTCTATCAGACGGGGTGTATCACCGCGCCGCCGCACGGCAAGAAACACAAATAGCAGCGCCAGCGTGAATGTGTTAAATACACTTTTGCCATCCAAGGCAATGCCCATCTCTGATCGGACGCAAATACACAGTGAAACAAATGTTTTCTACGACCACGCTGCTTTTTGCTCGGAACCTGGAAAGATTGCTATATTTTACGTGTAGAATTCTAAGAAGAGACACCAACCAACAGTTCCTTTTCACCCGTTGGTCTGTAAATCGCACCGTAACGAACATTCTTTTCGACTCTTACGCAAATATTGATCAACGTTCACGCTTGTTGTCGATTATTTCGCACGCCCTTCGACTTTGATGAATTCTGCGCGAGATTCTGTGATAAACGAATTCTGTTAAGGGAGTATCGGTGAATTTGTCAGAACGACACCCGAAGAATCGACGATCTCGACGAGAATTTCTACGTGTAAGAACCGTGTATGAATGAGGAACTCGGTGTGATTGCGTGACGAAATCGGAGTATAAGTGTGTTTAACGCGCGACACGTTTTACCGATAAATAAAAAAATACAAAAAAAAAAGAAAAGAGAAGACGGAATACTGCATGCTTAGAAGTATTATAGCTATACACATGTAGGTATATCGAACTAGGTACTAGCATAAAACGAAATATCTATGTTTATATAATGTAACAAATTCTCGGAGTATGGACGCCATGAAATAAATGTACGTAATGTTTAACAAGCTTGTGGTGTATTCGTTTAACGCACATATTGAACAATTCTAGGAAGTAATCTTAATATACAGTGGCTGTAGAAAGTATTCGTACACTGATCAATTTCTAAAAAAACTATGTAAAATTGTAATTTATTAACTTATTTTTTATAAACAATGACATTCTACATACTCTCGGAAATCTCTAGAATAGATAGATTACAAAAAAATAGGTATTTATGTGAGTTGCGAAATTAACAAGCAAAAAGCAATTAATCGATAGAAATATTGAAGCAACAAGTATTTTGCACAACTGTTTAATTTTTATAACTTGATTAAAGAAAAAAGAAATTTACATTGATGCACAAGTATATAATACTTCCTTCGTGAGATTTCCTTTTGATTTTATAATTATTGTAACTCTTCCAAGCGTTAAATTACCTAAATTATTAGTTATTCGAAGTGGGATTTTTTAAAAATACTTTCCTGGAAATTTGATGTTTTCTGATTCGTACGGAGCAATAAACTAATGTGTTTACGTTACAAACTCTACTGTAAATGATTCGTCATAAGAATCGTACAAATACTTATTGCTTCTATACTTTTACCCACTTTTCGCATTTTTTTGTTAATTTCACAAATTATATCAACTAGTAAATGTTGTTGGACTATATCTATTTTAGAGACTTCTGAGAATATGTAAAATATCATTGATTATAAAAAGAAGAAGTTAAGAAACTACAATTTCACACAAAATTTTTTTGGGAAATTGATCGGTGTACGAATACATTCTACACCCACTGTATAAAAACTTTGCTCCATCTTGTATTCGCGACATATGTTCGTGTGGTGCCCCGGATTGTTTGTTTTTGTGTTAAAACCGTCTAGGTGACGCTGGTGCCGCTTTTTTTTTCTAAAATTCTTATTTATGGATTCGGTTCAAATTCACGCCTCATAATATTTAAATAAAAAGAAAGTCTTTGGCAAGATTTGGACTCAAAAGGTAGCGTCGAGGTGGAGTTATTATAGTATAAGAATAGTATTCCACGCGGGTGAAACCGCGGGGCACAGGTAATTAATTATATGAAGTATCATCGATAATTCGTCCAGTCGTTTTCCTTTGTGGATACCAGTTTGTTGTTTCGAGTATATTAAATAACTGACTACCGTGATTACGTTGACTGCAGCAATTTCCTGCGAATAGTGAGAACTTGTTCTTATCGCGCTGCAATCTTCTCAACTGGCGGTTATTATGGATACAGTAGTACGAGACGTAATATGTCAGACAAATCGCGATACTTGGTTTAATGGCGCATGACAAAAATTGAAATTTACGCTCGGTAACGTCAACGATTACATCTTCGAAACAAATTCCTGAAAAATCGTCTGTCGTCGCCTGTCACAGCGAATTTTTCTTCGTACGCTTTCTCCATTTATCTCCCGTTTTTCTTCGGAATCACCCGCCGTTATATTAGAAAAAGAATTCCAATGAAACCGCCGTGCGTTTACTATCGAGAAACAAGAATGATGGAAAGTGTCGTACGATAGCCGACGTCGTCGGTTTATCTACGCGTAATTGTTAAATAATTTCCACACGACGCGTCAAATAAAAAGTTCGCGGCCCGAAGCTAAGTGGAATCCAGGGAACATGTAGGTCAAACGTTTTAGCAACAATTATCGCGTGATGATTACGCGTCATTTATTAAGCGGCTGCTGAACGTGTTAAATCGACAATTTTAGCGGTTTAATAATCGACGAGATGTCGTTAACGATCCCGCGTTATTTTTTAATTAAACGCGTCAACGAATTACGACCCGTCTAATGTAACTTGTAAGTGGAACGAATCGAGGCGTTTGTTAAACGCGTTTATCGAAACCTCGATTTGACAGTTACGGCGGGAGATGAATATTCGATATTTAATTAAACGAACGAGAAACGGTGGTATGCTAAATTTCAGCGTCGTTAAGTTCTACAATAATTGAAGGTAATAACGAGAATGATCCGTAGAATCGAAACTGAACGAAAAGAAGTCTCACGTGGCTCGTCTTGTGAGTCACCAGAAGTGTAACAAATAAATCTGACAACGAGATAATAGGCAAATTGGGCCCGCGCGCATCCGACGCGTTATTAGTCGAGAATTAGAAGGTCGCGTTTCGTCCACAACGAAAGGGTTATTGATCCTTCGCCTTCCACGAGAAGATTTATTGCCTATTATTCGATTCACAACATTATAAACGAATTAAAAACGTTTCTTCGTCAATGTTTACTTACACGTATTCGAATTCTCTTCCCTATTATATCAATTACACTTTATACAAGTGTAACGTAGCTTGCGTGCATTTAGAACCACCTGACCTTCAAATGACCTTGAGAGTGGGTATTTCAAGGTCATGTGGCCATCAGGCTAGCACCAATTCTAGAAATCGGAAATCAAAAGCATACTTTGATTTCGTATCATTTTAAACGGTAAGAAAGCAAGATACCTATTTTTTTTTTAATACATTACTTATTTGTCTACGGTTTTATTTGGAGGATCCCAAGGAGAAGAGGGGATTGAAACAATAGGGTGTTTGGATAGTCGACGAATTGTTGCTCCCCAATTAGTCGTCGCTTCAGCAAAGGAACTCGCGAGTTAACCGGACACTTCCGAGACACCTTTACAGAACTAGACCTCGTGATAGTACCCTCAATTGATACGCGGTTGGCTGCGTGGGTGGGGGAAAAGCCTGTGGCACGACCGCGGAGAACGAGTTAACGTGTCAGTCGTAAGCGCGATCTCGTCGCGACGGGTGCTTCCAGAGGTCGAGCGACCGAGTCGGTTCTCAAACTTCGTCAAACATCAACAAACTGACCGAAACAAAGGCCCTCTTAAGCCGACCGCGATATTCGAACGTTTAAAACCAAGAATTTCTTTGTCCCCCGCGAGTGAACCTTTTGTTTTTCACGAATTTTTTTGTGATTGTTTATACAACGTGTTTGGTGACGATTGGTGACGCTTCGTGACGATTTATGGCTATGTTTGGAAAGTGTAAGTAATTTGTTACTTGGGAAGAATTGAAGGTGAAATTCACGGTAACGGTTGCTCCGAAGATCTCGAAAATAATCTAATTATACGAAGAAGAGTTTACGAGTAGTTTAACTGATGAATCCGAGGAAGTATAGTTATGTTAATATACAATTTTATAGTAGCTTCTATAGTCATGATAACGTATTGTTTTATAGTGAATTGGGTCAGGTCTGGGTTAATCACAAGAAGAAGTGTAGTTGAAGTGTAGTTGAAGTATAGTTGAAGTATAGTTGAAGTATAGTTTAAGTATAGTTGAAGGATAGTTTAAGTATAGTTGAAATAACCCGAGGAAGTATAGTCTTATCAATCTAGAATTTCATAGTAGCTTCTATAGTCATATTAACCTAACGTTTTATGG
>NW_026533254.1:24680506-24696397 GCF_026225885.1 Hylaeus anthracinus | reverse complement strand
AACCTAACGTTTTATGGTCAATTGAGTTAAGTCTGGGTTAATCATAAAAAGAAGAGTTGAAGTATACCTTAATTGATGAATTCGAGGAAGTATAGTCTTATTAATTTAGAATTTCATAGTAGCTTCTATAGTCATGTTAACCTATTGTTTTATGGTCAATTGAGTTAGGTCTGGGTTAATCACAAGAAGAAGAGTTGAAGTATAGTTGAATTATAGTTGAAGTATAGTTTAACTGATGAACCCAATGAAGTATAACCTAGGTAATCTAAAATTTCATATAAACTTCCAACCTAAACCTAACATTTTATACTCAACTAGATCCCCAACTATTTTCAGTTCCAACAAAATGAAAACATACACAATCATATAATTATTCAGAATCGATGACAAAATTTATTTACACGTTTTTCGCCTGCTTCACTTCGTGGATCAGGATTAGGTGACCCAGTTAAAATGTTTTTGACCAAAATCTTTGGCTTATGATTAAAAGCCCGGGGAAAGCAACGCAAACGGGACATTTTTAAAGCGTGACGCGCGCAATGGTGACTCGAGTTCCAGCGTGCTCGGTAATTATTAATCGCACCAATTAGGAGGTCCTCGAACGCTCAATCTCGTTCGTGAAATATATTCTTCGGAAATAGTGATTTCTTTTGTTATTTATTAAATGAGCGTACTCGATGGCTTGAACTTTACATCTTACGATAAATTATTTCGGCGGTGACTAATAATATTGTGACTCTTAATCTACACTTCAGATTTAGCTTGACAACCGCAACAAGTTACACGTGTTTACCAATACGCAACATTATATAATATAGTCAACTAAACAACGATGTTTATAGTAGACAGCGTAGCTGTACTAACTGCAGTGGTTCTTAGTTTGTTGCAATTACGTTGACTTTAAAATGGTCCTTGACAAAATACAACTATCTTTGCAAAAATTTCATTTATTTAGTTACGATAAAATTAGATTCTCTTCGTTGCAATTTAAGCATTTATTTAATTATTTTCTTTTACATACAGTAATCTAGATATAAACGCTTACAATTACATAGAGCCATCAATAAGACTATCTTCTACACGCAACAAAAATATTTGCACATCAATTAAATAATTAAGCAGCTTGTCAGAAGCAAAGATCCTCCATCGTCGTTGTATCAATTAAATCAAATTTTAGATTAATCTTAACTAATTCTTAATTCTTTTCACACCACTTTCTCCATTTTTTATTTCACTCTCGCTGATACTAGGTTATCAACTACTCGATTGATATACTATTGTTATTCTAGACACAATGTAGTCTTATCAATAACTTCTTATGTATCTAGCGATGACCTGATTAATGATCGAAAGCGTTTACACGCAGATTACGTAAACATATCCCATCTAAAGAAGAATAATTAATAAGTGCTTCGATTACAATTAGCAAGATCTTCAATTTTCTCTTTCTCTCTTTATCGAATACCATAAACATATACATGTATGGACGTAAGTTCTCTGACAAACTGTGTCACATTATTGACATCCAGATTAAAAGTTTAACACCCCTCGAAAACAATTAGTTTCCGTCGCGTTCGTTAAGACTCCCTTGTTTCATCGACTCGCATCGACCCTTAAATCCCTAAACTTCATTCGCGCCACATCCAGCCGATCGAACAATAGTTGCACAATAGAATCAAATGATTCACCCGACTAATTCACGCTTTCCATTGCTATGCGCGCTGGACGCACAGATTCTAGAAGACAGGCTTCCTTTATGCAAATTGTAATCGTCTCCCTTCAAAGGTTAAGATCGTTGTAGCGCCCTACGTGACTTCCGGTCGCCCAGCAGCCTCTCTTCCTTCTTAATTCTTAAACGAAATCGACGTGTTCAGTGAAACAAGGAATAATTTTCCCGTCTATGAATCACTATTCGATGTCAATGTTAGGTAGTAGTCTCGTGATCGGGATAAATTATCCACCCTTTATAATTATTTCCACGTCTTCCATCTAATCGTTTTAATTCAACTTTCACTATTTTTAATTCAATTATTAATTCAACTTTCCTGTATCTTTTCAATTGGAAAAGATGTTTATTTTCAATTGGACTTTCTTTAAATTGCGTTGGTAGCGTTTCGTTGTAAAATTTTCAACTTTCAGTGTTCTTAATTCAATTTTTAATTCAACTTTACTGTATCTTCGACCCACTACTTTCAATTCGACTTTCTTTGCGTTGGGAGCTCCATTGTAAAATTAATAAAATTAAATTTTAGAAATTCGTACGCACTTTATCCTCGATTAAATGATTTCGATATTTTTATTCTGGGTTATTCTTAATCTCAACCATTTTTGCAACATCTTATCTCGACGATCTTCTTCCGTGAGAGATTATTTTACGTTCAGCAACTGTAATTAATCGCGAGTGGTACGCTCGATGCGAATGGAAGGGTGAATTTGATTGCTCATTAGGCAAATGAAGAACAGGCGTTCTCCGGGTTCTTACGAAGGTTTCTCTTTAAAACACGGCCGCTACAATGACCCAGTCGCCAGGTTTGCTCGATATATCGATTTTGCGAAGACAACAGAAGGAGCGCCCACGAGGAGTGTTCCACCTTACTGCCTCAAAATAAGAAACGCGATACTATTTCGAATAAAAAAAGCATCGTCAAACACATCTAAATAACGTATTACCAATAATCCATACAGGTATTAAAAGTGCATAAGGTCGATCGAGAATGAACGTGCGGCGTTGGTTTTATTCGTGATCAATTATTTAAGAGAACTTCTACCTGCCTTTACTAAAACGTTAGGTCGTTTCATATATTCATGCCTCTTATTTTTCTGTTATTCCAATTGACATATGAAAATATTCAAATTACCTAGGAAAATTTCTCTCGTTTTACAATATTTTCCCATCTTTCTGACATGGTCATTATACAGTCTCTAAACAATTTTTGTAGTTTTATTTATTATGTATTTTATTAAGTATCGCCTCAGTCTACAGAACGAATTTATGGGACGACCTAATATTTATGACTGTAGCATTAGTAAACAAAATAAGCTTCAATCCACTGCTTTTAATCGGACTAATTACTATCGAGACATCCTGATACCTTCGATAGACCGAAATATTTTAATGAAAAATGATCGTGAATGATCGAGTGAAATGTTTCGCAAGTAAACGGGGAGGAATCGTGAAGGGTTAAAGGGTTACGCGAAAAAGCGTCGGTGGCGGCTGGACCCGCAATGATAGTCAATAAACAGTGAGTAAGAGAGAGCACCAGTCGGAGTGGCATTAATAAATTAGTGTCTAGTTGGTACAAGCAGCGGCAGCAGCGGCAACAGGAGCATCGACAGAAGCCGGAGGAACAACAGATAGAAGAGGAAGACGAATAGGAAGAGGTGGAGGTGATGACGATGACGGGTACAATCATGGACACCGACCACCATTCGATTCTCTCACTCGCTAAATTTCAAGCGTAGTCGATCAAAGGTTTGGTATACTTACGTATCTCTTATTCAGGAGAAAGGAGGTGCAAGGGAGCCATCACCCCCTATTTACACCAAAAAAAAAATTCAATGCTCTTCTAAGCTTCTCTAATAAAATTTTGTAAAATGGTTCCTTGAAAAATAGAAGCTTCTGAAAAATAAGAAAATATTTAGGATATGGTGTATGTAGAATAAAGAGATAAAGGGGAGCTATCATCCTCTTGTTGCACCAAACAAAATTAAATGCTTTTCTAAGCTTCTCTAATAAAATTTTGTAAAATGGATCCGTGGAAAATTGATGCTTCAGAAAAATAAGAAAATAGTTTAGAGGTGTCGTATGTAGAATAGAGATGTGCAAGGGAGCCATCAGCCCCTATTTACACCAAAAAAAAATTCAATGCTCTTCTAAGTTTCTCTAATAAAATTTTGTAAAATGGTTCCTTGAAAAATAGAAGCTTCTGAAAAATAAGAAAATATTAAGGATATGGTGTATGTAGAATAAAGAGATAAAAGGGAGCTATCATCCCCTTGTTACACCAAACAAAATTAAATGCTCTTTTAAGCTTCTCTAATAAAATTTTGCACAATGTTTCCTTGAAAAATTGAGGCTTCTGAAAAATAAGAAAATATTTTAAAAGTGGCGTACGTGAAATAGAGAGATACAAGAGAACTATCACCCCAAAAAAGTTAACCACGCTTCCTCCATGCTTCTCCAATAAAATCACACAAAATATTCCTCTTTTGGAAAATCGTGGCTCCTGAAAAATAAGAAAATATTCCTCACCTAGATCCTACCCCTCCAAGAAATCTATTTCCCCCCCTGTTACCCCAAAAAATCACCCACGCTCCTCCAACTCCCGCTCTTCAATTTTTAACTGCACCTCCCCTCGCTAAACGCGCCAATCGTAGCTTCCAAAAACCGAACGTCGCGTTCGCTCGCCCTGAGAAATGATTCACGAGATTCCCCCGGTCTGTCGTTAGCTGTTCGAATCATCTTGAGTCGGTGACGAGGATGAATTCGGAGGAGAGAAGGTGGTGAAGGCATCGAGCGAACAAGGAGGAGTGGACGCGGTCGTCGCGGTCTCTAAACGCGACAGAGCGCGTGTCGTTCGTGTGGGATCGGATCCCTCGGTGTGTGTCAGTGCGAAAGAAGACAATTGACTCGCCGCCGTGCTTGCCGGGGGCCTTCTGACGTCACATCCTGTCCTCTGGCTAGTCGCGATCTCGTTTGGACCACGGCACGTCAAGGTACGCAGATTCGTGCGTCCTCAATGGTTTGGACGCAGAAAACTGTCACTGGCTGCCACGTGAGACATTCCCCGTCTTCTAGCTCTTTGCACTGCTTCGCCATTATTTTGCATTTAATATTTATTCCGGAATGGGCCGTGGCATGGACACGATGCATGGGGTCGCTGCGCGTGAGAATTTCAGGGGTGATGCGTACTTTCGAACGCAACGGATCACGTGTTTCCAGTTTGAGACGTGAATTGTAAGAGGGAAGGGGTGTTTGGAATTGTGTGGAAGCTGTGGAATTTTCAGTCGATTGGCATGGAAGATATTTTCCAAGTTCATGCATCAATTAATGCAAGTGGAGTTGCTTGGATAAAGTTTGAGTGGCTCGTGTGCATTGTTTGACGGCGTTTGAAGTGAATTCTTCGAAGCGATTCAATTAGAAAACGATTTAGAATAATCCAATGCGTCTCTTCTTAACAGAAATTGGTCCACCGTGATATGTTTGATTGGATTTAATACTGTTTGACACAGAATTCATCCTCTGACTAAATTCTATTTTTATTTCCTGAATACTGCTGTACAATCACGTGTCAAAATGAAATGCCACTTGGAATAATCTTCCATGCCCAAAAGGCGCTCTCTTGTTTGCGCAAACTGGTCGAGGACGTTTCTAAGGAAGAGGGGAAAGGAATTAGAGAAACATCGTCGAATTTTCAGCGAACGAACAACGATGACCGACCACAACAAACGGATCCTCAGGGTCCTCGTTTGGGCGAACGTTTACGCGATGATCCTGGCGAACCTAACCGAATCGTCGGAAACGGACCTGTCCGACGATACGGACGCGTTCACCACGACCAAGAGAACGTTTCCCGACAGGTGCCTGGTGAAAACTGAGCCAGGTCCGTGCAAACAGTACGTCCACAAGTGGACGTTTAACAAGACTGAGGGAAAATGCAGGGTGTTCCCCTATGGCGGCTGTCTTGGGAACGAGAATCGCTTCAACTCGGAAGCTGAGTGCCTCCACTATTGCGTAGGCGGTCCTGAACGTGAGAAAATTCAATTACTTACGATTCTTCCGCTGGGTTTCAATGGAAAAAGAAGCGAAGATTAATATTCGGCAAACTGGTATTGAAGTTTGATTAATCGAAGTTTGAGTTACGTACTGGACTGCTCAATATTGTTCTTTCTTTTCTTTTTCTCTTGAAAGTCTCTGTTGAGAATATCAAGCAATGTTCGAGCATCTTTTTTATCGTCGTTTTCAGATACGTTGCCGCCTTATTTAGTAACAAAAGCGAGTGTGTTTGTGACGAGCACTGGGACAACAAGCACACTGCCTCCTACAACCACTCCGAGGGTAACGTTCTCGCCTACTGTACCGACGAGACCACCTGTACCGAAGTACAAAAGAGGGAAGGTGAGTGACAAAGTTAATCACTAAATCGTTCACAAAACTCAACGTTAAACTCGTCACAAAATTGTGATGTATACGCTGAAAATGTTTTCGTAGGAGCTAACTTTCATGGAGTCTGGGTACGAGAAGACCTTCATGTTCGCCCAGAGCAACACGTTCATCCAGCTTGACGGCAGTGGCATCAAACCGTTCCAACTCAGGTGAGCGATCCACTCTAGCTATATAGTACAACCGCACAGTGAATTGACCAAGTGTTAACAACGATTCGAAATTGCAGACTGTGCCGCGAGATATCCTTCAAGTTCCGCACGAAGCTACCGCACGGTCTTCTGGTCTACCACAGCGTCAAGGATCGACCAGAGGGTCTGGATCCGTATGCTCTGTACGTGATCGTCGAGAAGGGTCAATTAAAAGTTGTCCACGTGTTTGGAAAACGATCGACTAGCTTGACGGTGGGCGAGGGCTTGAACAGGGACGAGTGGCACAGCGTTCTGGTGAGGATAGACGTCCACGGTGCGAAATTGATCGCCAGAGTGGACGACAAACAGGAAGAGACCACCCTCAAAGTTCTGGAACACGTGATCAATTATGGAGTCTCCGAGGAACTCGCGTCTGTCGTCCTTATTGGAGGTGATCACTGAATCTCCTTTTTATTTTCAACTAACTTGAAACGAAATTCAGATGAATTTCAAATCTTCTAAATTCTTTCAATTTTCCATTATTGGAAAACACCCAATGGACAATGAATGCCGAATCACTTTCCGTATGAATTATGCATGTTTCGTTAGGATTGAGTTCCGAAGAGCGGCTGCACGGCGTGAAGTACATAATAGAATCCTTCGTGGGATGCATAAGAGACATGGTTCTCAGTTCAGGGAAATCAGCCAGCGATCTGTTACCCATTCAACCTCTGATCGCCACGAAGCACGAGAATGTGAAAGAGGGCTGCATCGACAAGTGAGACACTAGACGAAATAAAGCGAATCGTCACTGAGAGGGAACTCCGTTTCCTGCAGTTTATAAGTGTCGCAAGTACGATGTCGCAAACATTGCAGTTATCCAATCGAGGTTTCTGTTCTGTGTTTACATTTGTCATCTTGCGTTTAGCAATTTAGTCAATCCTGGCTTGCTCTTATTTCGTTTTTACTGTAGTCAGGACGAAACGCGACACTTATGGACTGAAGGGAGGGAAGAAAGCGTCTAGAAATAGCGGGGATAACGCTGCGACACTTATCGAACACGAACACGTTTTCGCCGCGCAATGACGATTCGCTGTCAGTTTTGATAATATTTTAGTATAATGGTTCAGAGATTTACGCGGGGAATTTCAGATGCAGGACGCGAGAGAATCTTTGCTTCATTTCCACTCAGTGCGTGAATCACTACAACAGTTTGACTTGCGACTGTTTTGGGACAAAGTACGAGGGAGAACGTTGCGATGTGTACAGTATGTAAATTAATAAGCGTTATTATTAAACTGCGGATCTTTCTGCAAAACAAAATCTTTGTAAACGTGCCTGTAAAAATTGAACCCAAAAACGAATATATTCTATTCTGCAAATATTGTAATATGAACTTTACTTTCAATATTCTTTTATATTATTCCATACTGTTCGCGTAAAATGCATAAAAATCCGCAGTCTAGTTATTATAAACACGATGCTCGATCTATGATTGAAATTTAAAGCAAATTATCCAGGAAATTTCGATAATTTTAGTATTTTTGTCAATCTTTTTCCAGCGGCTACAATTTTAACGCTGAGAGGCTCGTCGTACGTATCCTTTCGCGTGTACGACTGGAAAGACAGAGTTCACTCATCCGTCAACAGGATAAGCCTTTCGTTCAAGGTACGCGATAAATTAAACTCAGATTTCATCAGACACGAACGAACAAGAAAACAAATCTTGACAAGAAGAGCACACTCGAACCAAACGCTTGGAATTACTTTACCTTTAGAAAGAATATCCTTTGTGCCCTTCGCAGACAAAGTGGGACGACTCGGCCCTATTCTACGCATCTGGCGAGATCGATGGGACCCCGCACTACGTGGCAGCCTCCATCGTGAATGGATCGGTGCACGTCGCCCTAGATTTCGGGCACAACTCGAAAATTGCCACGGTGCTCGGTGATTACATCACTGCGAACCACTGGAACAATCTCACGATATTCCACAACGGGACCCTGGTGTTCGTCAGCCTGGACGACGAGACGAAAGTGCTGGAGGTTCCTGGAGAAAATTACAATATGATCATCGATCCTGAAATTTACATCGGCGGCGGGCCCGAGCTGCACAAGAAGAAGGGTCTCCTTTCGCACAATAATTTCGCAGGTGCAAATCATAATTACTAACACGAACCGTCTATTTATTTCAATTAATAAACAAATCTATTTTCGTAGCATTCGAATTAATAATTTTATATACTATACGTCCTCTTCCTTCGTTTCGAGGTAACGATAAAGATAAATATTGGGAGAAGGAGGTGGTGAAAATTGCTATTAACCGACCTGAAATTATTTTCAGGCTCGCTGAAATACGTTTTCTTCAACGACAAGTCCATCATCTACGAATTGAAGCGATCCAATCCCATGGTGCACTACATTGGCGTCTTGGAGCCTGAATATTACGAGGCAGACGTCGACGTAATTCCAATAACGTATCCCTTCGCTGGTAGCCATATTTGGTGGCCGATAGAGCGAACCGACTCGCTGAAGTTGAATTTCGATTTCAAAAGTTATAAGCCCGTGGCAGTGGTGGCGTCTGGTGACGTGAAGAGCAATCGAGGCCTTGGATACTGGGAGGTGAGAGATGCTAATTACTCCCTCCAAAGGAAACCGAAAAGTCCTTCGCCATTTTCCAATTGGACGCTCCGTTATCGAGATACGGTCAATCGTCGTTAAGTGTCGCCCCAGAGTTCGATAACTGTCACGTGATTATCTCTGCGATGAAGATTGTACTATAATTAAACAGTATTCCAGCTATGGAAACAGAGCATTCCCTATCCTTCACTCGATAAGTGTCGCAGGAACTGTACGGGAACACTTGTCGAGTAAAGGACATGGAATGCTCCGTTTTTATAGTAAGAACAAATTAAAAAATCTAAACAAAATTGAGAATATACTCCGATTTGACCTAAGCACATAAGTATCGTCTTCTACGTCCCCAGCTTCGTCTGGTCAACGACGAGATCCGTTTCCAACTGATCCCTGTGTTGTTGGAGAACGTGACGGTCTCGGCTGCCGTCAAGTTTCCACCGTACAACACATCCTGGCACGCGGTTGAGTTGAATTACACGAAAGGGGAGCTCAGCGTCCTGGTGGACTACAGGAACAAGCAGAGTAAGCTGTTCTCCATGACCTTCGAGCTTGGCGACAAAGTGATCATCGGGAGTGGGAAGAGCAACGCAGGTAAGCTTGGAAAACTGACATAATATAGACAAGTATTAGACGTATTAGTACCAGACGCGCTTTTGCCCAGGTCTGGTTGGCTGCATGAGAGAAATACGAGTGAACGATGAGAGGATAGAGCCTAGATACGTTGTCAACACCGAAAGAGTCATCGGAGAGGTTGCCTTGGACAACTGCCAGTTCGTGGACCCCTGCACGAGACCGAACACCTGCGAGCATGGCGGCAAATGCTCTGTAAAGGAGGACAGGATCACCTGCGATTGCACAGACACTGGGTACATGGGGAAAAACTGTCATTTCGGTGAGTGAATCCTGAAGATCGACTAGGAGATCGGAGAAATGCTTTCAGCAGCTAAAGTAAATTCTTTCAGCTCAATATAGAAAGACTTGCGAGGAGCTAGCTCTACTAGGCTACACCCTAGACGACGTCTACAAGATCGACATCGACGGAAACGGCAGATTTCCGCCTGCCCTCGTGAAATGCGAATTTCAATCCATCGAGGACTCCACGAAAACCATAGTGGAACATAACTTACCCTCGCAGGTCGACGTGAGATCCATTTCCGAATCTGACTTCTCCTTCAACATCAAGTACAGACAGTTCACTGCCGAGATGCTCCAGGAGTTGATCTCACATTCGTTATACTGCAGCCAGTATGTCAAGTATGATTGCTACAAAGCGCCTTTGGAGTTGCACAGTGCCACTTGGTTCCTGAGTTCGAAGGGAACTACCGTTGACTACATTGGGAACGTCAACAGGGGCTCCTGTCCTTGCGGAAGTAAGCATCGAAGATCCAGAGAACTGCTGGTCTTCTGATCCCTGAATGTTTACGCAGACAGTCTTCTTAAATCGTTATTTACGTTTCTGTTCAGTGAACAGGACTTGCGTTGACTCGAATCTGAGCTGCAACTGCGACGTTCTGGCTGGAAACGCTGGAAAGTGGTTATCAGATGAAGGTTACTACGAAACCCCGGACTCCCTAGGCATCACAGGGATGGTATTCTTGCAACAGAGAGATCTCGAGGAGGATGCGCAAGGTCGAGTCACTTTGGGCCCGTTGGAATGCGTTGAGACGAGTGAGTAGTTGATCTGTCGTAGGTAAGGTAGAATATTCCGTCGGAAAAACTCGATAAAGTAGAGAATTCTACCGATAACGCTAGGTAAGGTAGAGTATCCTGTCGGTAAAGCTCGGTAAGGTAGAATTCTCTACCGGTAACGTTAGATAAGGTAGAATTCTCTACCGGTAACGTTAGATAAGGTAGAGCAGCTCGCTCCACTGGTAATGTAGAACTCTCAGTTGATAACTCTATTGGTAACTGAACATATTTCCCTTCGATAGCTTCTTAGCTTTACCAACCCTGTCCCAAATGTTTAGACACGCAGAAATACGTGGTCACGTTCACAACCTCGCAGTCCTACATCGAAGTGCCAGGCTGGCGTAAAGGAGACATAGCCTTCAGCTTTCGTACAACCGGCGAGAAAGCCATTCTGCTGTACCAACCACCGATCAGGAGCAACTATCCGTCCTTCATGGTGGCACTCACCTCGGAGTACCGCTTGACGTTCAATTTTACCCTGAACACTGGCACCGTGAGAGATTTGCAGGTGAAGAGCGTACGAAAACTGAACAACGGCGAGTGGCAGAAGATCTGGATCGATTACAACGACTACCATGTCAGGTTCATGATCAACACCGAGTTCCAGATGGTTGACCTGCTCCCTGAGGAGGAGTTCGGACCCTTCGAGGGTTCCATGTTCATCGGTGGAGCTACCGCGTGAGTATCGACAACTACACACGCGGCTTGAAGATTCCACTTTGAACTTTTAAAGATGTCGAGCTCCATTTCAGGGAGCACTTGAGGACTTCCTCGGTCCGTCAGGGTCTCATCGGTTGTTTTCGAGGTCTAGTCGTGAACGGTGAGATTCTGGACATTCACAGCTACATGTCGGTCCACCTGTCCGAGATTATAAAGGACTGCAAACCCTCCTGCCAACCGAATAAGTGCGAGAACGGCGCCAGGTGCGTAGAACTCTGGAGCAAATTCGAGTGCGTCTGCGAGAACAGGTGGGCTCACCTTGGCACCTATTGCGAAAGGAGTAAGCTACCGCACCCAGTTTCAAACCATCTATCTTAATCCTCGATCTCCTTTAAGTAACTCTCTTCATCGATCGTTACGCAGACATAAACAACAAAGCTCTGACCTTCACGTCGCAAGCAGCCTTCTTGAAGAAGAACTACTTTGGGACGGATGAACAGGACGAAGAGAAACAGTTGATGAAGACTATACTCTTGCAGAACATCCTGATCAACCTGAGAACCTACGACACTCACTCCTTGATTCTCTACGCGAACGACCACCTGAACAACTTCGCCCACCTCTACATCTCCAACGGGACGAGCATCGTTTACCTCTTCAACGCTGCCAACGAGATCAAAAACATCACCGTCGAATACCCAGGTAGATTAAACTCTTTTTCGTTGTTAGACGCTCTGCTAACCCAAACCTCGACCCTCTTCCAGGCGCAAACACGGGGATCTCCGTGCAGATCGCCATAATCCGAAACGAAAGGTCGACAACGTTGCACGTTAACGAGTACAACGTTACCCTGAACGCCACCCCTGTCCTGCTGGACACCTACTCCAACAAGCCCTGGACGAACCCTGAGAAAGAGGTCCTGGCACCTCAGAGGCCTCCGGCTCCGCCCAGCGACTACTTCCAGGTGAGATTTCGGGCCGTCGAGTTGTACCGAACGTACGCAATGATCAGCCATCTTACATAGGTGAATCTAGGAGGCTTCGACCCTGACGATCTTCTAAGAGTTGGCAAAGAGGGAATGCTGATCAAAGGGTACGTCGGCTGTCTTCGTGGTCTGATGATAGGGGACTATCTCGTGGACCTGCCCAGTTTAGCTAACGAGGCGAACCACGAAGGCAGCAGAGAGGTCCTGCACAATTGCCAAATGAAGTGCGACGCTGTGCCTTGCAAGAACCTGGGCATCTGTACGGAGGACTTTGGCAGGCAGGAGTCCTCGTGCAACTGCGAGCTGACCTCCTATTTTGGGGAGAATTGTGCCGATGGTACGTGGTTCGATGTTAAGGGAAGGGCACAAAACGCCACAAAAACTAGACACGAGTAGTTATCGAGACGAAAGCTTGAAACGTAGATACAGTAAAGACTGGTTAAGTGCAAGACAGAATTGACTGGATAAATGCCTTTACGCACGCCCTCTTGAAAGGAGGGGCTTGTGTGGAACTCGCCCCTCAGAAGGAGGGGAATACCCACTAAAACTCCACGGTGGCGGGCCTCAGCGCTTTGGGGAGGGGCACCGGGATCTCTTTCGAACGCTACCGGTGCCCCTCCGCGCCTCCTCCGCTATTCAATGGTGGAGTACCGCCTCCGGAGCGGAATGCCTCCCCACCGGACTGCGGGCGCCACTACGCGCAGTCACTCCTTTTTTTTTTTTTTTATCGTGGGGAAATGCATTACGCATACCTCGGCTTCTCGAGGGAGAACCTAGGGTCTCCAGACTGGGCAAGAAGATGTCGACACCTGTAAGGGAGGATCGTCGGAGGCATGATCCGGCACGCCCCGACCCTCCCCGCTGCAACTCTCACGCGCCCCAGAAGGACCCCGTGATCCTAGTGGTCCGTCCCGAGGGGAATCATGGCCCCTCCGGGGGCCAGGGTCAGCTAACGTCCCGGCCTACCCGCAGTCACTCCTGTCCCTTTTAGTCGCCTCCTACGACAACCACGGATTACTTCTTATCCCCCACCACACAGGGAAAAGTGTAATATAATCTTAACCTAACTCGGACCTCTATCTCTTACACTCTCCGTCCTCGACTGGATAACTGGAATGTTTGTGTCCCGATTTTCTTGCACTTATCCGGTCTTTACTGTATATGGTTTTAAACGCTGAATTCAATGGTGTAAACAAAAAAAAAAAAAAAATGGTCAGACTTCGATCTTCGTTCCTTGCAAAGGTTAATTTCCGAACTTCCCAAAAACACGAAGTCTACATTCTCTGTTAGAAAAGGGAGCAGACTTCAGCGGCGAGAGCGTTCTCCAGCGCGAGTTCGACATCGTGGGGGAAGTGAGCCAGGTGAAGGTCCAACTGGCTTTCTCGACCAACGAGCTTCGACAGCACACCACGTCGCTTCTGCTCCTGCAAACGGAGAACAAGTAAGCCCTCGCTGTTCCTTCTCTCAAGTCGATGGATCCTTCTAACGACTCGGGAATCCCCTGTGGGGGTGTCTTGGATGTCTGTCGAAAACTGTTTCTTCCAGAAGAAGCTACTACCTCCTGGTTGCCTTGACGTCGGAGGGCCAGCTGATATTCGAGGAGGACAGGGAAGGTTCCGCGTACGGAGTGCGACTGAACGACAGGAACTTCCTGAACGGGGCTCGTCACAGTGTCTACTATGTTCGCGACAACCATACAGCTACCCTGTTGGTAGGTTGAAAATGTTTTTACCAGAGGGCGAGAGACGTTGGGACCTTGTGGTCTTAACGCTGTCTGCAACAGGAGATCGAAGAGGGAGGATTGAATCCTATTGGCTAAGGAGGAGGCTAAAGGGGCTGGCGCGGTGGGCGGGGCCTGGCTCGCGCTCCGCCCTCTTCTCCACCCGTCCTCCACCCCCTCCCGCAGGGGTCCGTCCCCTGGGGTGGTCGATGGTGCTAGACCTTCCCAGAAAAGAGGACCGTACAGCAAAACTCCTTACAATTGCTGGAGACTAGAGTTTTACGAGGTTTCCGAGTACTTGCCTCGATGAAGTGTAACAATGGAGAGGGCTTGTCTTTCCATTTTCTTTCTCGATTCTTTCTTTCTTTTCTTTTCGGCCTGTGTGGGTTCGTTAGAATAAGAATCCCTACCAGTGGTAACTGGTACTAATAATCAGTTATTAGGCGCCCGTTTGTCGTTCTACAAACCCGTCACCTTCGGGTGAGGTCGGGTATGGCCTTCAGGCGTAGGTACCGACCTTTGGATAATCTCTTGGAGCACTCTCTCCCACTCACCCCCTCCCACGTCCTAATGACCGGTCCCGAAAGGATTAACGGAAGGTGAAAGGGGAGGCCCCTGTTATCGCGTTGCATTGCGCCTCTGAAGGAAGTGGTGGGGAGACTATGCGTTCCCACCACCGCCCCCCCTCCCGCGCTCACCGACCCTTATTAGGGGGTCGGAGGTGGCTAAGAGACCCGAAAGAAATAAAAATATTAAAAATGCTTTCGATATCTAGAACTAAAGTAGAAGAAACCGATCGAAATTGAAAGGTAAAGAAACGTCTCCTTCGCTTAGCTCTTCTGATTCTCGAGGAATTAATAGTTGATTACCCTTCTGGGATCCTAATCCTCCTCAACGATCGTTCCATCGTATTCTTTCTTGCAGATCGACCGCGAACCGGTCCAGCTGCTGCCGATCCCCGTGCTGAATCTTGGCGACGACGAAGACGACACTCCAGGCGTGACGGAGATTCAACTGGGCGGTTTGAACACGTCGGACTCTCGGTTCAGCGTGTACAAAGGATACACCGGCTGTCTCAGCAGTGAGTGACACGTTAACGTCCAAGTCCGATTGCTAAAATGAAAAAAAAAAAGATAAAAAAAAGTCTGCCGTCCCCGAACGATCATCCGCGGTGACGTTGGATCACTGTTCTAACGGAATACTTGTCTTTCTTATGTTAGACAAAACGATCAACAGCCACATTGCAAATTCGAAATGACGGATACCCTCTTCTTGTAGACGTCGTGGTATCGATCAACGGAGGTCCTGGCATGAAGCCACTCGAGGAATATATGCTCTTTACGAAACAGGGAAGTGAAACCGTGAGAGCGACGATGCCTGCTGGCGTCAGGAGCGCTCAGTGCGCGGTCTTTCACGCCCAACCACGTGGCCTCGACCCGCCTAGAAACGATAGCGTGGTAAGGGAAAAACCCTCTATGTATCTCTACCCCCTTCATACCCCTCTATTCCCTTCATTTTCTGGGAAATTTTCCCTTCGTTATCGCTGCAATAACAATATTTCAGGTTTGCAATTTTGTTGAATTTACAATTGCTTTCGATTTGCCACTTTGTTGTCGCCTAGACGCCTCCTGAACGGTAACATTGTTGCAAAGCAAAGCTTCGGGGCTTGTTACTTTGATTGCAATCTGGAAAAATCCCAACATTGTTGCACAACGACGCACAGTGGTCCGGATGGCCAAAAACCTGACCAAAATTAGAAGGAGTTTACCGATCTTCGTGAAACTTGGCGTGAAACTTAAGGTTATTTGGACCGCAAATTACGAATCTGGTATCAGAATTGCGAAATTCAAAATGGCGGAACCAATATGGCCGACATGTATATCAAAAAGTTATTAGATTTTCATGAA
>NW_026533254.1:24673476-24680496 GCF_026225885.1 Hylaeus anthracinus | reverse complement strand
TTTATGATTATTTAGGCCGCAAATTACGAATCTGGTATCAGAATTGCAAAATTCAAAATGGCGGATCCAATATGGCCGACATGTATATTAAAAAGTATTAAATTATTATGAATTTTTTATGAAATAGGATTTCTAGGTTTATAGGTCAACATAGTTAGAATACATTGGCAGAAATAACAATAATAAATTAATGTTAATTTATGATGTATTAATTTATGGTTCATTAATTTATTAATTAATGGATGGTTTTCGGCCATCCGGACTACTGTACGACGTTTCGTGCGCTTGTCACACAAGAGCTCCCCCAATGCTAATTTATTCAATATTTCCATCATTTGCTGCCCTTGGATCCTCTGCCCTTCCTCTTTCGGTAGTATAGTAGCAGTATTTTCTTTTCTGCATAACACAAATCTCGAAACGTTGATCCAATATTCTCGTGCAGGGACGCGACAAAGCCTGGGTGGAGGACCCGCCCGAGAAGGTGCTATACAAGTCCCAGTACGCCGACGCAACGCAGGAAGAACAGGGCGCGGGTACTTACATCTTCATAGGGCTGTGCTGCGTATTCGTGACGGCGGTGATCGGTTGCATCTACGAGGTATGGCGAAGCGCGAGGAAGGATCGCCGCAACAGCAGAAGAGCGTCGGTGGTATCGGGGACGTCCACGGCGGCGACGTCCAGCTCTCAACGATGGCAGTCGCCGCAGTACGCGGAATCGGTAACGACTGGGGTGAAAACGGTGGGCTTCAAGAACGTGAACGAAGACGAGATGAGACCTAACGGTACGCACATGAAGCCAACGAAAGAGTACAAACCAGTGCCCAACGCGGAGTCGAAAGACTCAGTTAACGATAAAAGGGTACATATCAAAGGTAGGTTCAGTCAAGTTTGAGATTTGACTTGATGCTATAGGGGGAGGAAACGAGTCGGTGTGTTCTGGATGCGGTGCTCCTTTGTGTTCTTAACATACCTATCAGAGTCGACTAACCACTCGAGACCAGGTGGTCGTCTCTACTGCGAGTCGTGACCTTTGACTGCACCGCCATCTTCCACGTACGGCTGTTGACGAAAGTGTGGAACTCTCTTTCAGGAGTTTGTTAATTATCATCGTTTCCATTGCGTTTGTTCCTTGATACGCGACAGTGGAAACCCTCGATTTCCCCTTTGGTTAAAGATTGAATTCTTGTTTAAATTGTTTATGAAATAACGTTTGTTTCTGTCTTACAGCAGATGAGGAACCAGAGAAGAAGGAGCTCCTAGGGGTAAATACAGGCATCATCACTAAACCTCCGAAACCAAATCCATTCGTAAAGATTTTTTCTTTTTTTTATAAAAATTACATATTAAGGCCCAAGCAGCTTGCAAAAGGGACCACGACTACAATCGTTGCCCCCTAGACCAGAACTAATTTATATACTTGAACAAATTTTATAATCGAGATGACTTTGTAGACGCGCGTCCACTTTGTAAGCTCGCTTTGAAAATTTCTGCAAGACTCTGAAATAAACACGAACCACCTAACAAATGTACTGAACGTTAACTTGATTTACATACCAAGTCTTGCTGCAAGATTTCAATTAAAACGAAACAGTGCATGCAAATTTAAATTTACACATTTATACCTGGCAATGGATACAGAAAAAGAAACAATATATAAACATTTTTATTCTATCTAGCTTGTTATTGAGTGAAGAAGACTGTTGTCTAACGAAAACGATTTATAAATTTAATTAAAAAAATATATTTTGTAACGCAGACTCTTTACACGTCACATTATAAATGGTACAATAATATAGTACAAAGTGAATAATATCGAACCTAACATGCCACTAAACGATTCAACTAATTCTGTTGCAGTCTATGGAGGACCTCCAAGAGGAACCTGAACTAGAGGAATGCGAAGAAGAGGAGGCAGGCGAGGAATACGAAGACGAAGAGGACGAAGAGGACGACACGAAATTGCAGAACCAAGACGAGGAGGAGGATCAACCGAAAACAGAAATTACAGACGACAAAGATTTCGCGAAGTCGGTAAGAAAAATATCGACGAGTTACTCCTTGAATAGATAGATCCTTTCTGCGAACAATATTTATCATTAAGCCAAGATCACGCTCGATTTTATCATCGCTTTTGTTATTCAAGGACTGACTAAATTCCACGTGCAAATATACAGCGAATGTAGAATGTATTCGTACACCGATCAATTTCCCAAAACACTTTTGTGTGAAATTGTAGTTTCTTAACTTCTTTTTTTTATAATCAATGATATTTTACATATTCTCAGAAGTCTCTAAAATAGATATAGACCAGACAACATTTACTAGTTAATATAATTTGTGAAATTAACAAAAAAAAATGCGAAAAGTGGGTAAAAGTATAGAAGCAACAAGTATTTGTACGATTCTTATGACGAACAATTTACAGTAGAGTTTGTAACGTAAACACATTAGTTTATTGCTCCGTACGAATCAGAAAACATCAAATTTCCAGAAAAGTATTTTTAAAAATGGCTCCAATAGGGGAATTGAAGAAGATCCTACTTCGAATAATTAATAACTTAGTTAATTTAACGCTTAGAAGAGTTGCAATAATTATAAAATCAAAAGGAAATCTCACGAAGGAAATATTATATACTTGTGCATTAATGTAAATTTCTTTTTTCTTTAATCAAGTTATAAGAATTAAACAGTTGTGCAAATACTTGTTGCTTCAACATTTCTATCGATTAATTGTTTTTTTCTTGTTAATTTCGCAACCTACATAAATACCTATTTTTTTGTAATCTATCTATTCTAGAGATTTCCGAGAGTATGTAGAGTGTTATTGTTTATATAAAATAAGTTAATAAATTACAATTTTACACAGTTTCTTTGGAAATTGATCGGTGTACGAATACTTTCTACACCCACTGTACATAATTATACGTTGCATAAATAAATACTCGACTGTAATGTGACATCACTGTCAATCATTCTCACTATCACTCGTTCATGTTTACTTTGTCGTCTTTGTATGAGTACGTTTTCTGTTGTTATTTTTTGTTTTTTTTTTTTTGTACGATAAATATGCAATATTGATTATGTTATACAAACGGCGAATAAAATATCCTTAGGGAAAAATCAAAATTGACGCGTTGTGAGATCTTGCTCCTCGAAAATCCACGAAACACGATCTCGCGAATGAAATTCATTCGTCAGATGTAAGAGATTAGGTCGAGAAATTTCGAAAGTACGAGGCGTGGCGAACGTAATCGAAACGTGTGATACTTTCAGCCGGAAAATTCGTCTAGGATAAGTGTCGAGGGAAGCGTCGAATCGTTAAGAACCAGTCCCGAACACGATGACACGAATAGGCACGACGAAATCTAGAGGTATTGCCGTTAGAATCGAACCGAACTATGTTGGCCGCTCAGGGTCACTCCCCTCCACCGTCAGAAATTTGATTCGAGTAATAGCGGTGACCTTGAGAGGTCAAAAAGCTTGTTGCATTCGCGTTCTTTCTCTTGCTTTTTGATTTCGTTCGATTGAAAATTTTTATTGCATGGTTATATGTCAAAAGAAACAAAAAACTTAAGCAATCTTGACGAAATGAAGATATTTTTGACACATTTATTAGGTACAAAGCTTGTCAACATTATCCAAGTAGTGCAATCGAGAAATAATAAACGATTAGTGATGATACGAATAGTGCATCAATCAATATTGCATGAATCTGAAATGAATGCATCTCAACTGCACGCTGCATTAAAATTCTCCTTTTGAAAGACACCTTATTTTATAATTTCTGCATCACCTCCACCTTCTTCTTTTTTTAACAATAAAAAAGCCAATTCTATATCTTCACCCTCTTTAAAAAAGAATTTTCACCTTATTTAGGCAAACACGCACATTGTTAACAACAAACAACGATCGACAATCAAAGATACGTCTCCAGGTCGGTACGACTGAATGAATAATTTATTCTAAACAAAAATTACACACCCAAGCATTATGTCTAATTGCTGACAAACATGTAAGCCTGTATGTGTAATCTTTTAGATCCTGCGAGGCCTTTGATTCTCAATCTGCAACCAATCTATCTATCGGACGATCTGAGAACCTTTGGAAGTCCACTCAACTATCTTGGTGCACCGAAATTTCAACCGAGAAACAGGAACTCTATAGAATCAGTATTATCCCTGGACTAATCATTAATTCCCAGCGGAATAATTACACGAAATCTTTTCTACTTTCACGGACAATCAACGCTAATACAAAGGACAAGGATGAACAACCTTAATTCATTGTTACCGAGAATTTGAACAGATGTATTCAAATAAGGAAACTTTTTGAAACTGTGAGCGCACGATATACGAGAACGAATTTCTAGAATAATTGTTTTAACATAGTCTCGAAACTTGCAATGGCAAGATTATAATATTAGCGATAGATGATGCATACATTTCGAGTATGAAAATGTAGATTGAGATCATCAACGTGATTCTTTTCGTACTGAACGTCCATCGAGAGAGGTACTCGTTCACATTTCACGCGATTATCGAAAGAAAATAATAAAATTATTTCTGATACGTTTCATGGGTTTGACGTTGGATTCATTCGGACATTTCCTATACATGTTATCTACTTTAAATCATTATAATTAAAAGAATTATATTCTCTTGTTCCTGGAGCCCTCGAGAAACCCTTCCCGCCTAGTCAAAACAAAACTCATTAGTAACTAATGAGTAACACTTATAAATACGTACCATGTATTCCTCGTGCCACCTCTTCGCATATCATGTTCTCCTGATACAAAAGGTAAGTTTCGAGCCAAAATTAAAAACTATGATACCTCTTTGCACATCACGTTCTCCTGATACAAGAGGTAAGTCTCGATATCTAATTAAAAGTTATGTCACCTCTTCGCCTATCATGTTCTCCTGATACCAGGAGTAAAAATCCAGCCAGAATTTGATACATACCAAAGTTTCCTCGTGCCACCTCCTCGCATATCATGTTCTCCTGATACCAGGAGTAAAAATCCGACATTTCCCATCACAATTTTCAGAGAAGCGATTTGCAACATTGTTGAAGTTTGGAGACGAGCGATTTGCAACATTGCTGACTTTGCAAAATTGGCCAGAATTCCGAAATGTACCGAAAACTGTGCCCCTTAAATTAGGCAACTTCTGCCTACACATACGCCGGGCCGGTTGCCTGCTCGTAGGCGCAAACGTGCCACCTCTTCGCATATCATGTGCTCCTGATACCAAAATCTAAAATCGGCCAGAATTCCCAAACTTACCGAAAACTGTGCCCCTTGAATTAGGCAACCTCTGCCTACACATACGTCGGGCCGGCTGCCTGCTCGTAGGCGCAAACGTGCCACCTCTTTGCATATCATGTGCTCCTGATACCAGGAGTAAAAATCCGACATTTCCCATCACAATTTTGAGATCAGCGATTTGCAACATTGTTGAAGTTTGGAGACGAGCGATTTGCAACATTGTTGCGTTTGCAACATTGTTGAAGTTTAGAGATGAGCGATCAGCAACATTGTTGAAGTTTGGAGACGAACGATTTGCAACATTGTTGCGTTTGCAACATTGTTGAAGTTTGGAGATGAGCAATTTGCAACATTGTTGCGTTTGCAACATTGTTGAAGTTTGTAGATGAGCGATTAGCAACATTGTTGAAGTTTGGAGATGAGCGATTTGCAACATTGTTGAAGTTTCTAGAGGAGCGATTTGCAACATTGTTGACTTTGCAAAATTGGCCAGAATTCCGAAATGTACCGAAAACTGTGCCCCTTGAATTAGGCAACCTTTGTCTACACATATGTCGGGCCGGTTGCCTGCTTGTAGCCGCAAACGTGCCACCTCTTCGCATATCATGTACTCCTGATACCAAAATCCAAAATCGGCCAGGATTCTCAAACTTACCGAAAAATGAGCCCCTTGAATTAGGCAACCTCTGCTTATACATATGTCGGTCCGGTTGCCTGCTCGTAGGCGCAAACGTGCCACCTCTTCGCATATCATGTGCTCCTGATACCAAAATCCATAATCGGCCAGAATTCCCATACTTACCGAAAAATGAGACCCTTAAATTAGGCAACCTTTGCTTACACATATGTCGGGCCTGTTGCCTGCTCGTAGGTGCAAACGTGCCACATCTTCGCATATCATGTGCTCCTGATACCAAAATGTAAAATGGAACGATCTGAACATTTTTGACCAAACCAGCTTGAGCAATGACACTCATGTAAAAAGTAGTTGCTCAATTATTTGAACAGTTTATATAGGGAAAGTCATTTTTTTTTTATTTTAAAAACTCTTTATTGTTAAAACTTACATTTTGTAAATATATTCTTACAACATGTAGAGGTACCTAATAGGAACATTTGGTAATAATCATTAGATTAGATTCTAAGTGTGCTGTCATAATGTATAAAGTAATTGATTTGGACATTGTAAAAGTGATCACAGTTTTAAGTTATTTTGTAACATAAATTTGTCGATGATTTTGACTTTAAGGATCGAAATGTCAGATCCTTTCAGGAACATATCTATTGTATATGGTGGATTCAGACCTCTCGCTTTTCATTGATGCAGCATTTCTTTTCTGTACGTTTGTATGCATGGACAGTCCCAGAGAACGTGGTTTATGTCTTCCTATAGATAGAGCACGAGTAGCGCCATCGGTGGGAAGACGCCCAAGCTTGTACTGACGATAATTCGTAACAATACCATAAGATGGCGCCACCGACGCCTTTAATCAGTAATATTTTATTGAACATAATTGGATTATTAATACGATTCTGTACATTATAACACTACAATATATTACTTCGTATGTCAAAGAAATCATTTTTTTGAGTAGTTATTTAAGAGAACAATAAACATCGATCGTTTGTTATAGTGGCGCCATCGGTGGCAAAAGGCCCAAGTTTGTATTGAAAGTAGTTCCCTCAGTTGCTAGTAGATGGCGCTGTGCTAGACTATTGATATTTATTGCTCTACTAAATAAGTACTGAAAAAA
>NW_026533254.1:24664670-24673466 GCF_026225885.1 Hylaeus anthracinus | reverse complement strand
CTATTTTCACTACAAACTTGGCCCTTTTGCCACCGATGGCGCCACTGGTATTCTAACCTGCTCACTGAGCGGCTAAGCGAGCGTGGCTTTTTGTATGATCCCAATATTCTTCAACTAGCCTAAACTTACATTGTTTAACTCTATTCCTATTTATAATTTACGTACATCATTTTGCTTGAACCTAATAAACTACAGCAAATATCTCATAAACGAAAAGAAAATGTCTACTCGTTGGTATGTATCCGTTTTACAAAATAATCATTCAACAGTTGTACTTTCTCAAGTATTTAAGGGTTATACCTCGAAAGAAGTTCACACGATTAATAATTATTAAATAATTTATCGCTGTATATTTGATTTATTTTTTAGGTATCCTATGTATCAGAAGGGGAACCCACAGCTTCGAGTTTTCCTTCCAAACTTTTGGTTAAAATTGGTTCAACCTGAACATAAACAACCGAGTAATGTTGTGCAGTTTCATTGTTCAATGGAAATGACGAAATATGACATAAGAAATTATTTGGAAAAGATTTATAATGTTTATCCTGCGCATGTTAAAACGAGGATCGCTCTTGGGAAGACACGGAAGTGTCCAAGATATGGATGCGTCCTTAAAGATGATGATATAAAAATAGCTTACATCCATCTGGTAAAGAAATAGCAATTGCATACATATTTAATGTGAATGCCTCTGATATTAAAAAATACTATACAAAGTAACATATTTTCTATAATTTCAGCCTAAAGGAGAGACATTTGTGTATCCTGATCTATTCGCCACAGCTGAGAAAAGTGTAGAAGATAGAGTAGAAGAGAGTATGAAAGAATTTAAACAGTTTGTCAAGCCAAATACAATACCAGGTTTACCCACTTGGTTTAGAATCTAATGAACCTACATTTGTATATAGCAGAAAGAAATAAAATTTATTTAATTCGTATTAGTCACTTATACATTTATATAGATACCATAAGCTGAATACTGGTCAATAATAATTGCACAGATAATATTATATTTGTAATATAAAAGTATAAAAATATATCCTACATATACAATTTCTAATAATAATCTTATATTTAAAGTATGAAAGATATATTTTGAATTAGGACCTTCCATTTCAATTGGCTTAGAACTCTGTAAGCATAAATCCATAGGATTTGCACTTGGGGCACTGTGCTATGTCAAATAAAAAAATGGTCTGAAAGGAGAAAGCAAAATGAAGCAAAAATTCACTGAAAGTAATTAATAATTTATACTCTGTTTATAATGAGCCAAACCTGTGGATGTTGTGGACAGAAGTAACGTACTCTACCCCTTGTCCAATATCCGCAAACATTACATATCACGTAGCAATGAGGCCTATGGCACAAGCATTTATCTGGAGACAAATTGCTAATGGCTATACCCCTTCCTCTAGCCTCCCTCACAGGGGCCCTTCTATTTACCTCGTTATAATACATTTTGTTGTTCCTAGTTATTAGATTATTTAATATTTATTATTCAATCCTGCATACCAGAGATGAACAGAATGTATTCTATCGAATAACTACTCAAATAAATTTCTATTCAATAATGTATCACGAGAATACCGACACGTAAAGAAGTCATTATTAAAGGAACAACGTTTCTCTATTATTTACGAAAGACTCGATCAACGAGAAGCAAAATTAACGTAGCACCTTAACACAAAATATTCGTTTACAATTTCCAAGTATTAGATCGCGATAATTAATTTGACACCAAAATATATCAACGATAGTATACTCACTGAGCTGTATTCGATCGTAGTTCTTAATACTGGATCGGAGTTTTATTTGCTTCGTTGCGATTTTTACGTTTCTTTGAACGTTACCTTAAACGACGAGTCTGCCGGTACGTTGGCGCATTTCTGCCACGTGAGTGGTTTTCTCAGCGAAGGCTGTACGTGGAACAAAGACAGCGATATAAACACACTTCAAACGAACGGCCGTAACCCACAACAGTCGTATTTTTCTAACGGCCGAATTCATAAAAACTACGTCCGATTTAAGGTCTGATGAATATCACGACCCTACGTTATACATATGGCAAAAAGGTACAATAATTAGGTGCATAAATACACCTTTCACCCATTATTTACGCATTACTTTTAATTTTTTTTTAAATACGAGTAGTTACTAACGAGAAACAAAAGAAATGCTAGGATACGGCGCGTCTAATATTTCGCGACTTGTTAAGAAATAAAGGGATAAATTAACGTCTGCTAATTAAGAGTAGACTTTGTAATTATCGCGTTAATATAGACGACGTGTAAGAACTAAAAAAATTAATTCTGAATTTTAACTGAATCTTAAATGTTAATCCTAAAATGAATTTGAGTGACACACTTGGACTTGGATGAAGTTAAAAAATAAATACTACGATAAATGTTTGATTGTATAGTTTCCACTAGTCTGTAAACAAAACTTAATCGCACTAGAAATTTTTAAGACTGAAAGCTAATTCAAAATATTAAGTTAGTCAAAAAGTTCGTTCGAGTGGTTACTAACTTGACGAGATCTTCTGGGAAAGATTATAAACCAAAATAAACCACAATATGTTACAGAGTAAATATATTTTCTAGTCTTAAAAGAATCGCTGTTTATTTGCGCGTAAACGAACCTTTTGGCCGACCTAACGTAAAACGTCGAAAGTTTTCGTATCCACGGCGAATCGATCCAACTTACGACGAAGACATGGCGTCTGGAACGGAAAGCAAGCGTGTCGCAAATTTAAGTTTATCTACTAATTACGGGAGGTAAACGCGAACGAGTTTGGAAAGTCACTCTTTTTTACCAATTATCGAGTCGAAAAGTTGATCGATAATTTAATTGTTATTTACGTATAAAGAGAACTACTCTTACCTTCGCGCGAAACAGGAGGAATTATTTCAGTATCTAATCTTGCTGATTAGATACTCTTTTTTGCAGAGTATGCACCAGTGGAACGGACAAGACCAAGGTCGCGTTCTGCACGGACGTTGAGAAATCGATAATAATACACAATTTCGAGAAAAGAGGCTGGGTCCAAGTTGGTCCGGAAGATGACTGGAATTTTTATTGGTAAATCGAATTCTATTGCTAGAGGATAAAAGAATAATTTCACTCCATCGTTTAATGATTATTGTTACTGCTGCAGGGCGGCCACTCAATCATGCAGAACGATATTCAGCGTGGAGACTGGATACAGGATGGACGACAAACAGTCGGACGCTTTGCATTGCTAATTAGTTAATGAATTATTATCGCTAATTATGACGTTAAATTATTGTTATTATATTCGTAGAATCATCAATCATTTTCCGAATCATTACGAATTGACGCGCAAGGACCTTCTGGTGAAGAATATTAAGAGGTATCGCAAGGAGCTGGAACGGGAGGGGAATCCCCTCGCTGAAAGAGGAGACTGCCCCGGGAAATATTTATATTTAGACTTCATTCCAGTCACCTTTGTTCTACCTGCAGGCAAAGTGCAATTTTTAATCGACGATTGCTCGTTTATATGTATAAATATATTATATAATATGTGTAATATGTATAAATATATTATATAATATCTGTAATATGTATAAATATATTATATAATATGTGTAATATGTATAATACGTTTATATGTATAAGTATATTATATAATATGCGTAATATATATAAATATATTATATAATATGTGTACTATGTATAAATATATTATATAATATCTGTACTATGTATAAATATATTATATAATATCTGTAGTATGTATAATATGTTTATATGTATAAATACATAACTTAATTTATATACATGTATTACAACTAACTCGACGTAAGTACTCAAAGTTCCTACATGCACAGATTACAACATGTTCGTGGAGGAGTACCGAAAGTCGCCTCAGAGCACGTGGATCATGAAGCCGTGCGGCAAATCGCAAGGTGCTGGGATATTTCTCATCAACAAACTCAGCAAGCTGAAGAAATGGTCGCGAGAAGCGAAGAATCCATTCAATCCTAGCCTAACTAAAGAATCATACGTTATATCCAGGTGCGCAACACGTTTCGCTTTGCTTTTTTTTTATTATAGTGTAGTCATGTCTGACCATTGAGCTCTATCCTAACTGGAGCGTGAACTGCGAGAGAGAAGCCGGTCCGAGAGAGATGCAAGATGAGTGGTTCCGGTGGTACTATCCTATAGCAAATTTATGTGTGGAGGAAGAACAGACTCCTCTTTGTTTGAATTTCGCGGCACTCTAGGAATTATTTACAGATTAATTATGTACAGATTTGTACTTTATTTCCTTTTTATTTATATATAAAACGGTAGAAACATTAATAATAACGACATAATAACGAAATAGTATACATAATTTACATACCATAATTTAGATCATACAATTTGGTATAGAGCTAAATTTTATTATTTGTCACAATTCAATTTATATTGTATTTATCCAATTTTATGCGGAAAAGAATCTGAAAGTAACTCACTCGACAATGCTCAACGATGCTCGGGTAGGTTATGTTACGGCGTACGTTTGTTCCCCTCTACAAATAAATTTGCTATAGGATAATACCGGGACCACTCATTTTGCATTTCTCTCGGATCTCCGTCGCCTCTACTTCTTCCTACAGTTGTTCACACTCCAGTTAGGATAGAGCTCAATGTGCCTGACTGTTTACAGTGTAAACTTTACACTCTTCCTGTGAATACGTATTTTCTCCCTGCTCAGAATGCATTTATATTTGTAACTTCTTATCTCTTTGTCGCTTGACAACTCATCTCTGTGGGGGCTCGCTGGCCCCCCTCTAGCTCGGGTACCTCGGCTAAGCCCGTACTGTAGCTTACGAAAACACCGCTACAACGACAATTAATATTCGATTCTTTCTTCCAGATACATCGACAATCCCCTGCTGATAGGAGGCAAGAAGTTCGACCTACGATTGTACGTTCTCATCGCCTCTTTTCGTCCCTTGAAGGCGTATTTGTTCAAGCTCGGATTCTGTCGTTTCTGCACGGTCAAATATGACACCAGTATACAGGAGCTGGACAACATGTACATACACCTGACGAACGTGTCCGTGCAGAAACATGGCGTGAGCGCGGCGTTGTTAGTTCGCGTGCTCGCCACGCGTTGTAAAGCCGGCGACTGACTTGCAACAGAACGCTGTAATGTAACTGCTCGGTACGAATTTTACGGTTCGCCACCAACGTTACATTACAATGCTTCCTACTCAGTTCAGTGAAATGTAGACGATCAAAGAGTTCGTCACTTGCTAGTCCGCCAAACTAAGCGAATGCTCGCGTTACATTACAATGTTCTGTTGCGAGTCAGTCGCCGGCTTAACACCCTCGGATAAAAATAAAAATATGTATTCGTTTGTAGGAGGAGTATAACAGCAAGCACGGAGGCAAATTGAGCGTGCATAATTTGAGATTGTACTTGGAGAGCACACGCGGAAAAGCGGTCACCGAGAAGCTGTTCGCGAACATCACGTGGTGCATCGTGCACTCTTTGAAAGCTGTCGCCCCTGTCATGGCGAACGATCGACACTGCTTCGAATGTTACGGTTACGACATTATCATCGACAACGAGCTCAAACCGTGGCTTATAGAGGTTCTCTTAATTCGTAGAAAGTAATTTATTAGGTGGACCAGAAAGTAATGTCGTTTCTGGGAATGCAAATACTTGTTTATTATTTACCAGCTCACCGTGTACCGATCAATTTTTATCGATCAGGTATTGAAAATTTGCTCGCTAGATGGCAGAAGGTTATTGATAACGAGGACAATTACATAATTGATTAAAAATAAAAGCATATTATAAATTTATTTGTTTGAATTTAATGTAAAAGAAACGACATTACTTTCTGGCCCCCCTAATGTAGTTATATATGTGTCGAGAGTGGCAAATTTATTTCATAGATATTTTATGCCGGAATACTCGAGATTCGAGGTCGTATGGTATGCTAATCTAGGAAACCTTGTCTTGCAATGACAAATTCATTTGTCAACAGACAAGGGAGACCTACTGTATTTTAATATTTTCGTGGAATTATTTTACGAGTGTATCACCAACAAATTCGTAGCGCTGGTTGCCGCGTAGTAGGCGCAGGAAAGGTGCCCCTGATACATGACAACCAGAGTTACAGGTCGTCTAGCGGATTGCATCTAAAAGGATGCCGTTTCAAAAAGAAAATATCACTAATACTATAGGTTTATTTCCTAATAAAAATTCATTTGTCATGTATGAAAAATTGAGTCTCGATATTAATCAAAATCGCTGTCTATAAGCTAAGCCATCGCGTTAACTTTAATTGACGAGTATTTCGTTTTATGAGGCCGTAGTAGAGTCTCCAATATCTGGCCCGATAGTAACAGAGCGTTAATGAAAGCTCCATTTCGTTGACGTTGATCGTTCCATAAGATGTTTGAGGATTTTACGTGCAAACCTGACTAGCTAAAAAAACTTATAAAAAGAAACAGGAAGTACCTAGCCAGGGTCAGATTACGTTAGAGTGTCCGTTTAGGGAGGACGTCGGGAAAATACCAGCCTACAGTCAGCTGTGCAAGGGCAAACACTGAAATATTGACCCGATTCGGAGGACAGGTCCAGCGAGACATCAGAGATGTAGAACCACCCTTCGCGAAAATATTTCTTCCGCCTTTCCTTCGTTACATTTTGTATCAGTGCAACCTTCTCTTGTGCTTCTAGGTGAACGCCTCCCCATCGTTGACTTCTACCACCGTGAACGATCGAATCCTGAAATACAAATTAATCGACAACATAATTTCGATCGTCGTTCCTCCAGAAGGTATTCCAGAGTAAGTGCAACGACTTAAATCTACTCTTCATCTTAATGTTAGTATATTAATTATTACTTACGTTGCGTTCCAGCGTGAAATGGAACAAGATTCCTCAACCGGAAGCATTGGGGAACTTCGAACTCCTCCTGGACGAGGATCTGTGCGCCCAAGAAGACAAAGAGTACTCGTCTGGCAAATATCGCGGCTCCTCGAGCAAATGGAAATAATAACGGAGCCGTTCTAAAAAGTATTATTTTAAATATAAGTATATTCGTATCGTTACTGAGACGTTGCTTTGAAATACTTATCTTTTAGTTGTATCTAAAATCCACCCGGGTGTGATCAAGGGCTCCTCGAGGAAATGGAAATAATAATTCAGCCGTTCTAAAAAAATATAATAAATTTCAAAATCAACATCTCAATAAATTTATAACGTAAAACTCTATTCGTGTTATTATTGAGACGTTACTTGAAATACTTATCTTTTAGTTGTATCCAAAATCCATCCAGGTATGATCACTGGGGGATGATCGGGATCCGAAGCATGCGTAGACGCGGAGTGGGTGGCTCGTGGGCTTTCTATCGTCAAGGCGCATGTACCTAAACTTCCAAATGCATATCAGTTTGAGTATATTACTCGCGCAACGCTAAATGTAACGGTCAAAGCAAGAAATCGTGGAAAAACGTATTGCGAGTGCGATTAGGGTGCCAGAGCCGTTCGAGTTCCGCGGAAAACACGCGTCAGAGTGATTCGAATGAGTTCTGTTGATAGTATATAAGGGTGAATCTTCTTCGGGGGCGGTTTAGATGTGTTCGAACCGGCGTTCCGTCACGTGGTACCTTTCACAATTAAATTCTATTTGAATAAAATAAGGAACTTTTGTTTCTGTAAGTATCAAAAGTAATCGCTACTCCCGCGAATACTTCGTGAATTATTTCGTAATATCGAGCAGAAAAATTTCAGTGTAAATTAATCGTTTACTATACGATTATACGATTTTGTATAAGGAACCTTCGATTACGATCGAGGTTTTCGTTTAAATTCCTGATCCATAGTCCATAGAATGCTAATACGTATTTTATATTGAATTATGTTGATCGACCGTGACGTGTCAGAATAATAGTGGCTAAAAGGATGGAGGATATTCTGTACAAACACGCGTTGCCCATTAGCGCGAAGTTTCTGATAATCGTCGGAATTTCTCAAACGCTCTTCGTCAACGTTTCACCAGGTGAGAGTAATTATTTATCTGTCATCCAATAATCTACTCTCAGCTATTTTTTTTTAAACCAGAGTTTAGGTAGTTAGTGGAATTTTCAGCGCGAAATGTTTAACGAACCGTGAACTTTGGGTTTTTTTTAGCTCGAATGAAATAGAATCCAATAAAACTGGTTCGCGAGAATTTAGTAATCGAGAGCAGTGAAACGTTCAAACTTTATCGCGTCCTTTATCGGGGTAACAAACTATCGCCAGAATCGAGGCTGTCCCTTCCACTTTTTTTTTTTGGTGTTACGAGCAGTCGCGCGCATAAATGCAATAATCGTCGTTTCTGAGCGATTTGACTCGACGGCTGACAACGTTGGGACGAGTTTTACTCGTTTGAATCGCAAATAGGGCTGTGTCACTTTGACACCGTTACAATTTAGGGAAGTCAACTGTTGGTTCCCTTTAAAAATACGGTATTTTGCGCCCAGTGAATTACGAGAATTCACCAAGGATCTACAACATCGGCGTGTTGATGGCCTCCCATCTGAACAGCCCCTTCGACCTTGAAAGATGTGGCCCAGCCGTCGATTTGGCCTTAGCAGAAGTAAACGACTTTTTGAACGTCCACAACGTGCAGCTGCGAAAAGTTCAGGGAAGGTATGGCGACCCTATTCCTACAATAAACTTACAAAGTTCGCGTATACGCGAGTAAAGAAATATCGGAGAATCAGAAAGAGGGATATTTGTAGCGCTGGTTGCCACCTAGTAGGCGCGGGAAAGGTGCCCCTGATACA
>NW_026533254.1:24640420-24664660 GCF_026225885.1 Hylaeus anthracinus | reverse complement strand
AGCGCTGGTTGCCACCTAGTAGGCGCGGGAAAGGTGCCCCTGATACATGGCAACCAGAGTTACAGGTCGTCTGGCGGGTCCTATATACGCGCACGATCCGCTTCTGACCGCGCGTTTACGTCGCTTCCATGCCGTTACGTTAATTCAATTGGGCGTGCATTTGCATAAAAAAGGAACGAGCCTTCGATACCGAGCGCGTTATTCGTCGACTACGCGCAGTTAAATGCAATCGTCCGAATTTTCGCGAGCAAGACGAACGAAGCGTCGGGAACCAGCGGCTTTAATCGGAGAACATTCGATCGGGCAGCAGGAGCGTATACATCACGATTCGTTAACGAAGGGAAGAAAGGGCGAAAATCGTCCAACACTCATATGCTTTCCCGCGAATCGCTCGGTATCCAATCATTGCCCATTCAACGCCACGATTAATCTATCATTATCCCAAATTGCTACTCGGAATGTGACAGTACATTTCTGCCACCAGCAATTATCGATCACTCGACACGCTGGGGACACGCGATTATTCGAGACGATGGTCATCCGCGGAATTTCTTTGGATTTAGGGCGCCCACCACACTGGGATTCTTTTTTGCGTGGAGAAACCTTGCACGCCAGAAATGTTAGTGTGTACTTCCTCGCGCCACAGTATTCCTGCCGCATGCTCGATAGAAAAGTCCTGGTAACATAAAAAATCACACGAGTGAGAAATGTGTCTGCCAGGATTCGAACTCGGGCCTCCACAGTCCAAAGCCACCGCTTAGACCGCGTTGCCATAACTATCCTTTACCTACCTATCTAAAATGTTTAGATACGAAGCATGTTTCTGCTAATCGATTTTTGGTCGGTATATCGCTAATATTCTCGACGTAAATGTTTCATCGTGTCGAGGCTTTCGCGTTACAGTAATTCGATGGAACGATGTTTGCGCTCCGGGAACGTGATCATCCATCAAACCGTTTACCTTTGTTCCTGCCGTGATATTGTTTCGTCCCGATAACCATCGTCTGGAGCCACTTTCTTGTTCCACCTTCGATAACAGAATCACCTTGCCGAAAACGAATTGATCGCGCCTACTGCTCCGATCATGTGGGACGCGTAATCGTAAAAGATTGCGCTCGTGGACGAGGCAGTGGACGTTTGCAGCAAATATTAGCCGAGAGGTGAAATTAAAGTTGACCTTCCGCTACACCATTCGGTACATCAACCATTAATGTTTCGTTGGTTATTTATAGCCGCTTCCATTCCTATCTATCCAATTATTCTTCTTATGATCGTATTTTTTCTTATACAACTAATATTCGTAACCTCTACTAAAGAAATTTGTCCGAATTAAATAAAAGATTTAATGTTTCTAAATAAATGTTTCGTTAGAAATATTGGTCCGTAGCGCCGGTTGCCGGGTAGTAGGCGCAGAAAAGGTGCCCCTGATACATGGCAACCAGAGTTACAGGTCGTCTGGCGGGTTGCATCTAAAAGGATGCCGTTGCAAACCAAAAATATTACTAATACTATCGGATAATTTCCTAATAAAAATTCATTTACCAACAAGCAAGGGGACACCTACTTTATATTACCCTCTATTATACCCTCTTCCATTCCTACCTATGCAATTATTCTTTTTATGTTCGTATTTTTTCTTATACAGCCAGTATTCGTAACCGCTATTAAAGAAATTTGTCTGAATTAAATGAGAGATTTAATGTTTCTAAATAAATGTTTCGTTAGAAATGTTGGTCCGTGGTAATGTTGCAAACAAAAAATATTACTAATACTATCGGATAATTTCCTAATAAAATTTCATTTGCCAACCAGCAAGGGAGACCTACTGTATATCGATATTTTCTTGGAATGTTTTTACGAGTATGTAGCCCAATAAGTTTGTAGCGCTGGTTGCCACGTAGTAGGCGCAGAAAAAGTGCCCCTGATACATGGCAACCAGAGTTACAGGTCGTCTAGCGGGTTGCATCTAAAAGGATGCCGTTTGAAAAAGAAAATATTACTAATAATATATATACCAACAGACAATATTGGTATCACCAATAGATTTGTTCTCATCCGTGTTTAAAGTTACCCATCGTGCAGTGGGGCGACGGCACCAGGTTTGGCGGCTGACATGCACTTCCGAGACAACGTGATTGCGTTCGTCGGTCCAGCTTGCGCCTTCGCTCTGGAACCCGTAGCGAGGCTTGCCGCGTATTGGAACACGCCTATAATTACAGGAATGGGTGATCAAGTACGTCTCAAGGACAGCCGAGCGTCACTCTGCGCACGGCGAGCATACAAACTATTGGCGCCTTCCATAGTTCGCGTGCTCGACACGCGCCTATCTCTTTGTACCGTGACAAATTAATACAAAATTTTCTCAAACGATTCAGCCACCCTCGGAAGGCGAACTGTCCGTGACTTCAGGTATCCTCGGGAGGATCAATAAATGGAAGAACGAAAGTTCGGTGAGAGACAATTTTCCATTCTTTCTCCCTTAGATTAATCGACGTAATTATTGAACTCAGCCGGTGCATACGCATTACTCGCATAGGAGAACACGAGAACCTCGTCCTTTCCCTGTATTTATGGCCCCATTAGTATTCTTAATTAGCCGTGGCCTTGTTAAGACGGTCGCGATAAAATGAAACTCCGCAAAAGTGCTACTCGACGCTCCGTTTTCATTTTCATTCTCCCCGATGATCGAGCGCCGCGTTCTCAAGTGTGTTTACCGTCGTTTGTTAAAGGGCATTTTCAAGGACAAAAGCAAGTACCCGACGCTAACGAGAATGTCCTATTGCCAGTGCCGTCTGCGACTGGTCTTCTCCAGCGTTTTCAAAGAGTTCGGTTGGTCGCACGTGGCTCTGATACTGGACAGGTCGGACCTGTTCTCGTGGACGGTAGGTAAGAATTTGGAGTACGGTTTGCGGAAAGACGGACTACTGAAATTCGTGAGGGAACTCGATGGGAACGCCGAGGACGAACCGTACCATTTCTACTTGCGCGACGCCAGTATGTACGCTAGAGGTGAGCGATAAAGCTTTGCTTTAAATTTGAATTTTATTATCTTTGAGTTCGAACGCCGCCCCTGTGAGTAGACAACCGCACCTGTCGGTTTGTAGCGCTGGTTGCCGCCTATTAGGGGCGGGAAGGTGCCCCTGGTAGGTGGCAACCAGAGTTACAGGTCGTCTGGGGGGTTGCATATATAAAGGGGTGGCGTTTCAAAAATAAAAAGAGATATGTATACCACTAATACGACTAATCGAGTCATTTTATAATAAAATTCAATTGCCGACAGTATTGATCCTTAGCGTTCGCGGGACATTGGTCAGGAAATTCATGTTGGCAGCACACGATTTAGGAATGACGAGAGGGGATTGGGCGTTCCTCGACGTCGAAATATTCCAGGTGAAGGAAACGAAGATTTTTCAAACTCTGGGGACCGTTCTCATCTTGATCCTGACCAAAAATAAAAACATTTCGAATGTAAATCAGGGTTCTTACTGGGGCGACCACGATTGGGAGGTAGGCGACGAGGACGACGCCGTGGCTAGAAAGGCTTATGAAGCTCTGCTGAGGGTGTCCCTTCTGCAACCCACCAGCCCCAGATTTCAAGATTTCGCGGAGTCCGTCCGACAACGTGCCCAAAATGGTTACAACTATTCGTTCTCGGACGGAGAAGAGGTGATAAAAATGAAAATAGATCCAACGTGCGAATTCCTGTCGGCAATTCTAAACGAAGAATCGATTTTCCCTTGAACTTGAATACATTCTTTTCAGTTGTTTATCACGTTACGTTTATCATGTCTATCATGCTCCGTCATTTTAGGTGAACTTTTTCATCGGAGCTTTCTATGACGGCGTTTATCTGCTCGGTATAGCGTTAAACGAAACTTTATCCGAGGGCGGCGACATCAGAGACGGCATATCGATAACAAGACGGATGTGGGACCGAGACTTCATTGGTATTACGGGACACGTTAGGATAGACGACAATGGAGACCGTGACGCCGACTACAGTATCCTGGATCTGGACCCCATCACTGGAAGGTCAGCGTCAATTAAGCCGACCATTCCTTCGACTGTTTGCATTGCTAATCAAGCCCCCATTCTAAGCGGCGACGCGAAATTCAGTTAGGTTTGCGGCATCCTCGTGGATTTCCGTCTTCGGTCTGAATGACGCTTGATTCGAGCCACGCGTGATCAGTATTCATCTATTGACGATTTCGACCGTCTCTGACGAGGCCAAATATAAACGCAGACCGTTTCGAAAATACCAGTCGTGCCGAAACGTGCACGTTCCTCGTTCGAAAACAAACCGAAAAGTCCTTTCCCGTTTCGCAATCGAAGCCTTCGTTATCGATCTACGAGTACTTAAAGTTTCGAGGCATTCAAAAATGGCGCACGACGGGAACAACGCGACCAAACATTCGTTTGCTCGTATCTTGCGAACGGAAGCTCCGATTGCAAAATGGTAAAGGACTTTTCGATTTCTTTCCGCGCGAGGAATTTTATAAGAACGCAATCGTCAGGTTCGAGGTGGTGGCGCACTACCTAGGGCTAAACAGGGAGTACAGTCCCGTTCCTGGGAAGAAGATACACTGGCCTGGTGGCAGAGAGGGTCCACCAGCTGACATCCCAGAATGTGGTTTCTTGGGAAACGACCCAGGTTGCACGTCCAGGACCGAGGCCTACACTTTCGTGGCTTACACGAGCCTGGCATTGGCCGCGTTTCTGCTGGCCGCTGTTGCGGCTACCTCTATTCTCTACAGGTGAGCAGGCCCTACTCCATCGAGGTGAGCTCGTTAAGACGTATCCGCGTACCTGTGCAGGCACCTGAGACTCTCCGCGGATCTGAACAACATGTCTTGGAGGATCAGGCCGGAGGAACTGCTCCTCGAGATCGGGAAGCCGTTCTCCTCGAAGATCAACTTGCACCAAGCGATATCAGAGGTGAACGTAAGTTCCAGAGAGGTTTAGGGTGGTAGATGATTCGAGTACAAACCTGAATTGGTTTCTGTTGAACTAGAATTTTGGATTGGAGCAACGCATTCGGCGCGGATCGCAGCTCAGTTGCCAGTCGTTGCCACCTACCACGGTTTTCACCACTGTCGGGATTTACAAGGGCGAGAGGGTGGCCATTAAGAAAATCACGAAGAAGAAGGTGGTCGACGTCACCAAGAAGCTGCTGTGGGAGATCAAGCAAGTTCGGGACGTCACTTCTGAAAATACAGTTAGGTATGAGAACGATCTCGAAGAGGTTGGAAGAGGGATTGAAAACGCTGAAACTTATCTCAGATTCATCGGAGCGTGCCTCTGCTCTCCTTCGCCGACAGTGTTGATTCTGACGGAGTATTGTCCTCGAGGATCCCTGAAGGACGTTCTCGAGAACGATGCCATCAAGCTGGATTGGAACTTTCGAATGTCTCTGATTCACGACATCGTCAAGGTAGAAGCAGTCGTTCCTTCGTCAATGTTAACAATATTTAACCCTTTACGCTCGAGTGGCGCCACTGAGGCGACATATGTAATTTAGAAGTGATTTTTTGAACGTACTTATATCGCTATACAGCTAATTATTAATTATGAAATAATAATACATTGAGAATGTTCGTGGATGTCGGGATATTTGTCGTCCGGTCGGGAAGGGTTTATATATATGAATGTTAGGCGGAACCGAGTGCTTGTTGGAAACGCGCGGACCGCGGAAAATGGACTGGATTTGATTCTATAGAAAAATGCCTCGAGCGCAATGGTTTAATGTTTTCATACATCCATAGGGGATGTCCTATCTCCACGCCAGCGAGGTCTCAGCGCACGGGAAGCTTAGATCCTGCAACTGCTTGATCGACTGTCGGTTCGTCTTGAAAATTTCAGACTTCGGCCTGAAGACCCTCACTACGCCTTCTGATCTGATAATGGACGACATTTATTACACCAGTGCGTAAAAATAGATCGAACAGATGGATTTGATAAGTATTTACTTAACGTTTTGTGATCGTTCCACAGAATTGCTTTGGATCGCTCCAGAGCTACTGCCTCTGACGGTGATGCCTGGGAGCACAGCGACCCAGAAGGGCGACGTTTACAGCTTCGCCATCATTTTAGAGGAGATCGTCGTTCGCGGGGGACCCTACGAAACGGTTAAAGCGTCAATGACCTCCCAAGAGGTATAATGTTCGCAATCTAACATTTACCCATCAAGCTGTGTTTACTGTGTCGATGACTCCAATCGATTGTTTTATGTGTAACGAAGATCGTGAGTCGCGTGACCGCGTCAGAAACGCCGCCGTTTAGACCGGAAGTGACGCCAAAGGATTGCCCACTGGATATCCTCTCGCTGATGGAGAAATGTTGGAACGAGATGCCAGAGGAGCGACCAACCTTTCACGCCGTACGTGGAACCATACGCGGCATCATGAAGTAAGGGGGCACCTAGGGATAACGGACACAATATTAGTATCGAATTATTTCCTCGTATACATTCTTCAAGTAAATATACAGAGGGTGTAGAATGTATTCGTACACCGATCAATTTCTCAAAAAACTTTTGTGCGAAATTGTAGTTTCTTAACTTCTTTTTTTATCATCAATGATATTTTACATATTCTCGGAAATCTCTAAAATAGATATAGACCAGACAACATTTACTAGTTAATATAATTTGTGAAATTAACAAAAAAAAATGCGAAAAGTGGGTAAAAGTATAGAAGTAACAAGTATTTGTACGATTCTTATGACGAACCATTTACAGTAGAGCTTGTAACGTAAACACATTAGTTTCTTGCTCCGTACGAATTAGAATACATCAACATCGAATTGAAGAAGATTCTACTTCAAATAACTAATAATTTAGCTAATTTAATGTTTAGAAAAGTTACAATAATTATAAAATCGAAAGAAAATCCCAAGAAGAAAGTATTACATGCTTATAAATTAATGTAAATTTCTTTTTTCTTTAATCAAGTTATAAAAATTAAACAGTTGTGCAAATACTTGTTGCTTCAATATTTCTGTCGATGTGAATTTCGCAACTTACATAAATAGCTATTTTTTGTTTTTACTATATTTATTCTAGAGATTTCCAAGAATATGTAGAATGTCATTGTCTATGAAAAATAAGTTAATAATTTACAATTTTACATAGTTTTTTTGGAAATTGATCGGTGTAAGAATAATTTCTACGCCCACGTAGAACACGCCCACGCCCGTGTAGATTCTGTAATAAATGAAATTTTGAAATCTTGACAGAGGTTACTGCGAGAATTTAATGGACGATCTGTTGAGGCGAATGGAGCAATACGCGAACAATTTGGAGGCTCTCGTCGAAGAGAAAACGGAGCAGCTGAGTCTAGAAAAACGACGAAGCGAGGAGCTTCTTTACCAAGTACTCCCACGGTAAGCGTTTCGTTGCCAACGGATCGGCTGTTTTGCTATGCTCTGTCGGTACCGATGGCCTTTTCTATCGACTGTCGACTATTGCAGCCAGGTGGCGTGCCAACTGATGGCGGGAGAATTGGTCCAACCGGAACAATTCGAATGCGTGACGATTTATTTCAGCGATATAGTGGGATTCACAGCTCTTTGCGCGCAGAGTACGCCGATGGAAGTGGTGGACTTCCTTAATGACCTCTACAGCACTTTCGATCGCATCATCGAATTCTACGATGTCTACAAGGTTGGGCTCGTAATGCTATGGCAGCTTTATGGGTTTTTTGTGTCCTACGATAGAATAAAAATAATTTTAGTTACTAGTAAAACCAACTACTGCCTAGTAAAATCAAATCCTGCACTTCGTTAAAGTCTTGTACTTCTTTAGTACCGTTTATACTCATTAAAATCTTAAAGTATGTTACAGTTGTTCTGGCGTGTTTTATATATATATATATATAAAATATATATATATTTATTTATATATCAAAGAGTTATCAAAGATATATATATAGTATTTAATAATCAGTAAATTTACTCATCCTGCAGGTGGAGACGATAGGAGACGCGTACATGGTAGTATCCGGCCTACCAGAGAGGAACGGCGACGAGCACGCAAGGGAGATAGGCCTGATGGCGTTAGCCATTTTGGACGCCGTGAAATCGTTCACGATAATGCATAAACAGAACGCTCAGTTGAGCGTGAGAATTGGAGTACACAGTGGGCCCGTTTGCGCCGGCGTCGTGGGCCAGAAGATGCCCCACTATTGTCTCTTCGGCGACACTGTAAATACTGCGTCCAGGATGGAATCTTCGGGACTGCGTAAGTTAGACTCGCTGGAGAATTATAGATTTACGTATTAGGCTACGTAAGCGGGCACCATCAACTTCTTATCAGTACTTATCAATTACTCCTCGACCCTATGAAACCAGTAAAGTACCACTCGATCAGGGTTAGCAGATTTTTAAAATTGCATGACTAAGAAAATTAGGAAAGATTCTTTGAGAAATAAATATACTGTACTCAACCCAATTTGATAACCCTGATAATAAGATCGACTCCTACTCCATTAAACAACACAGTTAATTTTTAATATTCGCTAAATTAATATATATGGCGCAGCGCTTTGCATACACGTGTCCAAAGCAACGAAATGCATACTGGACAAGTTTGGGACGTTCGACCTCGAGCTCAGGGGCGAAGTGGAGCTAAAAGGGAAAGGACGAGTCACTTCTTACTGGTTGAGAGGTTGCTCGGAACCAGATCCACGACCTCTAACCCCGAAATACCGCAGGCACAGCGTCAGCTCCCCAGAAAACAACCTTAACCCCCTGATTTTCCCACCGAACAACGCCAACGGCCCGAGAACAAACAACAACACTTTCATTAACTTGTCCGAGCTACAGTAGAACGTAGATTCTTGAGATGACAACGGGTCGTAATTATAATAAATTTATTTTAAATTTCGTCTATTACAATGTGTCGATTCGGAATTTTACATTGATGACATGTAATTTATATATAAATAGAAGAATCTGTACTAGGCTTTCGTTGAAAGGCAAGCGAGTTAAATCGGTGCCCGATCGGCGGCACGGCTATTCGAAAATGTAATCTGTTTGTGCAAACTAGGATGCGTCTATGGACACAATTCAACGCGCTTGTCTAACAGCAATGTTATGCGTAAAGCATCGTTCGCTTATTTTAGCTCAGAGTCAGCAAAATATCTGAAAGAAATTCGAAGAAAATCAAACGTTACTTTTTCAAGTGTCTGCGTGTTATTTGTTATACTTCTACGCCGACACTATGTAGCAGAGTTGGGCGTTAATCGCGGTTAACGTTAGACGAATTGATCGTCGATCGTTAATTCGATGAAACGTTGGCCAACGATGCCATGTAGCTCAGCGTGATGTATATTAGTGTATACGTGTATAGACTACAGCAGAATTAGCGTCTTTATTTTTTATTATCGTTACGGTTATCGCTACTATAAGTGATTATAAATCTCTGTGATCTATGCTCTTATCGCTGTTAAATCTAAAGAGTTGTGTCAATAATTCGTTTGTCATAAAGTTTTGACGACAGTAATCGCTGTGTGAAACTACTTGGATGCCAGGAACATGATTAGTCTGAAACAAAGAATAAAGGTGCGTACAGTTAGAACACGCTGCACAGTTTTGTCAGAGACCGATAACATTTCTTGTTTAATACGTTCATTGCCACGTATAAATTTATTCAATTAATTGATATTACCTAAAGTAGGTGCGGTAGAATTTCAAACTGGCAGTGAGCGTATTAGACGTACGGAGAGGTCTTACCTGAAACTAATAGCTCTCGCAGCAAGAAGTCTATTGCACTCTGCCGTATCAGGTAAAGGTAACGGTAAATAAGGACTTTCGTTCTCTTGGTCGGTGAATTCGAATCTATGAATCCTCGGTTGTACTTTCATGTCCCCGAACGGTCCTTTCAATATCAAATAATGAAGAGGTAATGGACACGTCGTTTTTGTTTTTAAAATCAGCTACAAAATTAAATAACGATTTTGATCGCTCCCTCGACAAAACAAATCTCGCCGGGCTACCTCGACGAAATATCCAATCTCTACGTACTTGATAAGTCATGTCCCTTTCCGAGCTTTGAGTAGGATCACGTTGACTGTTGTTGATCCTCGCTTTTACTACCCATTGATTATTAAACGCCGAAAACCGAGAAGTTTCGTAAAATAGTTTATGGACGAACTCGTCCGTACGATACGGCTTCATTTGTAAATCTATAAACGACGAAATTCCACAAATAGATTACACCCTTTCGGTATCGACCACCCTCGTGGTCTCTATTATAAAATGAAAAGGCTGAAGAATGCAATCGAATGATTTGATTTTCTAAGTGTCACCGATAATATGAAACGTTAAGCAAGCGAAACTAATTTAAGTGTGATGAAAGGGGGATTGTTCCTGCTGCTGCTAGACAAGGCAGAAAACAAAGGTGTAATATACATTTTTATAAGCTACAGATCAAATATTTTTTCTATGTTAAGTTGATGTACACTCGTAATAGTCAAGGGCCTAGTCGAGCTTCAAAATTTTAACAGCGAACTTTAAACGAAAGTATATATATATATGAATAAGTCAAGTAATTATTTATATATATAACAGTTCCGGTTTTATGAAGATGCAAAGCTCGACTATCCCCTTAGGTGAGAGATTAGACATACACGAGAAACGGATACAGACCGTTGAATGTGATTTTCTCGTAGGACAAAAGATCAAAGACATTGTCATACAGTCTACGTTCTTCGAGAGAGCGTTCGTCTATGTCGCGCAAGGCTTCCATTACATCCAGACCAGTACGATGAGGATGTACGCAATGTGCTTCGTGTTCTGGACCTTCGTGGTTGGGTCCGCGCCAGGGGCAGCCGATTCTGCTGTACTTGCAGCTGGATATTCTGAATACACAAAATAAATGTCATTAATATGCCTCTTTACGGTAGCGGTGTTCGTTTTACCTTTCGTCGCACATGGTTTCTTCGTGGCGTTCCAACGAATTCCGTGGAAACTCTTTCGCACAGTACTGACATTCCGCTGGCAACTCGGACACCGCTTTTTCGACTGCCAAATTTCGAGATGGCGATGTTCTGCTGATCTCGATTCTGCAGTTGGGACACGTTGCCATTTCATCTCTCAGCCTGGCATCTGCGAGGACATGAGTGAAGCAACCGGCACACATCAAGTGTCCATTTGTACACTGTGAACATTTTTGCACCATGTATTACTAACATTCTCGATTTTCAACCTCTTTTTTTTGAAATGGTAATCCTAATCTTGTACAAAGTTCGTTGGCCCGAGAACAATTTCTCGCCAAGTGTGCGCAGCTGTGTGCAAAATACAATTTCGGAATGTTAATACGGAACGTTAAACGAAGCAAGCGACGTACTCCTCGATTCTTTATTTTGCACAAACCGTCACACTGTGCTCGTTTACATTTTTTTTTATTTTATTTTTTTTTAAACAAACACATACAACCCTTGCAACAATATTAACCAAACTAGAGTAGCAAAACTAATGTCATGTATATTACCATGATTTTGACGTTTTTTAAACCTGAAACACAAAATCGTAGTAGTACTATTAATAAGTCAAGTAATTATTTGCGAAACCAGCAGGTTTAAAAAAAAAATATATGAATTATCATCGGAAGCAACCATCGTTATCGCTGCCAATATCGATAAATAGAAAGGAAGAGAAAAGGATTATGATGCATGGGACGAGTGAAAAAGGGTGTCGTATGCGAAATAACTAACTAATAACCTTTAAGAATATTTATTTTGTTTAATGCTTTTCAACTATACATGTTATACAGATCTTCTGGAAATGCGCTTTCTCTCTCTCACTCGCACTCTCTCGCTATTAATTATAAGTGATAAACATCAATTTCGCATGGGTCTACAATAACTTTTTCCTAGTAACTAGATCTTGGATAGTTTTCCTCAGTTTTCGATTACTTCTTACAATAGGCACAATATTCTTGTGATTAAAAAAATATTGTTATATTATGTGCTAAAGACTATAAAGATTTTTTGTGGCTTAAGTAACTTCTTTTTTACTTTCCTAATCGACTGTACAGTAGAACGTCAATTATCCGAACCGATAGGGAGCAAAACTCGTTCTGGTAATCTATCTAAGAAAATTGAACTTGCAACTATGTAATAAAATAATGAAAAATAAAATGATCGCGTGAAAGAATGTGTGGTTAACGTAATGTAAAAAGCAAATTGATAATCCATGGACGTAACTAAGTTTCTAAAATGAATATTTAAATAGTCTGGTCCTATTTATCATCTTTTACTAATATTACTTTTTTTTTTTATATATATATAGAAACCCCTAATATTATATGTATTTCATTCTCATGACTAAATGAGAGACTCGTTTCTTCTTAAATATGCAATATAGAGTAAACGAAACGTGTAATGTTAAATCTGTGTTTATGTCTAATGCAGGATTTCCACATGCAGGATTTCAACATGCAATAATCTTTGGTACCAGTATCTTTGCATATGGAAACATGTCAATTCAACTGGGTCCACAGCGAAATAAAGAGGTGCAGTTCCTGGTGCAAGTCATGTTTATATTTTAAACAAGTGTAGGTATATGATAAATAGTAGAGATAGAAGAAATAAAGTACTGAGAGAAACTGTTGATGTCACATCTGATTCTGAATTAGTTGCAAACCCTGTAAAAGCTAAAATGTTAAATATTGTGCCACTTAAAAACTATTTAGACCTGTAGAAGCATAAACTGTGAGCCACTTATATTTGCATCGTTAATGTTATTTTGGTGTTGATGATCTTTGCATGTGGAAACCTTGCATAACACTTGCAAGATAGTAAGCATGATATACCATAAAAGTCAATAAAATTATGTAACTATAACAGGTACAGGTTTTAAGATTTAAACAGTGTCTGAGTCAGAGGTGGGGAAAATTGTATTAGATTAATAGAATTAAATTAAATTTGCGGTGTTTATTCAATCGAATATTTACTTTTATTGAGGATGTTCAAATTGCCACCATAATAATAAGTGTTACATATACGACAATCTTTTATTTGATATTTAGTGTTTTGATCTAAATTAGAAGTTTGCCCACCTTTGCTTAGAATTTGTGGTGCTATACACATTTATCTCCTCTTATGTTCCAATAATCAACATTTGGATAATCGACGTTCCACTGTATCGGGATACCAGTAAGAGTGAATTTGAAGTTCAAACTACTCGCGTGTACTTATAAAAATGAAATATTTTTAATAGCATCTACGAGTTCACCAATACAACCGGTGTGCACCATACTAAATAAAACCGGTACATTGTGCACGAGATGGCGCACTGAATAACTTACATGTACGTGTCTCTACAGCAAACAGGATAAACGCAACATTCTTCCCAGTGTTTTACAGTTAATGAAGACACTGAATATAGAATGCGTTACATATGTTTCTGTTAATTGAAATTCAAAAGAGAACGACCGAGAACAAAATATAACAGTTCAAGGTGGACTGGAATGCTACAAATTTAATAATAGGAGTTCTTCTGTAAATAAATATTACTAAAAAATTGGGGTTATTGCCTGGGCATGCATACATACAATAATTCTCTTTGTTTTATTGTCTGTAATTTGTTTCTCGCATAAAATGTAAAAATTCGCATAAACTTACATCATAGTGAGAATTACTTTACATGCATGCATAAATAGATATATATCGTAATTGTAACTCATTTTTTACAGTACAAACTTTATGAAAAAAAGCAATTGATCAATGTATTTCTACAACCTTAAATGTTTCAAAGGATTATTTTGTAAAGTATTTATAGTAATATGTTCTTATTAGATTTTCTGAATTTTATAAATACATTCAACAACAGATATCCATTAATGTTGGCATTCGTGTAAAACAAGTTAAAGGCTGCGTGTAGATCCCCTATTCAAAACATTTAACACCATTTTCACTAAGAGAATCATATAATTACCTACCTGTAATTATTTTATTATATATCTTAGAGGAAACGAGATATTGATAATGATAAAAATAGCTTAAATTCATCTTAAATACTTATACGATTATAATTTAAACAAAACTATAAATAAGTCTTATCGAGAGGGCAAACTATTTAAAAATACGGTGTAATAGTCAATAGAAGAGGAAGGTAAGAAAAATGGGCAGAGTGAGAGAGAAAGAATTGAATACAGAAATAAATTAGTATTAACGACAGTAAAAAATGAAACTAGAAACTATCGTAATAAATCGTATTTAGTAACGATATAAAAGGATGTGAGGTTGGTGTATCTGTCAAAGGATATTCTCGTTTTTAACCATTTTGTTTATAGAAATCAGGTGATGTAAAAGCTTAAGTAATAAAAGAAGTCACACTGGAGGAACTCTGACAACATTAAGTATTCTTGCTATACCTTAAGTGACACGGGAAAAAATTTACCACTGTCAGAGGATAAGAACCGAAAGACGACAAAAGACAACGACTTCGGACAAAACGTCAATAAATTATCACGGGTGAACACTGGTCAGTCAAAACAAAGTTTATCTAATAACGTCTCCATATATACATATATCTAATATACATATATATCTAATATACATATATATATATATACATATATATACGTGCCCGCAATGAACAACGGGAAAGTCACCCAACGACCTCGGGTGAAAATGTCGGATGGAAAGGAACGACGACATCACACAACGTCGATGTTGAAAAATACGGATAATACTCGTGGCGCATTCGTAAATTTGCATTATTTTCGTACTGGCACGCGCTGGATAATTTGCAAGAAAAAATGTAGCCAAGAATATTGGCGAACTTACCTGATAGACAGCCGCCTTCGGTAAATCGAGGCAAACTGCGCAGCAGAGGATGCCGCCCAGGCGGTGCTCCAGCTTTTGCTCGGTTTTCCCATCGGTCCTTGACACCTTTCGACGCTTTTTATCGGGCTCGAGGAAGTCCTCTAGCTTCTCGAGGTCGTCGCGAATGGGAGTAGCCGAAGGGGCTTGCTCCGCGACGCTACTCGACGATGCAGCTTCGTTGCTCGGGTCCGCCATATTGATTGTTTTGATTTTTCGTCCGTGCGAGCGTGAGAATTGCGCAGATGTCAAACGCAAACCACGCAATAGGCCACGGAGTGGGAGTATCCTCGCAGACAAGAAACTTTGTTCTCGGGTCTCAGCTCGGATTGCGCATGCGTTTCCTAACTATCACCGTGAATGTAGCTGCGATACAATATCGAAAGTAGAACGCGAGATTCAAACACGAATGACACTATTTTTACTTCATTATATTTTTTTTACTTTAGATAATATACTAGTTCTTAGCGCAATGATGTAGCTCGTAAAAAAAACAAATTCAAGTACACGTACTTAGGTGACCTTCGTATGACCTTAAGTAACGAAAATGGCGTTTATTTTGGAAAAATGGAACTGTAATAAAATTCCATGTGACTCGGTATAAATATGTATCTATATTATTTCAGAAGATATTGAAAATGAGCTGTGTCAAGTTTAGTACATTTTTTAATACATTGCATAAATAGTATTTATGCTTGCAAATTTCTCAACACCATTTTTTGATCACTTTGTATCATTCCTGCTGAAATTCAGCACTGAGAAGAGTTGTTAATAAGGAGAGTTCTCCTTTTTATTATCACATGAATCACTACTTTTATTATTTTAATTTCTTTTTTAAGGAACAATATTGTTTTTCTATTTCATAATACATATTTTACGTAGAATAGCATGTCTTCATATTTTTGAGGAAAAAATGTTTTTCCGATTTTTTTTTGAGGTTTTTCATTTTTTACGACCACAGTTTGCAACAAAAAAATCTGAAAAAATTCTCAAAAATGCGCCTTAGGATCCGGAATGTGTCAGATTTTTGTTCAGAATTTTAGAACGCATTTGAGATCGGAAAATGCGCCGGAAAGCGTAAAATCTATTTTACCCTGTAACTACCCTCACGGGCAAGCTAGAGGGTTAAAGTTTTGCTCAGAAGGGTTTTTCTTAGTCAGCTTTCGAACGATTCAAGAACCATTGACAAAGCTCTAAGGGCAGTTTTGACCATCTTAATGGGCTAGGCCCTTTTCAACTGTAATTCTGTGACTATAACATGATTTATATCAATAACAGGAAGTATGTAATTAAATGATTAAAATTTGAATAATCAATTCTTTATTCACACGCCCGTCGGTATCATCTCATTTATTTGCACTTCGTATTCTTCATTAAAAATTCATAAATTTTAATGTATTCCTTCCCATGTAATTTATGGTTAATAACTGACCTGTTCGCTCTTTTTTTTTTGTCTATGTAAATACAATACCTCGTTTCTCGCCAAAATGGACGTATAGTCGTTTAAATATATCTGCGATCGTTACGATCCACACGATGGCTATGCGCAAAAACATTACGTAACGTATTCAAGTATAAGAGACAAATCAACGTGCATTTCACTCTTACGTAATGCAAATGATATCGAAGCGCATCTAAAAGATATGAAGCTAATTATTGACCATTCGTGGAATATAGTAAGTTTGACTTCAATTACGTCCCACTTTATTCTACAAATAAAGATAGTATAGAAAACATGTAGAATATTAAAAATTGAAGAAAACCTTTTCATACATTCAATTCTAACAATTCAGTATACTTTCTAAAGTGTATTCATTTGTAGATTAAAATAAGTCATCTTCGTATATAAGATAAACAGATTCTCTATGAAGACTAAAACATTACGTGCCTAGTAACGAGAGCATAAAATCAATCGAGCCACATCATACATCACCCTTGTTTTATATTTTATTTAATTTCGACAAAAAGAATTCACAAAATTTCTTGCTCCCTATTTCATTCGCGGACCATTCGATCCTCGAATAATCCGTTTGGTACGATATGGCTAATGTACTTGCCATAACCTCACTTTTTTTTATAATACAATACATAGTACTAAATCGATCAGTTCTCTATAAACGTAGGAGAAAAGAGGGGTCTAAAGTTTTGAATTCTGCAGAAGTTTGGGTTATTCTTTAGCGTTACCAAAACGTTTGGCAAATTCGTGGCCTATACTGCGCTACAAACGGTAGAAGAGTAGAAAAATTTATTGCAATTATACATGGACATTTAGGGGTTGGGAGAGGTGTTAAATGTTTCTAAATTTTGTTTCATAACGCAAGAACAAGTGTAAACGCTCTTTGTACTTTTCGATGGTATATCTCAAATACTCAGCTAGTTACATACAGCATCCTCTAGAGATTGGCAATTCCGTCGTATTCGAAAATATGCTTCAAATACACGGTATTCGATTTTCACAATACTAGATTAACGTATACGTTATTGCTAGTTACAAATAGCTCTCCCTTAGTTCACGTTTGATCGTAAAACACATTTCGGTATAATAATCGAGCATTAAATCCTCGCCGATTATTCTGTGCACCGGAATTACATAGCCCGAGGCATTCGATATTTTTCTTTCTATATACATGGAATTTCAACATACTTAATTCGATAATATTTACAAATACACACATCTTCGTATTTGGAGACACGGTTGCTACATCGTGCAAAACGATTCTTCGCCCAAGTATCTCCGCAATATATCGTCTAAAATATATTACGGGGTTACCCTGGATCGTTTTGATTTACTCGTCGAGTTCTTTATGGATAGATCGTCATCCGAGACTGTAAAACAGGAAAAGTGATTTTTAAAGCGATTAAGATACATAATATCGATTCAATTCAAATCCAACCTAAATACCCGATAAGCTGGAGATGTTCTTACAAAATAATAAAGAAATAATACCTTTGAAATTAGCGAAGCTGAATTCAACGGATCAACTTACCTACCGCACTGTGATCCTGTTCGATCGGAACGTCCCCAACGATCGATCCTTCCAGGCTCTTAGGTCTTTTCAGTTTCTGACTCTGAACACCTGGTATCGCAGCGAGCATCGCACTCGTTGAATTCTTCAAAGTGTCATACGATTGTTCCAGCTGCTTCATCCTGTCGTTTAGTTGCGCGTTCACCGCGTAAATCTCGCTCACCTGGAACATTTGCAGTCAGTCAGACGCGATGCTATATTGCATAAAAATTTCACGCATCGCTTAGCATGCACACGTACTTGGTTATTCAACTTTTCAACAGACGCGGTAGTGTTTACGTACTCGTTCTCCAAAGATATCACTTTCATGCTAACGTGCTGCGACGTTTCCTGAAGCAAGACCAATGTTTTCTGCAAAATATACATATGGTTAGCCATTTTTCAATTTCACTTCTAACGTTACACGTTGGTCCGATATTTACATGGTCTTTGCTCCAATCGTCGGAGAACCATCGCAACTCTCTGGTGAGAGTTTCATTGATGCGCGTCAATTTAGTCGTTAAGCGTATTATCGCCGCCTCTAGCTCGTCAGTCTTTATTTTTGTCTCGTTGGCAGCAACGGTCTGCGGCTTCTGCGTGATGTTGGACAACTCCGACACGGCGTTCTGCGATACATGAACATGAAAAGGTGGATCACAGTTGGACAACATTTTATTCGAATAATATACGAAGTGTTTCGTTCGTTAACCTTGATACTGCTGATATTTTGCTGCATAGTGGTCTGGGCATCCTGCACCCTTACGTTGAACTCCTTCAAGGTCTTCACGGTGGCACTCAAGTCTTGTATTTGGCTGCCAAACGATACCACGCTACTCGAGAGTGCTTTCAAGTCCGTCGGTACGTTGGCCAGTTCTGGAGCAGCTTTGAACCACTCCTCTACGCTCTGCCGATCGCGCTGGATAACGGCTAGCTGAAAATGAAACGAGCGTTCTAAAAATGGATCGTCTTCATTTAGAAAACTCTTGTAGGATGCATCCTGGTTTCTAGAGATGAATCGCGAATTTTTATACAGGGTGAGTCCGAATGGAATAAATAAAATTCAACGTGTAAGATTGGAAATCTTAGGAAACATTAGAATTAGAGAGCAAGAACGTCTTCAGACTGATCAGCAGTTGTAAACACGGATGTGTACAAACACATAGATAAAGGTATGTCATAAATGTCTTCCTGTCGACACCGAATCTGTTATTATGTTGTGTATTGCGATACATTTGAATGTATAGCAGCTCAAGTTAATATTAATTTGAATATTCAAAATATTTTGAACATTTTGCGTAACAGGAATAAAGCAAATGAATCTTACACGTTGAATTGTATATTTTCTAATTGTAAAATCTGAGGTAAATGATATGCAGTTATCCATAGAAGTTTACCTGCGACGTAAAATTATTGATTTGAAGCTTAAAATCGGTCAGATGAGAGAAAATAATTGTTTGGTTGTTCTGAAGATCTCTCGATAGGGAGTGGCACTTCTGCAGGGCATCTGGAACACCTTCGCTACCGGCGATTACTGCAACGTACGAAAACATTCATTTATTGCGTGACGAGGAATTTTCAACTGAATTAATAAAAAATAGACACTAGAATTGTATGCTTTCTTCAATTACATTTTTCTTTAACGTTGTCGCTTCCGAATGAGCCTCTCGAATTCACATTTTTATAGTTTGTTATACTTCTACAGCTGTACTACTATAAAAAGCAACTATACTATGGTTGCACGACTGTGCGCATAGGTATATTATAGTTGTATAATTGCATACGCGACTACATTGTAATTCTAACGGTATATTATTATAGTTGCCAATGGATGCCATGCTACTATACTACACCAGCGTTCTTATACAGGGTGTCCCAAAAATGTTGTAACACCTTGAAAGAGGTGGTTCGGGACGTGATTTGAAACAAATTTTTCCTTAGCGAAAATGTCGGAGGTTTCGTTACGGAGATATTAAGCGTAAACCTCGACCAATCAGAGCGCGAGTATGCCGGTGAGCGTAGGCTACGCGATCCTCCATCGGCATCCTCGCGCTCTGATTGGTCAGTGCTTTCCGTTAATATCTCTTCAACGAAACCTCTGACAACATTTTCGCTAAGGAAAAAGTTGTTTCAAATCACCTCCCGAACCACCCCTTTCAAGGTGTTACAACATTTTTGAGACACCCTGTACAGCTGTGTACAGCTGTGAATCTCCACAGAGGCTCATTCGATAGCGATCGAGTGACACGTGTTATTATTCTACTCAGCATACGTTTTCTAATAACTGTCAACATGTATCGCAGATTACCTGGCATCGTGCTATCGGAGCGATCTTACGAGTATTTACGTGCTATAAAGTAGCGTAACCGGCTAAAGAGACACAGAGCCTATTCTGGAACTCATAACGAGATGATTAAATCAACTTCTTTCTTCATTTTTATCGCGAGAAGTAATTAACCCGTAATTCCAATGGTCGCTCGACGAAAGTTAATCAGTCGACGACGCCATTCCCAAGCGTTTCATTCGATCGAAATTTATTTAATCGAGAAGCGTGTCTAATTTTTCTTAGGACGCATCGCGCGATATCAATACCTTGGTCCAGCTCGTTCCGAAGAGCAGTGAGTTGCTGACGAACATCGATGAACAGCCAAATTAAACTAGCGGTTGCTAATACGGAGGCACAAGCCAGAAAGGCACTACAAGCTTTAAAAATTCCGGGACAAGCTCGACCTCGTCTGCCTCTGCATTTTCGGCCATTTCTAGTCGATACATTCCAGTATTCCGATCGTTCGTCGCTGCTATCTGATAGTAACTCCTAGAAATGTAGGTAAAGTAAATACCTTCTCGTTCGACCCACAAAAGGTAACGTCGTGTTAATTTAATTTAAAAGAAAAAAAAAGAACGAAAACGTGACTAGAATCGAAGTTTCGCTTTACCAATTTCTCCCTTTGCATTCCTGCAATTTTACGAGATTCTATCGGTTGCAACATGTGAACCAGTTCTTAAAACGCTTTTCCTCGATAAAAGGATTTCACGAGGAAGATTATTCTAACGATTATTCTAATTTCTATTTATTCGATTATTCGAATAAAATCCGAGAACGGGAATCGTGGAAGAATTGAAATATAAAAATAATTAGGGTGCGAGGATAAGAAACAATTAAATTTGCAAGAGTGTTCCCGTTCCGTTCAACAGATGGCGTTCGTTGAACGTTTCAATTTCAGGCGCGTACACGTAAACTAGTAGTTTGGATTTGAGCTTATAAAAAAACTGAATATCGATTGCTTTTTTGCTAACAACACCACTTTTTGCTCCACACGGTAACTATCACAATTTTTATTAATTAACATTCCTTCCTCATTTAAATGCAACTCTTCGGTTTACTTTAAGGCGCACAGTGCAGCGATTTCCGATCTCAACTGACAATTCTTACGGTGTATCCAAGTAGCGAAATTGTCCCCACTGTTTATGTTTCGATAAGAAAGCGATAAGATAAACAAACCTGTACAATTTTATTAGAATAAATAGCAACACTGACAGTAATTATTGTCAAATAATATGCTTATATAAATATTGTCACCTATTTTCTTTCTTTCGGTGTTCCCAAAAAATATTCGTATTAAGCCCCCGGCCCCCGGGGGGGGGGGGGGGGGGGGGGGGGTGAGGGTGCCGGGGTCACCGGCCCTGACCACGCGTGTACGTTTCACACGTTGCAACCATAATAAAACCTTAGATTTCAAAGTACTAGAAAAAGATTAAACTACAAGACACTTCAAATTTTATCAAATGTCCCCCCCCAACTGTTACGATTGATAAAAACGATCGATTTTTTCGCGCCTCCCTCTGGCGCCCCCTGCATTGGAAAACGCTAGACTAGAGCGACGTGCGCGTCCCTCGGGGTCAATCGATACGGATACGTACTTGGGAGCTACGTTTTCCAGAACTCCGTCGGGATACGGTGTGCGGGGGCGCGAGGGCGTCGAGCTCCTTCCGTTTCTTCATTTTCTTCGTCGGCTGACGAAGCGGCACCGTCACCGCCACCGAGTCCATTTCAAGCAACACCGAACCGCCTATATTCGCGAACGGCGCCGCCGCTGCACTGGAAACCACCCGTACGTCACGTGTTCAACCCCCCGGCACGGTGCACAGTCGCCTAACGTTCATTTCCGCGGTCGGGGAAACCGCCGCTTCCCTCCCGTAAACGTCGCCGTTGATACCGGAGTATCGCACGACGTTCGTAAACCTCGACGCCACAGTCAATGATTTCCGTGGCTGCACTTCATCGTTTCCTTTCCTTCACATCGTTTCCGGTCTCTATCGACGCGAGCACTCGTTATCGCGACCGCTCGCTTCGCGCGAACGCTGGTGCTTCTGAAAAGAGTGGTGGCCATTTCAAAATTCCCGCCATTTCGTACGGCACGGTCCGCCATATTCGACGTTTAAAATCGCGCGCGCCTCGGCGAACGAAGGGTACGCGAACTAGCTAGGCCCAGGGAGTGGTTACTAATCGCGCATGCGCACTGTTTCTAGCGTCAGTGACGTACCTAGTACGACCACAAAACCGGTGGCTCCTAGTCACCCTCAGAAGAATGATATAAATACAGGGTGTCCCAAAAATATTGTAACACATTGAAAGAGGTGGTTCGGGAGGTGATTTGAAACAACTTTTGCCTTAGGGAAAATGTTGTCCGAGGCTTCGTTGAGGAGATATTAACGGAAAACACTGACCAATCAGAGCGCGAGGATGCCGATGGAGCGCTCGCGGTAGCGTATCAGCGCGGCCGCCTATCGCGTAGCTTACGCTCAACCGGCATACTCGCGTTCTGATTCGTCGGGGTTTTCGCTTAATATCTCCTTACCAAAACCTCGGACAACATTTTCGCTAAGGAAAAAGTTGTTCCAAATCACCTCCCGATCCACCTCTTTCAATGTGTTACAATATTTTTGGGACACCCTGTATACAAGAAATTGGGACCACGCATCGTAGAACAGAGATATTATTTTTGATAATTTCGTAAGTGTAATCTCTGGCGTTGTTATTTTTTTAAATGTTATATACCCTGATTGCTAGGTCATGGAACACGATGTATGAGACTTAATAAAAGCAACTAAACCAACGAAACGCGTCCTCTGAGACTGCCGAAAAGAGGTCGCCGAAAACAAAGGGGTGGATAAGCCTCGATAACTGGCATCGCCTCGCCCGTCACGCACAACTTAGAGAAAGATAGTAAAAAAAAATGGGAACGAGCGCCGATAACGAGGCCAGTACGATTTAAGTGTATCAGTCCGAGCTGCTCAAGGCAGTCTACGTTGCGTTAAGATAGGGGAGGTCGGACAAAGCAATAAACTTCACTATACAGGATGTATCGTAATACGTGGAAGCCAGCGGTTGAATTGGGGACACAAATTATTTAATGGGCCTTGTTCTCAAGTTAGAACCATGTTTGTAAAGAACGTTAGAAGACTTTTTATAAGTCCAAAATTAACAGATCAAACTGTCACTCGTGGACATCACATGAGTAGCCCATGCCTACCACATAAATAGCACACACATACATAGATACCACATCCCAAAAGTGATTTCTAATAATAATCAAGGCCGTACGACCTTCGTAAGAAATTATTTCACCGCTATCGATTGTATCTAACCACAGAATTCCTTCGTTAAGAAAAATTGTCGACGATTAAAAAAGTCGCTCCTCGATCAAACGAACGTCGCGAATCGATTTACTACGCGTTACTTTTATTTTTATGTTTACTATTCGAGGAAAACATATCGCATAATAAAATAACGCTACGAACCACCGCTGAATACTTTATCATCGTTTGCTGGATACCTGACAACGCTACTGTTAACACGCGAGCGCGTCCACGCAATAGATATCAATAGATATCTATAGATATCTAATGGTCCAACGCCATTACACAGGCGCGAATAGCGCTTTTTGTTGTATACCTACGATTCAGAGATAGGCCAATCAGTAGAGCATTTTTATGTGACAAAAATACGAACAGCAAATCGATTGTGCAGTTACATAAAAAAAGGATGCGTAGATTAATACGTATATGTTTTTCACTCCCAACTCTGTTCGCTTTTCTTATTATTAACAATTTAATGCAAAAAAATTGTGATTTTTGTCGTTTTTTGCTTTAAACTTTTAAACTAATGCAGCAATATCAATGCTCGAAAGAGATGAAATGTAGGTGATGAAAATACCTACAGAATGAGACCTTGAACGTTTCGATCGGATAATGAGAAACGGAGAAAAATCTGGAAAAGCGGAAAATTCAGCGGTTTTTTCAAAAATTCGTATCTCCGCCATTTTTTAAGCTGAAACGCTGGCCTTTTAGGAACAAGTAGTGATTAATATGTTCTTTGTGTGCGCAGAAAGCAGTGATTGTCGGATGATTGG
>NW_026533254.1:24628097-24630420 GCF_026225885.1 Hylaeus anthracinus | reverse complement strand
TGGTGCATTGGGTAACGCTAATGCTGGCGGTAACAAGCATAAACTGAGTAAAATGCATGAGTAATTTGTAACATTCGTAACTTCGCCAAAAAAAAAAAAAAAATCGTAGAGACTTCGCCTTTTTTTTACTTTGTGCAGAAAAGTTTATACTTTGAGGCAATTTTTGTAAAGTTTCCGAGAAAAATTCATCGCGCTCCATAGAGCGCGTCAAAGTGCGCACTTTTTTAAAAAAAAAAAAAAACATTACCTCGTTGTAAAAGAGACGGCGGGAAGGGAGAAAGAGGAAATCAGAATTAGACAAATTCTGCCGAAAGTAGGGACTTCAAGCTTTGAAATGAAACGAAAATTGATCCGATACGATCATTCTTCGCGGAGTTGTGGTTATTTAAATTTGAGTGAAATCTGAGTAAAAATGTTTGTTAGAAATTGTTGTTAATTGTTTAGCTCAGTGTACAAACAAATTCCACGACGTCCTATCATCAGCGATATACGATACTACTCACGTGATCATCCTTCGTAAATCACACGACGTTCTTTCCAAAGGTATACCACGGAGAATCGGCCCGTGATCGTCGAAGAATGTCTCCGAAAGAATATCGAACACTGGAACGTCCTCGAGGATACGAAGAGGATGGATAGAAAGTACCGCGGGATCGACGCGTAATTCGAGAGACACCTGCACGAGGCTGGAGGCTCGCCAAATAACTGATAGCGTGGGGAGCCGCGGCTTCGAAGACGTCGAAGAACGTCGCCGGATGTGGAGAAGAGCAAGCTTCAGCCACTCGAGAGGGGATGAAGGCTCCCTTCTTGTTCCATTGGTGGGAGCTCTTCCTCTTCTTCACGATTTCTGTTGTTCCCGATCCGAGTTGGCTTTGATGCGCTACCACTTTCCGCCACGGCGCGAGGCGTTAATGAAAATACTTCTATCGGCGCGTCTAACACTCGCTCGCTATAAAAATCTGCGCGCGTTAACGAGTCGTTAGTAACAGCCTCGCTGATCTTGCCGAACGAGAAGCCGAGGGTGAAAGAGGCTCGCTAGTAGGGAACCTTGAACCTTACCTTTGAATTGATTTTACTCGAAATTGATAGTAATATGGCGGGTCTTACAGGTGAGAGGGTTTCTGTATTTAAGAATTCCCTGGAACAGAAAGGTAGGATTAGAGCAGGATTCGACACTTCGAGTTTAGAGAGTACGAAGAATTTTTACAGGTTCCTATATTCAGGATTCGATACTTCAACTTTAAAGAAGTTAAAGAGTCGAAAGAGTTGGCGCTGTTAGTTTTGTTTCTCTGTATGGAGCGGCGCGATGGTACGTACACGTCGTCCGATGACATCAATAGTGGAGAGCCGGCGTGAACATCTTGAAGAGAGTTCTACAACTACTACTTGAAAGTTCTGCGCGTGACCGTTCCACATATACTACGTCGAAGCAACCAAAAACCCCACTTTAAACTTTATTTAAACTCTGACCTCCCTTCGTTCCTAAAGTAAACTACAAGTACCCAAGCCACAGGTGGTTCCTCCACCCGACAACCTTCCAAGAATGTTCTCGTTCAACCAGGAACGAATGCCCACGAGCACCGGAAGAGCGTCCGAAAAGTCGGCGGGCGTTCCCGCGGACGAAAACGTGCTCGCAAGAATCACTGCGCGATCCACCTGGGCACGCTCGATGGATACCCCCGGGGTCTCCGTGACTTCCGGTTCTCGGTAGCGCGCGCGTGTGCTCCGACGGTGACCGGATATGGCGAAGAACCGACTGACCAAAACGCTCGGCGAGCCGGCGCGCTTCGTGTCGCGGGCTTTTCATGCGGATCACGCGTTCCCCTGTACCAAATACCAACCTCGAACCGATGACATCATACTCGGAGTCGTTGTTGGTACGTATACCTGCGTGTACGTATACCTGCGTGTACGTGCGCGCAGGAAAACATCGCACAGTACCGGACAGTTGGACACGCGTTGGACTTGGCTCTAACTGTCGTTCTTTTCTTGTAGAGACGTTACAAGGGAGACGTAGAGATAGATCTGTCCGAGGATAGTTCACTTTTAATCGAATCGAATGTTGTCAAGGATGCAGGGCTCGAAGACGATAATGTAATGAAATAAATATATCGATAATAATTCACGACGTTGATACGGTGACTGCCAGACTAATATTCTTCAAAATATCGACTGCGATTGAATTTTGTTTATTGTGGTATTTACTTTTGTAGCTTCATCCAAGTTCAAGTTTTTGTCATTAGGATTAATTTTTTAACCGACTTCGAAAAAGGAGGAGGTTACTCAATTCGACATGTATATATATATATATATATATTTTTTT
>NW_026533254.1:24625347-24627997 GCF_026225885.1 Hylaeus anthracinus | reverse complement strand
TTCCTACCTTTCTGTTTCAGGGAAATATATATATATATATATATATATATATATATATATATATCACAGGTGAGAGGGTTTCTGTATTTAAGAATTCCCTGGAACAGAAAGGTAGGAAAAAAAAAAATATATATATATATATGTATATATACATGTCGAATTGAGTAACCTCCTCCTTTTTCGAAGTCGGTTAAAAAATTAATCCTAATGACAAAAACTTGAACTTGGATGAAGCTACAAAAGTAAATACCACAATAAACAAAATTTAATCGCAGTCGATATTTTGAAGAATATTAGTCTGGCAGTCACCGTATCAACGTCGTGAATTATTATCGATATATTTATTTCATTATATATATATATTTTTTTTTTTTTTTGATATGTTCACCGATTACGCCGAGATGGCTTGACCAATCGGAATGAAACCTGTTGCATCTTGTAGTGGATGTCTCCCCGGTGGTCCCATCATCAAGATTTCTTTCGATATGTCATTTTTCACCCGCTTTTATTGTCTCTGACAGTGAGAAAAGACAACACGAAGAAAAACAAACCGATTTTAATATTTCCTCAGTCACCCGTTCTAAAAGTACATATAAAAGTAAAATTTCGAGTGAATATTCCTACTCGGAGTCGCGAATGTATGAACATAAAGGCAGAGAATAATTTCTACGTCTAACGTATTTACGCGAACGAAATTCATCTTCGTTTCTTTTTTATTTTACCGAGTATTAATAAGCAGGCCGCACTGTCCGAGTCTCCTTTCTGCTCTTCCTTCCTGTTTGGTTTCGATTCAGGGCTGGGCACCCGCGGGATCCGCGAGCCACCGTTTTTTTTTTTTCTGTTCCTCGACGAGGCGTTCACGCGACGAGCCGTCGGCGAAGGAAGAAGAAAAAAGAACCAATAGAGGAATAATCGATCGGTAAGCGAAACACGTACGCGTCGATGCATATATAAGACCGTGGAACGGCGTAGTAGTTACACGAAGAAGCGAAAGGAACGTATGCTGGAACGTGCGTACCGTCCATCCGGTTCTGGATATTCGGATGCCTAATTTTGTTCTGCGGAGAAAAATGGATCGACGGAAGCACGGGCTACGCGAAGATTTCTTGGATGAGTCACTTTGCTCGACCACCTTAAAGAATAGTAACTGGTTCTTTACTGTAGTACTCGTAAAGAATAAATATCCAGAAAAATTCTCTGCCGAAGAGCCATTGTACTGCTAATGAATTAGATTAAGATTTTTACGAGACGAAAAGAAAGATAAAGCTTTAGTACGATAAAGTCTTGGAGTTTTGAAGGAGGAAAGAGTTTAGAGGAGACTTTAACGCGGCTTTGATGGCAGCATTAGTGGAGAGCGTGAGCCACTGGTGGCTGGCGTCGACGTGAACGTGTTAAAGTGTTTTGAGTTTTTAACCATAAATATAAACAGGACTTGAATTGCTACACTCGGACGTTACTTGAGCTACTTCTGTTCTCTCTAAATTGAACAACATTCCTCTTACTAATAGATTGTATCGTGATATTTAGACAGCTTTGATCAGTTGCAACCGTTGCTGTGGAAAATGATCATTTGGAGATGAACGATGTGGTCGAGGTGGATGAATCCCCGTTTTGCGAAAGAAAATCGCCACCCTTCTGGAAAGGAAAGAGAGGAACGAAAGGCGCAGAAATCTCGCGAAGTAGGCCGTGCAAATGAAGTAGTCCGTCGAGCAACTCTGCAACGAAAGGAGCCTGTGCTAATTGAAGAACAAACAGGCCCAGTTCAACCCGGAGATTAGTCTAAAAGAATCTCGGCCGTGGCGAAATTTAATATCGCGATACTGAAACTATTTTACGTTCCCAAATTACAAATCACGCATCTTTTGTGAACTTCACGAAGACTTCAAGAAGACTTAGAAATGGTCTGTCTAGTTTACTTCGACAAAAGGAAGTATTGAAAAACAAGAAATCGTTCGAACAGTTTCATCGGAATCAATATTAGTTGCTAGTCCAGGAATATTAATTATTGCACAGAATTGATTGTTAATTACTAGACTGCGGATCTTTATGCATTTATAAGAAACTTGAATGTCCGAGTACCTACAAAATGCAAACAATATGCAAGATTATAAAAAAAGGTTGAAAGTAAAGTTCATGTTATAATATTTGCAGAATAAAATAAATTCCTATTTAGGCACTATAAAAAAATTTTTATAGGCACGTTCGCGAAGATTTTATTATTGTATAAAGATCCGCAGTCTATTAATTACTTTTTACAAGTTTCGTACCCGATGTTCGTTGTGTTCTAAATATAGCGATCATTAAAAATAATAATTAACTCTAGTTGAGAGGCACGCGATAACGAGTAGCACCTGTTAGTCGCTCGGCCGACTATTTTGCAGTCGATTCATAATTGCATGACACCTTCATTTACAAGCCTTCGATACAATTAACGCCTCGGTGATTAGACACGTTTCAAATGTCGCGCTAACACAAAGGGGCTCTGATACTCTGCTCAAAGTGATTAGAAAGGTCGTCTGCTCGATACATTTCGTCCATCTACAACTTATCCTGCAAAGTAATTCTTTATGAAATCGATATTTGTAAGTTTATATAATAACAAAAGTTGTATAATAAATAAGTTTGGTTTCATTTTTATCTACAGTAGAAG
>NW_026533254.1:24581806-24625337 GCF_026225885.1 Hylaeus anthracinus | reverse complement strand
GTTACCATCAATATGAACCGAATTTGAACTCAATAGTTCATTTGCAAAGTACCGTGCAAAGTAATTTTAAACGAAAATCAATATTTGTATATAATTACAATAAATAAGGTCGATTTTCGTCTGATAAATATCATAGTTGTATAATAAATAAGTTTGGTTTCATTTTTATCTACAGTAGAAGATAAAGCATTTTTTGATTCTGTTACCATCAATATGAACCGAATTTGAACTCAATAGTTCATTTGCAATGTACCGTGCAAAGTAATTTTAAACGAAAATCAATATTTGTATATAATTACAATAAATAAGTTCGATTTTCGTCTGATAAAATCATAGTTGTATAATAAATAAGTTTGGTTTCATTTTTATCTACAGTAGAAGATAAAGCATTTTTTGATTCTGTTACCATCAATATGAACCGAATTTGAACTCAATAGTTCATTTGCAACGTACCGTGCAAAGTAATTTTAAACGAAAATCAATATTTGTATATAATTACAATAAATAAGTTCGATTTTCGTCTGATAAATATCATAGTTGTATAACAAATAAGTTTGGTTTCATTTTTATCTACAGTAGAAGATAAAGCATTTCTTGATTCTGTTACCATCAATATAAACCGAATTTGAACTCAATAGTTCATTTGCAATGTACCGTGCAAAGTAATTTTAAACGAAAATCAATATTTGTATATAACTACGATAAATAAGTTTGATTTTCGTTATAATAAATACCATTTACGTTTTATTTTTACCGACAATGGATAAAGACAAAGATATTGTGTTACCATAAATACAAACAAAACTTGAACTCATTAGTAGTGCATGTTACGTGCACGTAGTGGCGCTAGTACCAAATGTTAGAGCCTGGTCCCTCTAAATTAAACAATATTTCTCGCACCACGGAGATGTCCCGTCCAAAAACACAATCCCTAAATTCTTTCAACGTAACTTTTCATACTTAGCAAAACTCCATTACCTGGTCCTTTCATAAGCGCTGATCCAAACAACTAAACAGTTCACCAAGTCCAGCGTTAGTTCCAAACGAAGCAACATCACGTTCTACAAACTTTTCCCGCCAACAGTCTCAACTAGAGTTCGAGACCTTTAAGGGGGTATCCAGAATTAGGAGGTCTAAAAAAAGTGGTTCTTCGTGAATTTTTTTAGGATGGAAAAAATAATTAATTCTATGGAACTTTTTATCCTATTTTCATACATATTTGAGTAATCTGTACAAATTTGTTCAACAAGAAATATTCAAATTGAGTCGACTGTGGCGCACATTTGTAGAGCAACAGAAATTTTCATTTTCATACATACTTCTTTTATGTGAACTAAAAAAATTCATACAAAAAAAATTTTAAACAACTTTTTTATCAAGTTAAAGTGATATTTTTCATCCAAAGAACTCGTTCTTTTTTTCAAACTTGCAGTAATTTCACATTTCACCATTTCTTGCGGGTTTTTCTTAGTTTTCATAGAAGAAAAATGTATGAAAATGAAAATTTCTTTTGGTTATTTTTTGTGTCAAACCAAAATTACGACCTGCATCTTTCCCGCCGATAGGAGGTTTTAATTCTGAGGTGCTCTAGAAATGTGCGTCATAGTCAACTCAATTTGAATATTTCTTGTTGAACAAATTTGTACAGACTACTCAAATATGTATGAAAATAGGATAAAAAGTTCGATAAAATTAATTATTTTTTTCCATCCTAAACAAATTCACGAAAAACCACTATTTTTAGTCCTCCTAATTCAGGATACCCCCTTAATTCGCCCTTTTAATCCCAAAATACCTTGATGATCGTACCAACGACTGAAAAAATAATTATCGTCCCCTATACTTCGCCGAAAATGCCCAACAGTATAATAATCGCGAAAGCTCGATACCTTACGAGGTTATTGCAAAGGAAAGGGGGAATTGTTTCGGTTAGGCGGTCGCGCTGCTTATCAGCAGTATCAGCGCAGCGCTTATCGCGCAACCACGACTAATAAATTTTTCTCGATCGAGTCTTTGCGATTGAAAAATTTCGAAATTTACACCTGTCCCGTTACGCGAGTATCGAAAAGTCGCGGTTACTTTGGGAGAACGTGGAGCACCACGAGCGTCGAGGGCCACGAAACGTTTGCAGAGTACTGTCACGACACGAAAGCCACTGGCTCGCTTTAACCAGGAAATCGGTCTCGTCTTACAGAATGCCAGTGCGTCAATATTGACACATTTCTTACGAAACGCGAAAGAGAGAGGGACAGGAGAGGTAACAATCGGATATTCGAGCTATCCTCGATCGCACAAAAACTGAACGTTAGGAACCATATGCACATTCATGCTTGCGAACAATTCACATGCAACATTGGATCCTTTTTCTTTATCATTAGAAGCATAGATCGATCAAATTTTCTTCGAACGATCGCGTATTCGTAATTTACTAAGTTGGCCAAAAAATTCATTCGGTTTCTCGTGATGGTTACTAGCTTGACGAGTACTTTTAAAAACGAGAAATCAGTTTCCTAAATTATAGAGAACAATTACGATATTAAAATTATGATTTCCAATTGATGTGTATCATTTGAATTTAACCTTTTTATTTTTGGAATCTACGTAAAAATCTGATTCGATTCGATAATAGGACTCTCCTGTTGTCCACGTGATTGACTACGTTGAGGAAACAGGAAATTGATTTGATCGATCAATGAATAGCGACAAACGATTACTGACTAATGCTCGGTAATGTTACAACCATAATTGCGTGGGTTTCTAGTATGCAAACTGTGTTACTGACACGCACTTCTAGAACAAAAGTTTTAAACGAACGGTAATTTTATCAACAAAATTGTCCAAACGTAAAGCTTTAATTAAGAGAGAAAACGATTGAGAAAAAGTCAATTCTCAACTCTTTTATTTATCGTTCGTATTAACCTTTACTCGTTTAGTAACAACCACTAAATAACAATAACATACAAGCAGGAATATGTAGGTAACTCAATAAACTCGTAGAACTGAGCGATAACAAAAGTATTTAGACAGGTATCACCATTATCAGTTTTCTTTTTTAAAACTTAACTTAATAACAGTAGATATGTTGATACCGACGTTTCGAGTGACGAATACCTGTCTTTGTAAGTTAATATACCACGTAGACGTTTCGTCTGCTATGAATTCGTCTCGAAACTAAAGTATCTAAGGAAAATTAATTTATGTGCTTAACATTGTGCAGCATTAAGTACAATCGTAATAAAATTTGTGCAATGAAAGCATTTTGGGCAATAGACGTTGAACACGTGGTGCGGTGTAAAAGAATTCGGTTAACAAAATGTCGTAGTTATATACAAGTAAATCGCAAAGAATCAGAAGTGTTAATAAAAATTCAAAATTAGTGAATAATTGAATTTTCAATCAAATTTGACTTGTTATCTGTCAAATTTGGTTAAATTATTTCTATTATGCTCTATTAATACTTTGGACTTACTTGTGGTTACATAATTGGCTATCGATATTGGCAAAATTTTCTTATCATTAGATTCAAATGTGTAGCGTTTCGATAAATATTTCAACTAATTTGCATTAACTTTGAAGTCGTATTTTTGTTAGAGATACCTTCTGGATACAGTAGACTGTACGTTGTTAATCTACTGGAAAAATTGAATCGTGAACCATTAGTCAATAAATTAACTAGTAATTAATTAGTAACTATTGCATACATTCGTTATCATAAATCAACAGTCACTAGTAACACTAAAACCTAAACAAAGTTCAGTCTCCTTGGAATAACAACCATAATAACATATAAGAAACTATATAAAAAATTAAATAAAATGAAACGACACTTGTGAAATGTACATGTATGCAATAATTAAACAGTGCGATTGTGGCGAAGTTAGAAATTACTATGTTAAAACAAAAGTTACGCTAACGTAAACGGTTATTACAATTATTTTAGTACGTTCGTAAAGCAGACTGTTACATTTGTGCTTTTAAGCTTTGTATGTTATATCACTGTTCTTAATTTATAAAATGCGTACGTGCATGTTAATTTGTCCATTAAATAAACGGAATAATTATTCAAAAATGTACTCTCTATTACTGAGATAACAAGATAAAAAGACAATCGTCGTACAACGATAGATATCCGACCTATAAATCTTTATAATCCCCTATTCCGCTATTACAGATTAATTGGTCTGTAACAAGTATTACCTTTCTAGCGTTTAAAAATTAAACGTAGCCGTAATTATACTCTAAGGCATACAATTGATATGCTACACCATACTGTATCTCTACAATAGATAACTGTAATTAGTGAAATTTCAATTTTATAGGTTAAATGTTATTCCAAGTACTCGTCGCGTCTTCACCTCGAAGGCAACGTCTTAAGACTACTCTAAAAATGTCTCTATACCAATAATATTACTAGTAAAAAATTTATATAAATAGAATGACAAACATCTCATTCCTTAATATTTTCATTTAATGATGATCGATGTACCTTACCGTATTGCAATTGCAAGAAATTCAGCATATAATACGGAATTACCCTAAGTCTTAAGCTTATAGATCTCAATGTTATTTTGTATGGCTTTGAAAGGTATTGATAGTTATGCTAGTACCGCGCCGTTTCCATTAGGCCCTCACTGACTATTTCGATGCAAACGCATTCAACTTAGAATAACCATTACTCGATGTCGCATGCTAGAATTGCCAAGATGTGTATGTCGCTGTCCACGAAGTGACCACTGTCCAAGATGGAAACTGAGACAAGAATCGTCTAAATCTCAAAGATTTCTTATGTTCCCCATGCAAGAAATGACCTCCCAGTGCTACCGATAAGCACGGCGTCTTTTGCGTAGTCGGCACCTATGTAAAAAGATACATTCGTACAGTGTATAAGAATTCATTGTTCTTTCTATCACACTTACGTTCAATTCCAGGGAAAATGTATAAGGAGTACAGTCAGATGCGCAGGAATAATAAACGAAGTATGTTTCCCTGTCGTTCCACTTAGGTCCTTGCAATGCTTTGCCTTCTAAAATAGACCACCTTTCTAAGCGAACCCCTTTGTATGGAGACAAGATTATGCTTATATGATCGGGACCTGACGAGACAATTTTCGTGTAGCTGTAGCTCATCATTTAAGAAAGTACATTTTATTATTATATAATTACCTGTAACATTGAACGTAAAACTGACAACGTTCTGTTTCGTGGTCTTCGAAACAAGGTCCAACTGCGTCGGAGTTGTAATAAGTGGTGCAGGACCCGGAATCCAACTTGTTTTCCTATTAGAAATAGGAAATTGTATATATACATATATATATATCGACTAACGCGTTATTTACAACACAGTTTGTCGAACTACGATCACCATAAGAAGGTTGTAACCGGCATGAAGTATGGCAAACCACAATACAACTCTTGCTCGCAATCTTTCACTGTTGGTGTTGCAGCACTTATCTCAGGTACCATAGCTTCCACGCTGTGTGGACTATTCATATCTAAATCTGCTATCCAATACCCAGTTCCAGAATACCGTAAGTTACCATGAACGTCGTAGTATTGTCTTTGTGTGTGCTGCAAATTGAACACTTAACATCGTCGAATATCTTCTATTTGTAAAAATAAATTATTTCGATTTCTTCTATTCATTACCGCGATCATGAATCGTTCTGGCGCCAGCGATGACAAATCACCGCTGTAAGGAAATCCAAGCGGAGTCAAAATTAACACAGCTATAGTTATCAAGAATATCCCGAGTAACACGCTTAGAATACGTTCTGCGTTTTTAATTAGAAGTACGATTGGTAACTGAAAAAAGAAATGCATATTAAAAACATTCATGGTAGCAATTTTCCAGTTTATCGATAATAACTATCGTAGCTTACCGTGAAACTAAGTAGGAGGCAAAACAGTATGGACAGCGTATTAGCCATGACAACCTCCGAATTTATACTGCTACCGGATCGTCCCATTATGGGAACGAAAAGATAGAGAACTCCGATTATTAGGGAAAACGATTGGACGTAAGGTAATGAGATGGTAGCTAAGTAATACAACAGCCATTTCCAGCCTGAAAAAAAGTAAATTGTAAATCGCAGTTTATTGTACTTCATGCATCATAAAGAGAAACGATCAATTACCTCTCCATTTATTGAAAAAATTATATCGCAGTAAATTTCCGAGCGTAGGAAATAGTACCCAGTGTAGCGGTATAAACCCAGATCGTATTTCAAATACAACGCAACAAAAGAGAATAGACATCCATATCATAGAATATGCATCACAGTATATTTGGTATAAAATCCACGTGGATTTAACTTCCTGAAAAATATTAGCTTGATATAAAAGTTGCGTTTCTTTTTTCCTTTTTGCTGTAATATAAATTAGTGTAACTCACCTTTCTCTGACGTGATCCCATGTACAAGAAGAACATCATCGACACGAAAATGGTTGGGCATACGTAAAGGAAAAACAACCACGCTGGTCTTGCGTACCAACTCATAACTTTTCCAAGTTTGGTAAGAACAAGTGCAACCAGAGTGCACGAAATTATGCACACCAGCCACGAAACGGTTATTGCTCCGGTACACAGTAATAAATGCTTTAAGTATACCGATCTCTTTACATCTAAATTAAGATTTAGCAAATTTAATTTTGATGATACCCTTTAAACATGAGAATATGTATATGAATATACGCACCTTTCCGTGCACTTTGTGCATTTAGATATATAGAATATACGCCAGCGATTATGCTAACGACATTAATTGTACTCGACATATACTGTGGCCAGCTAACAACAAATAAGCCTAGGAAATCGAAGAACACGAGATTCCCTGCGTTCTCTTGAACTGCAGCTTCGGATAAATAATTATCCAATATTATTCCTTGCAATAGAGCAAGAATATTGTCCCCAGTCCTCTGCAAAGATCCTAACGGTATTTGATCGATATTATCGAATTTCGTGTGATAGACGTAACCATTGGTTGCCCAAGCAAAATCGAGACCTGTAATTTTTTGGGAAATTATAATTACAGATGAATTTTTGTACTGGATAGTAAATTAGATTAATATACGGATAGAGTACCAGAAACATTTCCAAAATCTCTAAATATTCGAAAATCGGTGTCACCAGGTACGATACCACTTTCAAATATTTCTTGAGCTAAGGACGACGCGTAGGGATAGGGAACATACTTAGAGTATACCTATCAAGAAAATAAGATAGCATAAAGTGGCACGTATTATAAAACTGCTTAACAGATAGAACCGCGTGATTCCATAATACCTGAAGCATCCAAGAACTATCAGGTCCAGCCTGAAATAATAATTCGCGCCCACCTGCGCCACAGGCTTCTAAATTTATAAAAGCACGCACTTCCTTTGCCCAAGGATGTTGCGTTATAAAGCCATGGGAAGCCTGTGAAATTAATTAATTTGTGCGTTAAAGTAAATCATTATTTCTTATTATTTTTTAACATAATCGTACCTGTAATAAATTTTCTTCTGCACCATTAAATAAAAATATAATACTATGCTTCAATAATTTTGAACTATGAGCAATCACACGTACAATTTCTAACATCACAGCACAACCTGCTCCATCGTCTGATCCACCTGTAACAAAACATTGAACGATAAATTAGTCTATCCAAAGAATATTAAATATATACTGCTTTAATCCTTACCAGGACTATCAGGAAAAGTATCAAAGTGACAATTTAATAGCAAACTGCTCTGGGTAGGCCTGTGTGGACCAATTTTAACAATGACGTTTTGCACATTTTTATAAACGTTTGTCATTCCATCCAGAAATTTTAATGGAAAAGCTCCGCTATGTTTGGTTACATTGACTAGAATCTTATGATTCTCGTTAGCATCCTTAACTATATTATCAATAATGTTTGTTAAATATTTAACAGCCAACACTTCGTTTTCGTAACTTCCAACAATTCGTGGCCCAATGGACGTAAGGTTCACAAGATGATTGTGAGCTCTCTCTGCTATAAACCTTCCCGGATATAGTCTCTCTTTATTTATCGTTAGTGGTTCGGGTAACTTCTTCTCGAACACTATCATTACAATGGACACGAAAAGGAAAAATGTAAATAGGAAAAGTAAATGTTGCGTTTCATTCGGCAGTGTATCTTTCTTTTTTGTAGAAGTTTTTTCCTCATATGATACATCGCCGGAGGCTCTTTTTGTGATGTGCTGACGTAATCTGATTCCATCTCTCTGAAATGAAGTTGATATCAATAAATAAAGATAATCAGAACTATGTATAACAGAACTGAAATAATCAGACAGAATCTTACCATTGTCTGAGTTAGAAGGTAAAAGGCACTTTAATAAATAATGAAACGTTTATATTAGAATTGAACAAATGGTCAAGAACAGATTGGTTTTCTTGGCACACATAGACTCATAGAGCAAAGTACACCTCGTGGGAATGGAATTTCCGATGTTTTTTGAAAATAAGTGTTACTTATGAATCGTTATCAGGTATTTTTGGTCAAAGATAATATCGAGCAATAATTTCATACATGAAACGTATGAATGTGGTATGGGTGATATCCACCTATCGTTATTTCTATTTCTTATTTAATAGTTACGAATATTCATAAATGATGCCACGTTTCTCTTTATATAATTCCAAGCTATGTTGGCGTGTCACTACCATTAGATCCGTGTATCACACCTTCTGAATAAAGATTCATGTACATTATCATTTACCCGATACCAGATAACACGAACTTCAAGTCTCTGCATTTATATCTGGACTATCAAGGTACGTTGGTAAAAACGGGATGTTTATTACGATAGAGATCGTGAAATAGAGGATCATTCAAAGGAGCTTGCCTTCGACGAAATGCTCCGTTCATATATTCACATATATTCTTAGGTAACATGTATATTGGAATTGATTGGAATCATGTGTGTATTCTCGCTATTACCGACATATCCTAGAGAAATCTCGCAGAAAGGGTCGTAGGCAGCGTTCGGCATAATCGTAATCATAATTACGATTACGATTGTAATCAAATGTTTCCGATATGTGATCACGATTACGATTGTAATCAAATGTTTCGGAGTTGTGATTACGATTACAATCGGAACAATTTTAAAAAATTACCCTATCTAGGTTCTACTCTATTGGCACGAAAATTTGTAATTGTTTGATTTTGACGAAAGCATGGTTTTTTAAGTTTTTTGGGGCGAGGAACACGAATCCGAAGTCGATTTTAGGGGTAAAAAAATGTCTATGACTGAAAACTTTTAAAAATACGATCGTAATCACAGACAAAATTTGCGATTACGATCGCAATATCGCAGACAATTTGTGATTATGATCATAATCGTAATCACAACCTTGAAGCATTCGATTACAATCGTAGGCGTAATCACAACTCGGAAACATTTGATTACGATCGTAATCGTAATTATGATTACGATTATGCCCGATATTGGTCGTAGATGCATTCAGAAAGGTCACCGCTCACTGAACAGCTCAATGAGCGGGTTTTAGTAGTAGTGGCGCCATCGGTGGCGAAACGTCCAAGTTTGTAGTGGAAATAGTTCTCACTGTTTTCGCTAGATGGCGCAACTAAAGCGTCGATAATTACCATTGAATTAAATGAAATATTGTTACAATAATACAGGGTGAATAACTATAGTTTCGATGTTATTTCAGGAGCTAATAATTATTGGCCCACCCTGGATTATTTTAACAATATTTTATTTAATTCAATAATAACACTGTCCAACACGATTTTTTTTCCGCGATATCCACTAGGTGATTCGTATAGGGTTCCTCGTCCTAAATACGAATCTGAAAGTGAAACTGCTCCATCACCTTTAGTTTTCGAGAAATACAAAATTTTGTAAAAACGATCGATTTTTAGAGAAAACGTAGTGCTACTTGAAAACTACGAACGCTAGAAAGTTCTATTTAGTCTGAAAAGATAGAGGAGTGTTTTCTGAATATGAAGACATTCCTTTAGAATTATCTGCTCCTTTGAATGCCTGTAAATGAACACCGAAGTTCAAAAAGTTGGCGACGCGAGTACTTTTCACGAAATACTTTTGTATTTTTATGAAAAGTTATTCGTCTAGGTCGAATTTACTATGCATCATAGGATTCTGCAAACATTTCTGAAGAGAAAACCACCCGCGGCAAATGTTGGAACGGTTTCTAATCCATATGGTTTAACAAAATGTCAACTCGGAACGCATGAACGGTGTTTTGCCGCTGCACAGCCATTACTCGCTATGTTTCGGTCAGTCAGGGCCGTCACTACGGGATTCGCCTAATCGGTGCCACGCGCTATCGGTTTTTGTATTATATTTACATGTTCCAGATAAGTAATTCTTCATTTTTAATATTTCCACTGTTTAAATTTTAATCATTAATTTCCCGTTTTTGTATCTTCAATTATTCGACTTTTCCTAATTTGGTATTGAGCAAACTTTACTTAAATCTAAATTGAATTATTTAACAATTAATTCAATCTATAATTGTATATTTAAAATTTGTTGGACAGTGTAATTATCGACTTTTTAATGAGTGGCGCAATCTAGCGGCAATAGTGAGAACTATTTCCACTACAAACTTGGGCGTTTCGCCACAGATGACGCCACAGGTACTAAAATCCGCTCACTGAGCGGCTTAGTGAGCTGTGGTCCTTTTTAATCCTTCCAGTCACTATAGCATCTCCTTTAAATTCATTACAAATGATCTAAATGAGGTACATAAACGTTAATTTCTCTCTATCTTCCTTTCCATAAAGGAAGTCATACTTTTGAAGTCATACAGTTTGAAACCGAGATTTCCATGTCAAATGCATTGCAGGGCCTTAGATTAAACATGGTCCTGAGTCGTATCATTCATTCATTTAAAGTGTGTAACTTATACAAAGTTATGGCACTACCGCTTACTTATTACTAGCTTATTCCCATTCTTCTTATCATCGTCTTACATGACTCCTGCATTGTTTTAATACTGTTTGCAGTATCTCTTGCTTATCATCTATTCTCATCTATTGGGGCCCGTTGCCCCCCCCCCCCCCGCTGCCTCGGGGTTGCTAAGCCCGTACTGTAGCTACAAATACGCTACAGCCCCTGAGGGCATGAGTCAAGTATCAAGTTATGCTCGGTGTTTGTAAAACCCGCAACCCGAATAATTTTTGTACGCAATAGTTGCTCAAAGATTTCGAAAAACAAAACGCTGCGGATACGATCGTTTACCGCCATCTGTGGGAGAGGTTCTCAAAGAGATCGCGAGATTTTGCTTGTTCGACGATAAGGTTTTCCTTTTTTTTTTCGTATCGCAATGGTAGGTGGCCGAGTTCCATGCCTAGCAGACGACCAAGTCTAGCAGACGGCGCATAGCTAGCGTCGTTCGCGGGCGCTCGAGTCTGCGTTTTAAATCGAACATCGTCGAACGCCGAAAGGCACGCGTTATCTCCCGAATAAAAGCTGTCGTGTCGCCGAGAAATTACGTGAGAAACCAGACGAAATGGATCCCGAAGCATTCCTGGACATGGCCAATCAGGTCATTAAATTGAAAATGTTCCCGTACTTCGACATCGCGCACAGTGTTCTCTGCGCGCTACACGTCAGAGAAGATTTAGGACCCGGTAAGCCCAAGCCCACCCGACCGATTCTAAATTTAATCCGCCCAGAGCTAGCTTATACCTTTTCTAAGATTATGTTTCGCCCCCCCCAAAAAAAACCTCTCCCCGTCCTCACAAACTGCCTGTTCGCTTCCTTTTCCTTATCGTTCTAGTCATTTCTCTATCCCTTCACTCGATACGCTATCGTTTTCTCTCGATTCGCTCGGGCTCGCGAAAATACTCCCTTATTTTTAACCATTTAAGTGGGAAATCGTGTTAAGTTCAAATTCTCGAACCTCGGTGATCGATCCGAGTCTCTTAACTAATTAAATTCCCATTTTTTTATCGCTTTCGAGAGCATCGAATTTTCAAAATTTCAGCTTCGAGCCATTTCTCCGCTAACCTGAGAATCAACCTAAACGTTTAAAAGTGTAATCGATAAAAAAAAACGAATAAAAGCACCGAAAAAATTTAAACCGATCGTATCTTTACATTTTTAACCATCGGATCTGGATGAAGTAGACGTTGAGCGATTAAGAAACGAGTGTTATTTAATTTTGTTGGATTATCGGTATATCGGTTATATTTTCGCACTCGCCAAGCTTCTAACTATTTTTATACCGCTCTTTGCAAATCGAAGATTCGTTTAATTTTAGGTCTCCTCGTGTATTTCTCTCCCGCAATATTTTCAATCGCGCAAACGAAATTGTTGTTAATAAAATTGCAGAATAACGACGAGCGTGAATTTTGTTTTGTTTTGTAATATCCGACACGCGTAAGAAACGCGAAAAATTGCCGTTAAAATCTTTGTTAAACAATTGTTCACGCATCGTTTTTGGCACAATTATAATAATCTTATTTTGTGGCATTCAGTGAAACAACCCAGCTGATCTATTTCAGTATACACCCTTGCAGAATGACCAGATTTATTTGAATTTTCGGTTTCTTTTTCTATCACTATTTTTTCTTTTTTTTTTTTCTCTCGTATTCAAGAACAATGTTTTTCGAAACAGCGTAAATATACAACAGTACCACTTTTATGTTCAGTTATGAAAGTCCTCTATCCGTGACTTCCTTATGCAATGAACCACGAAGGAGAAATCTTTTGATAATTCGCATTATTTTGCAGACCTTCTGTACCTTTTACCTTACAGAGATACTTATATTATTTTTAGTATTACATAAGGAAATGCTTTGTGATGTGAACTTTGTTCCTTGATAACTTTTGTACATTTTAACAATTATCAAGGAATTCGATACCTCGTGTCCATTAAATTTTAGAAATTCACCAGAGGAGTATTTGTATTTGCTCCATGTTTGCGGCAACCTGGCATCTGAACCTATCCACATAATGTATAGCGAACTTATAAGGATTCTCAGTGACCTACTTGAAATAGCATGACCCCTTGATATTTCATGGTGTATTCATACTCCTAAAACTTTACTAAACTATTTTCGTTATTCGAATATCACCTCTTAATTATAAATAATATTAGTATAATATAAAGAAGAAATAATTTAAGTTTGTCGATTTCAGTCAGCAATTTACTTTCTACAACCGACAAAGTCGTTTATACTTTCATTGAATAAAAAATATTTAAATCTAAAATGTCTTTACAATTTTATGAAATAGGTGCCCAAGCATTTTCTCGGAAACACCCCCTGTCATGTTGGCTTTCGACAATGTTGGTAGTATTCGCTGGCGGTATGCTATGCAATGGTCTTTTAGGAGAACCGATCCTTGCACCTTTGAAAAATACACCACAAGTGGTAGTTGCAACTGTTGTTTGGTCAGTACACGCTTACACAATGTGTTTGCGAGCTGCTTTAATTTAGATTCATCTAGCAACTTTGCTATAATACATTTTACATGTAAAATTAGTATATTCGTTACACAGGTACGTGATATTTTATACACCATTTGATATCGGATACAAAGTAGCCAAGTTTCTGCCTGTAAAACTTGTATGCGCTACTTTGAAGGAAATATATAGGTGTAAAAAGGTATACGATGGAGTAACTCATGCAGGGAAACTATATCCAAACGCATATCTTATCATGATTTTAATTGGGACACTTAAGGGTAAGTTTTACCGTTAAGAAATCAGAAAAAGAATACAGGATTCGTGAAATCAACGTACTTGTGTTTACAGGAAATGGCGCAGGTTTTACAAAATTATTCGAGCGTCTTGTACGAGGAGTATGGACCCCAACTGCTATGGAACTTATGCAACCCAGTTTGTGAGTTCATTTTCTTTTTATCCATTACGAAAATAAAAACGTTTTGCATAACAATTTGTTTCTGTAGCCCTACAAAAGCATCGATGGTCGCGTCTATCATCTTTGTCTTGGATAAAAAGACTGATCTCATTTCGGCACCTCACGCATTGGTTTACTTTGGTATCGTTATCTTCTTCGTGTACTTTAAGGTACAACAATTACTATTATTTTTTTAATTGTGTTCGAGTCTAATTTTTCATAATTTTGTATATCGAAGAAGATGAACCAAAACTTATTATTTACGTAACTAATAATGTTTCGTTTCTGTTTCAGCTGTCGTCCATTTTGCTGGGTATTCACGACCCGTTCGTACCTTTTGAAAATCTCTGTTGCGCGTTATTCCTCGGAGGAATTTGGGATTCGTTAGCCAAATTGCTGGGCAGAGGCCAAGCCAAAGACGAGAAAGCGGATGCCAAAAAGAAGGACTAAATGTTTGTAATTTTGTGCGTATACATCCTTCGATAACGTCTAAGCGCTTATTACGTAACTATCGCGGAACAAGGCACGATATCGGAAATATTTATTTCGTTTCTCTTGTTGTTCAACAGATATACGAAGTCTCCCAAGAAATTCATTTTAATATTATCAACGATTTGCTACGGATGAAATGCAATGAATGGATGCAATTTGAAGCTAGTCATACGATACGCGCGTGTTGAAGCGTGATCATCGACAAATCATTAAATATCAGAAGTACAATAATTTATTACTATACATATTTTAATAATGACGAGTGATATACGTATCGAAGAGTGTAACTTCAATCATTGGACAAGTCAACAGTATTATATCTGTTAACAGCAACGTACTCACGTAATAGTTGAGGGTATAAACACGCGCTCTTTGCGAATTATCCAACGATTTTTTTTTAAAAACAGGCGTCTTCATAATATCATTGTTAGCGATAACACTTGATATGTAAATTCGTTATCTTTCCTAAATATGATTGTTCTTTTAGAGTTGATTAGGATACTACGCAAGTGATTGCGGAAGCATTAGAGATATGTCCCGAATTGCCGATTTTTTAATAATATATGTTGAGGCAATTAAGATAAGGTTACGATAAGGTCCATTTAATGGACAAGAATGATTCGAATCGATATCAATTAAGATTCGCTTGAAGCATTTTTGTCTATCGTAAAGTAAACGAGTTATTGGAGTGGCCTGTCTTTACTGTCTCATCCTGTATATATCTCACACCGTGTTTTAGCAATCGAATTTAAAAGTTGTTGAGAAGACATTTTATAGAGGGAAACACAAGTTCTCTTACAATATAAGTGCATGTGAATATTTACTAAGGCCAGTTCAAGGTATTCTAATACTGGCATATCATAACGACAAATACTCGTCGATTTATCGTGTGGTACCTACTGCAATGATACGAATAAACGTACTCAGGTTGACGAAGTTAAATTTTACATAATTTTGATGCATATTTCAGCGATAAAGTTCCGATAATAAAATACGTAAATCAAAATTTTCCATGTACGAGTTGGTACCATTAGAAAATATATAAAAGTAAACAACGAGAGGGACGTAGACCTCTTTTATACTATTTTATTACAATTACATACCAACGATTGGTACTTACCCACACATATATGTATCAAGTGTTTGCCTTCGACTCAACGATGTGAACATAATTTACCGTGAAAATTAAATTCGCTTAATTTTCATATAATGTTCCATTTGTCAGAACGTTGTACATTTTCAGATAATAAAATGAAGTTTGTTCTTCCAAATTCGCGGCGTAATTTATTATCTCCTTAATTTATGCGACTGCAAACGAAAAGAGTCATTAAAATTGCACTTGATCGAAGCTTGCGAGAAATAGATTTACAATAAGCGATCAAGACAATTATTTGCACCTAGCGAAGGTACATTTACGCGGTCTCTCGGATAACGGGATTTTTGAATTTTCGAAATTGCGAAACGCGTCGATATTGCTAACATCCGTCCAATCTTGATCGCAATAAAGTTTGTTCTTGCAATTCTTATCGCAGATGTAATCCTTACACGAACGCTTGTAATAATCGCTGTCTAATTGGCGCTCGTATTTTTTCTGATGAGCTGCATAAGACAAGCAAGACGACCGATCACACGTTCCTACAGGCTCGTCGACATATTTCTTTGCAAGATCAACGTCGGTTAGAGTCTCTTTATCCGATTTCACGATTGTTTGGCTCTCGTTGCACTTTATCACTCGAACCAATATTGGATCTCGCTTCTGAGTACCGACACTTACCCTCCTCGGTTTATCTGTATCGTTCTTCAAACCATTTTGAACTCCTACGTTGCGAACAAGCAATCGCGACGACGACCCATCGGTTCCAATATCACGGCTCTCCGAGTAAACGGAAACTTCCTTGTCCACAGCTGGAAACTTGTACGCTTCTTTCAATAATACCGCGTCGTCCACGGAGATGCGTTGCGTTGCGTCCTCTACGGTCCCAGTAGATTCGAATATCGGATTAAAATCGCTTTCTTCGATCATTGTTGGCTTATCGAACCTAGCTTCAAGAGCAAACATCTGTGTGGACTCGTTTCGACTCGTGATTGCTGATCCCAACGTCTTCATCGCGAATTCCTTGATCCTATCCACCACTTCGGTCACATCAACCTTGCAGTTCCTTTTCGCGTTACAATTGGACCTATCTGATATTAACGCTTGTATTAGATAAGTCCTTGAGATTTCTGTGAGTACTGGGAATTAGTAACTGGTAACTTACAATCAGTCTGGGTGTTTGAATTTTTTAACGATTTTGTACTCTGGGTCCTGGATTCAATTCTGGATGATAACATCTTATAGAGGAGTTGCTGCAACGTGAAGGCCACTGTGGGATCTTTGATAATTTCGCTCATGTTGCGTGGGCAGGTATCTGGTGTGCATGGAGCCTTGAATTCTTGCGCTGTTGAAAAACATATTTCAGTTGTTGCTGTAGTATTGTATGCTCTATTGTGTAATACACAAAACCCTTACTTTTCCCTTCCACAGATTCCTTTGAATCCACACGTCGAATACAATGTATCACAGATCCATTTGACTTGGCTCTAGTCACACGTTGCGTATCGATACCAATGTGTCGAACAGAGTTTGAATCGTGCTCTTTAAGACAATCAGTAGTTATACAAATGCTGCTACGAATTTCACGTACAGACGGTGTAGTTGCAGCATCCTTTACCCTTTCCAGAGATAAAGAGCGAGCTAAATTTCCCCGCGATACGCAAATCGTGCTCTGAATCCCTTTCGATGCTGTGTCCACTACATTCACTGCAACTTTTTTCGATTTCATCGCAGGAATCGAATTTCTCACGCAATGTTCCCACTTCCTGTTCTCGTCGACCTGATTCAAGGTTTGAAGAGAGACGCAGCGTCTCGTTGTATTCGATGCACAGATCGCATATTGCGTTTCTTGTTGAACGTAATTTACGGTGTTAACGCTTGCTTCTTTCATCCTGCTCTTGAGAGGTGCAGTTTCAGGTGATAGGTCTTCTACGTTCTTCTCTGAATTTGATAGCAGGATTTCTAACCGAGCACAGGCCTCTATGACGACACCTTGAGATTTATTCGTCACCACGGGATCTAATTGTATGATTTGACCCTTCGTCGCTTTTATAACCTCCCCGTTACATTGTATTTCAACATCTACGTTTTTTCCTAACTTTTCCATAGATGTAACAGGCGAACGGCAAGATTTATTCGTCAGAGTAGAATACGGTGCCTGTTTGGTTGGGTCCCTCCGAATTTCAAAATCTCCAGAGTCATCTGTGTGCTTCTTGGGATGTACCATCGAATCTAATAAAAGAATTCAATTTACATTACACGCAATTGCGCTTGTGGCAATCTAGAATACCTCTATCGCATCCAGTGCACGGTGTATACATTCCACGAGAGAGATCACTGTAGTAATCGGAACAGGGAGTGAAGATTCTTTGCTCTTGCACAGGATTTGTTGCATCTCTTTGGGATTGTTTAGACCTTGCATCTTCCCAACCACACAAGGGACATTGTAGAAACGGTGGCTCGTAATTATTCTTATCCGCTCCAATTATATCGTTAGACGTTGGATCGATTGTCGTGTATGGAACAGTCATGGGATATCCTGAGAACAAATTAGTTAGATCCAGGCTTCGATTCGATTCTGTTTAACACGTTGACTGCCAGAGAAATATTCCCTGAAAATTTCTGCTAGAATTAAATATTACTTAAACTATTGGAGACTACATAATCAAACATCCGTCGTGGTATTTATTTGTATAACTTCATCAAAATACACGAATTTCATTTAAATTCATTCCCTTTGAATCTTAACTTTCAGAATTAATTTTTTTAGTTCTTCAGTGAAATGCACTGTCACTCACATATGGGTGACGTGGCGATCAACGTGTTAAGTAATTTGATTCATCTGTACCTGTTGTTCTCGACTCAGTGTCCCTTGTAGGCCTATAGCTAGAAAGAGTATCCTCTTCTCTATCTCTCGAGACGTTTGTCGAAGTTCTCGCTTGTGGGCAGGGCACGTATCTTATCCGTGTCGTCGACGGCGCTTTGCTGATTTTATCCGGTATCAAATTACTCTTCGCATTGGAACGAGCTGATTTACTTCTTCTAGCAGGCTCGTTGCATGTAGCAGTGGTACAAGGATTAATTCTTAAGACTTTCTTTTCTTTCTTTGGCGAGTCTCGTACGCTGTCGCTGCTCAAAGATTTCAGGACAGACGTGTCGGGACGGTTGACTTTTAAAATCGTCTCCGAATTGGCTTTCCTCTCGTCGTCGATTACTTTTGTCAGCATGTCGGAGACTATGCCGTACCAAGAGAACGGTGATTTATACTGCTTCTGCGATTGCAATCCTTTGATCGTTCTTGTTTGCTCTCTCTTGTACCTACGACGGTGGAAATGGTCGATTTACGTGACTCTTTCTCTTTTTTACAACGCATATCATTAAAATATCTCCAGTCGTACATTACTTTTCTCTTATTATCTTGATCTGCTGCAAATAGTCAGCCGCAGTGAACCCAGGTGTACCGAATTCATCTATAATTTTCTGCAAAGCTTCGTTCTTCTCTCTGCAATTGTGATAGTCCTTGTGGTAAGGATTCCACAAGCACGGATATTGTTTGTATACTTTCAAGAAACTGGTCACCAATCTCTCGTTCCACTTAGACATTTTCAAACGTTTCCAAACGTGTTCTCGTAGGAATAGCGGGCGCGATACTTTGCACGTTTAGAATTTTACGTGGTACCGACACGATAAATTTTTTATTGGTTAAAGAACACTACTGAATTTGGCCGACATATCGAACGAGAATGCTCGTCGAATCAGCCAGAGACGAGTAAAACTTTATTCGAATAGTAGACGAATTCGATCGAGCAGTTAAATTTTTATTTATTCTTTGTAGAATATTTAATTCCATAACTCTAATAGTATACTGTATATTTGTTGCGCTACAATAAAATTAATTTCTTCTACATGGGAGATACATCGACGGGGATTGTACAAAATATTTGTTATTTGCAACCGAATTCGCAAGAATGATCGGTTTTGATCATGATCACCGGTAACCCGCAGCTACAAATCATTTCCTTGCCCATGGCTTTACAATCGCTACAATTGGAACTGGAACAATCTAAAGGAACACTGTGGGACGCGTGTTTCAATTTAATGTTATCGAGACGCTCCTGCGTGATCAGGTCCTGTATGCATTTCTCCAGCTTAACTGCAGTTTCTAAAAACAAACAACACTCCAGTTGTAATTTGAATTATTCGAGTAGTTAAATACTCACCGAAATTTATATTTCTTAACTGAAACGCGATGCTCTTTCCAAACATGTCGAATTCGTCATGAGCTTTTCTTTTCCCTTTGTCCTCCACTGTCACGTAGACATCCTTCTGTAAAATGTACTAAGCATATTTTCTCACCTTTGAACATGATTTTATTAACCTTTTATTGCATCTGAATGACTAAATAACAACAATCTCCACGGAGATTCCTTATTATTTAGGTTGAGTATTTATGCAACAGAGGGTTAAGAATCTTATCGTTTACCAAATCTCTTTTAATGACCGTGCTATCTTGCACGCACGTTTGACACGCAGTGCATTTAGTTTTGAAAAACGAAACGTCGGTTTGGATTTCGTGTTCAACAGAAATCCATTCATCGGTCCCTGGTTGATCCCAATGTTTCCTAAACAAACAGGATGTTGATAATGAATTGGATATCGTATAACGAATAACAATCGAAATAGAAATTACAGTATTTACTTAGAATGTACGCGAAGCTTCTCCTTATATGGTTGAGCGCAGCAACAATTCGCGTAAGTGCAACTGCAACCTTTGCTCTGTGTTTTTCGCAATTTCACTATGTTTGGATACGCTGTCTGATCATTTAAGTTGCTGCTGTAATAATTTTTGTATACGTCTCTTTCGTTGTTGTTTATCTGTAATTGTAATACATCAATTAAATAAATATATATATATTATTTAGTAAATATATTACCTTTTTTCTAACGTACCTTCCAAGAATTGTCTGAACAACCGTACGCTTCGATAAATGGAAAAAGTATTTTGTGCATTACTGGAAACCAGCTTGCTTTAGGTTTATACATTTTTTCGCAAGATATCGCTGCACTGATTTTCGACAATTCGTAACAATATTGCGCCTTAACGTAGGTGATTCGTTTGATGCAATCGCAAACCGTTAAACCGCGGATGTTCATGCAATCTACAATCTGTTTGTATGCTTTGTAACGACATAGTTTGTTCTTGAAATCGCGGTGGAAAGGATTCGTCAGACTCTCGTGTCGACTATAAAGGATTACTAATTTCAAAGTTTGGTTTTCAGTCCATACAATTGGCATGGTAAACTGGTCCAATTATTTTTTTTTTATATTTAGGTTATTTAACCTTTCATTTGCATAGATGCCATTATTTACATATTATTAAAACATCATATTTACATTCCCTGAATTCGTGTTATTATAGAATCAAGAATTCTTTTTTTTGAAGGAATGCAACGAACAAACTATATTTGGATTACTCATTATACATATACAAGTTTACAAATGTTACTAGAATTTAGAAAAAAAATATATAAAAAAAAGTGAAAGAATACATGAAGTATACACAGAATTCTTTTAATTATTGAGATGATCTTAAATTATTTTTTATATGAAATAATAATAATCGAACAAGAGGATCGAGTTTTTCGATAAAAATATATTTTTTTATTCAACTATTACTTTTACTAAATGATTTAATTTTATGAAAAATGTTACTTTCGATTGCAAATGACATTTTAGTTATTCAATTGCACTTGTAATATATGCATTAAATACATTATAAATATTCTATAGTAGGATCATGACTTCAAAACATTTAAATAGATGGATACATAATAAAACATTCATGTATAACCATGAACACGAATAATTGATGCGCGTTGGTAAATTACATTTTAAAACAATCTATGCGTTAAGTGAAAAATATTAACCCTTCTTGCGTTGTACATCGTTAACAAAAATATACATTTTGCCTTTAGTATGCATAAGTTTTGAATGATTAACTTCGTTACTTATGTAACATTATATACAATGACATGTTTGTATATAACAATTATATATACTTTCGTTTAAAACTATTCCTTGTTAATATTATCTTACCGAGCTTACAACTATATTATTTGAGCTACCAACATAAAATTACGAAGCAGATTCAATTGTAGAAGATGATGAAGGTAACTGTTGAGGTACAAAGTTTATTACTTCGTGATAAACGAGTTCTGAAAACGTCAACATCTGTGTAAGTATTAGTCGCTTTAAACACACAATCAGAAGCCAATCAAACACTCGTACCTTTCCACTTGTCTACTGGTAAATCCATATCCTCAAAACTCTGATCATACGGTAGCGATACAGGTTCATCCGTTGGATCTGCATACTGTGCAAGGTATGGATGAGCTAAAGCTAGTTCTGCTGTAATTCGCTTTTCTGCATCTAACTCCAGCATTAACTCGAGTAAATCTATGGCTAAAAAGTAATACAGAGTCCGATAAGTTTATGACTTTTATATTCCATTTGGGCAAACGATATTGTGTAAAAATAATGTAAGAGTACCTAAGGGATTAGCTCCGCGAAAAACATCTTTGAAGTTCTTTTTTTTTAAAGGAGGTAAACTTTGTATGTAATTTCTTGCCTAAAACAATATCAAGTTTGTTATTTTTAACAATTTATAAACAACGTACATTACTTTATATTTACATAAATATTTATATATGTGTATACGTATATACGAATTATACAATATTTTCCCAGGACTATAGAAATTATAAATTATTAATTGCGCCACACTCTACATATTTTAATGTATTTTATTCGCAGCAAATATTCTTTATCACTTTGTTCATATAATGCAATACAAACTCAAAGCAAAATCATTATTTTATTTTTCTGTGTCGTTAAATTGGAGAACTAATTTATGTAAAAAATAAGACAAATATTCTAGCTTTTTCAAATTAGGTTTATAAGAAAAAAATATTTATCTTAAAAAAATTACCTCTTGGCTGGTAATTTTGCTTAAAGTTTCTTCTGTGGGCGTACCACAGAGTATTAAGACTCGTGTTAGATGATCAATGTCTGCTTAAAGTTAAGGTATGTTTAAAGCATAATTCATTGTATTATATCGATAGAGAAAGTTTTAATTAAAAAATGTATTAAGACTGCGTCTATTTAAAGCGTTTTATCGGCATTCCAAAAACAAATAAGAAACAAAACAATGAGAAATGAAACATAGAAAAAGGTAACGTGTACTCACCAAGTGAATTTGCAAATGTTAGTAACACGATTTATTTGTAAAATAATTCTTCGAATTCCAAAAAGGAAACGAGTAAATATTGTGCGCATTGTTGCCATAAAAAATGCAGCAAAAATGTGTAACATGCATGGCGTTTAAATTGTAACATATTACGGACAAACAACATGCACTATTATCGTCGTTTAACGATTCGAAAAATACTTACCGATTCTGATGATATTTTGTTCATAAATTCATCTCGCGGAGTACCCAGTATCTCCATTATTAAGTTCAGTTGATGTATATCTGCTCTTGCTAAGGTTCCACCACACCTTTCTCTACTTTTACTAAATACTTTTATTATTACGTAATGTAACTGTTAATGCGCTTTGTGCATTAAAGCATATTAAAATATATATGTTGCGCTTGTATATTTATTTAACAAGTCTCTTTCGCTATTAGACAAATAAAATAAAAATTATTAATGTATTAGCGCCAAAGAATATTAAAGCATAATAGAAGCCATATGTAGAGCCTTAGCAAAAAGCACATCTTTCGATTTTAAGATGGTTAAAGATTCGTGATAATTGATGTGCGGGTGAAAAGTGAAATTCGTATGCGTATTAGTACGATACGATTAAACAGAAAATACAAACAATGATTATAATTATTAGATGTCAGTATTCAAGTAGCTTGAGAAGCATAATTATAAAAAGGATACGATCTGTTCCAGGAAATAATGTTCGCCCTGTTAATAATTCAGCCATTATACATCCAACTGACCAAATATCGACTAAAAAGTACGAAAAGGGTGTTTTAATGTATTAGGGGTAAGATAGAAAGGATTTGCGAAGACGAAACAAAAACTAATAAACACCTGTTTGATTATAATGCATCCAATTGAGCATAATTTCTGGAGCTCTATACCACCTCGTGGCAACATACCCAGTCATCTCGTTCTCTGTGGGCCTGGCTAATCCGAAATCTAAAATCTTCAGCTCGCAATCTTCATTTACAGCTATGTTGGAAGGCTTCAAATCCTGTACATTACAAATAACATTTAATATTTCAAGTATTTTAGGTACATGATGATATTGCATAGTATGTAATACTTTACCCTGTGTATTATACCCGCAGAATGGATATACTTAAGACCACGAAGGATTTGATAGATAAGAAACTGTACATGATCATCCGAAAGCTTTTGAGTTCTTACAATATTATTGAGATCGGCACCCATCAGATGTGTAACTAAATATCTATTAAAAGTACAGAATATTACCGAACCATGACGACCAAAATTTTAAACTTTCACGATGGAGTCTATAAAAGTACATACACCTGTTGAAAGTCTTCCAAAGAGGAAGATGGATGAAATACATCTAGCAGACCAATTACCTGAAATAAATATCAATGTACAATCAATATATGTACAAACAATTCAACAATTATTTTCAAAAAGTTGGACTTTGTGGTATAAAAATAAAACAGTCCTTCTTAATTGTACGTGCCAAGACAAAGTTTCTAAATACTTCTAATGTCCACAGTGCCAACTTTAAGAATATATTACACAGATATATATGTTATCTACTTTTCCTCACTTACATTTTCATGATTCATGTGTTTCAACATACGAAGTTCCCTATATGTACGCTTTGCATGTACAGCTGACTGGAATGGTCTGGCTAACTTTTTTATCGCTACTTTCTGACCAGTAGTTGTGTCAACTGCTGAACTGAAACATAGTAAACATAATTAGAATAAAGAAAGTAATTAGAAAAATAGACGTGTAATAGAGAAATAATAGATTAATAATAGATAAGATATCAATAGGATTGTTTCAAGTATCACAGAACGAAACTTAAACAAAGAAGAAACGTTAGAAAACAGAAGAAATTGAATAGACGATCTCGAATCCCTGTTCTTGGAAAAGCATTGTCAAATGCTCTAATTTTAGAACAAATATGACACGGAACAAGACTACTCTGTTCCTACAAATTACCATGGTTATAAATGATAATTCGATAACGGAGCATATATTTAGATCCAAAGAAAACTTTGATGAAACTTTCAATAGGGAAAAAAAACAGTAAGCAATGCCAGAAATGTCAAGGTTATGATCAGTTCATGGCCGTAACAGAATACTAGGTTAACTGCAGAGCGGGATCGTTTAAACTTTCTTTAACAATTTGCGGAACTCGTATCTATTTCATTAACATGTACGATGTAACTTAATTAATATATATGATACAACTTAATCGCGATAAATATAACTATTGTTTTCATTTCTTACCATACTTGACCGTAAGCTCCTGATCCCACTGGAGTGAGCATTTGATATCGTTCCGGAACCTCCCATTCGGTCCTGTTTATTTCAATTTTATGGAACTGCGGCATAATATTCTTTTCACTCTGGCCGGTAGGCAGAATTCACGACAACGCGACGAAAACAATAAACAATTTCAACTAACGTTTAGGACCGCGATTTACAGACACTTCGAACATCTCCAAATTAGCCTACTATTAAAAACTACTACACTAATCGCGTGTAGGTCAGTGTAGGTATGGTCGATATCGAACAGATTTCTCGCCAGCGAGTAATCGATCTATTCTCATCGATTTAAACCACCGATATCCCCGAGTCGATCTGTATTTCCCACCACTGATATTCTATTTTCAAATCTAAACGTCTTACAAAAGATTCTCGGTTACTTTTTTTTGAACATTCTTGCCAATTACGATACTCTTACGTGTCACGGATGAATATTAATTCATTCGAGTAACCGAATACAAAATTTTGTTCGAAATTTCGCGTAGTCCCCTGTTTTCTGAAAGTATTATTTTTAACAAAAGCGATCACCGTATGATCACCAACGACCATGAAGACTGTATAAGGAGATTCAACTCCCTAAGAAAGTTACTAGAAAACTGTTATCAAAATCCCGAGCTTGAAGTTATGAATACAGGGTGTTCCAAAAATGTTGTAACACCTTGAAAGGGGTGGTTCGGGAGGTGATTTGAAACAACTTTTTCCTTAGCGAAAATGTTGTCCGAGGCTTCATTAAGAAGATATTAATCGAAAACCCTGACCAAGCAGAGCGTGAATATGCCGGTTGAGCGTGGCTACGCGATAGGCGGCTGCGCTCATACGCTACCGCGGGCGCTCCAACGGTATACGCGCGCTCTGATTGGTCGGGGTTTTCTCTTAATAGCTCCCCTTTCAAGGTGTTACAACATTTTTGGGACACCCTGTATTTATAACTTTAAGCTCGGGATTTTGATATCATTTTTACACTACACAGTTAGTACTCTTTATCCTTATACAGTCTTCATGCCAGCGACATATCGATAGCGTAACATCGATGGCTTTCGTCCGAACCCATGTAGTCGTGTAGTTGTAGTCTACATTTTCTACGTATTCCATTTTGCTTTTACGCATTCGATGGTTGACGTGGTGTGATTTCCACGTCTCTCCTGCTCTCTCCCTCGTAACAGCGACGAGTAGTGAATCGAGTTTCGGTGAATATGAGTATGAATGACAGCGAACCGATCGAGTACGAACCCTCCATTAGAAACGTGATCGAACAGCAGTCTTTGCGATGGATATTCGTCGGTGGCAAAGGTGGAGTCGGTAAAACGACCTGCAGGTAATTATAACCTGCGAGAGAATCATTTCTTTGTCGTAACAATTTGTACAAATCATCGCGATTAACAATTCGCTCTTTTTCGTAGTTGTTCGTTGGCTGTCCAATTGTCGAAAGTGAGGGAAAATGTACTCATCATCTCGACCGATCCCGCGCATAACATCTCCGATGCGTTCGATCAGAAATTCAGCAAAGTTCCGACGAAGGTGAAAGGATTCGATAATTTATTCGCCATGGAAATCGATCCTAATGTTGGCGTCACTGAGTTGCCTGAAGAATACTTTGAAAGCGAAGCAGGTAAGCTCCATTAATGCTGGCACTTCCCTCTTTGTTTGATAATGTATAAACATTCCCTCTTTGTACGTTAGTTTCAGGTGGAGTAGCGATGAAATTGAGTAGAAGCGTGATGCAAGAAATTGTTGGAGCCTTCCCTGGTATAGACGAGGCGATGAGTTACGTAGAAGTTATGAAGTTAGCGTCAAATTATTCTCCTTATTCTAATTAACATCTGTATATAATAAACTGTACGATGTTCATCTGTAATTTCAGGCTGGTCAAAGGAATGAATTTTTCTGTTGTTGTCTTCGACACTGCCCCTACCGGGCATACTTTAAGGCTACTCTCGTTCCCACAAATTTTGGAAAAAGGTCTCGGGAAACTAATGTTTTTGAAGATGAAGATGAATCCTTTCATTACGCAAGTACGAAACGATAGCGCTTACATTTGTATTCTTACTGTTAATAATAAAAATAATTCTAATTACAGATAAGCAACATGTTCGGTATAACGGATTTTAATGTAGATACATTCTCGAATAAAGTAGAGGAAATGTTCGCGGTTATTCGACAGGTCAATGAACAATTCAGAAACCCTGATCAGACGACATTTGTTTGCGTGTGCATAGCTGAATTTTTGTCGCTTTATGAAACTGAGAGGCTTGTACAGGAATTGACAAAATGCGGTATCGACACCCACAATATTATAGTGAACCAGCTGTTATTTTTGAAAGAAGGTGACGCACCTTGTAGACTGTGCCTTGCGAGGCATAAAATACAGAACAAATATTTAGAACAGGTAGATTAAAATATATCTTACTTATAATTAAATTTGTAACTACTGTAATATAATTACACGCTCGTTCTTTCAGATAATGGATTTGTACGAAGATTTTCATATAACACGACTTCCTTTATTAGATAGAGAAGTTCGTGGAGTCCAACAAGTCAAAGAGTTTTCTGAAAATCTTGTCAAGCCATACAAACCTTAATTACGATTAATGTTTAATAAGAATATATAACATTACGTATAATCAAAAGTTTTTGTAAACTAAAAAAGCCTTATACACTGTGAAATTTGTATGAAAGGTAATATTTAATACTTTTTTTCTGCATGTAAAAATTTCGCTTTGGTGTCCGTGTACGTCAAACATTATCGAAAATTAATTGACGCGCTGTATATTTTTTTTTATACAAATTCCATAAAGCAATAATTGTAAAAAACAATAACACTCCTTATTTTATCATCACGTTTTTGTCACGTTATTTTTACTTTTTATTTTTAAAAATGTGAATTAAAACGATATCAGGCAATGACTCCGAGTTCTTTTCCGGTTTGTACGAATGCATTTATAGCGTGTTGTATGTCGTTTTGTGTATGCGCAGCGCTGATTTGAACGCGTATCCTAGCTTTATCTTTCGGTACTACAGGATAACTGAAACCGATCACGTAAATTCCTTTTTCTGTAAAAAGACAGTTTTGTAGATTAGAATCTCTTTAATATTTATCGTAAAATACCTACCGATCATCTTATCAGCGAATTCAGTGGCTAGTCTCGCATCGCCTATCATTACAGGACAGATAGGATGGTCATCACCAGCGATCGTAAAGCCCGATGCTTTCATACTGTTTCGAAACAGATCAGTGTTGTTCCTCAGTTGATCCAGAAATTCTGTCGAATCTGTTATTAGATCCATCACCTACGTACCAAAATTGGGAAGTAATCGATTAATTCTTATAATTAATACAATTCAAGAATTCACTGTATTCGCTATATATACAGTGATTATGAATGGAAAAAATCGTTGATACGAATTAGAATTCTAGCATAACATAACATTACTCTATAAAAGACTTCTAATTTTCTTTATTCGCTCATTAGTTGTTATTGAAATATTCTTTTTAACATACCTTACTTGCCGATGCGACTACGGGAGGAGGTAACGAATTTGAAAATAAGTATGGCCTGCTGCGTTGTCTTAATAAATTAACCAGCTCTTTTTTACTGGTTGTGTAACCACCCGCTGCTCCGCCAAGAGCTTTGCCTAACGTAGAATTAATGATATCGATGCTGCCCAACATATTGAAATAATCTTCTATGCCTCTACAATTAAATAACTACAAACATTACTGTTCCTAAGAATTTTGGATTTTTACGAATTATACAGTAACATTATAATAACATGATCACCTTCCAGTTGATCCAAAAAAGCCAGTAGCATGACAGTCGTCGACAAAAGTAAGGGCGTTGTATTTTTGTGCAAGCTCCAGTATTTTTGGTAATGGTGCCACAGTTCCATCCATAGAAAAAACACCGTCGGTTGCAATCAGACGCAAGCGCGAAGACATACACTCTTGCAGCTTATTTTCTAAATCTGTCATGTTTCTGTGTTTGTACCTTCACGGGGAATATTGAATCAGAACTACAGAATAGCAAGCATTTATATTTCTTTGTGTTTCTCACCTGTGTTTCTTTGCTTTACATAGTCTAATACCATCGATAATAGAGGCATGATTTAGTTCATCGCTCAATATTGCATCTTCAGGTGTTAACAAAGTTTCAAAGAGTCCAGCATTCGCATCGAAGCAAGAAGCATACAGGATAGCATCTTCTCTGCCATGAAATTTAGCAATTTTCTTTTCTAATTCTACATGAATTTCTTGAGTGCCGCATATAAATCTTACGGAACTCAAACCAGCTCCATACTTATCCAGAGCAATCTTTGCTGCTGAAATTACTTCTGTATTATCCTAAATATAAATAATTAATTAATATGATATATAAATTCATTCAACTAAATTTAATGTTTTTATCCAATTTTTGTACTTACAGACAAGCCCAAGTAATTGTTCGCGCAAAAATTAAGAGCTTCTACTCCGTTTGTTAGCACAATTCGTGTGCGCTGTGGCGATGCAATTACTCGTTCGTTTTTCCATGTACCAGCTGCTTTAATCGCTTTTAATTCTGAACTTACGCATTCCACCAAGGAACTCATACTCTTCTGTAGCGCCCATCTCTGCTGCTTAATTTTCAAACCTGTTAAAAAGTTGAGTAATCGAATAAAGTACTTTTCAACAAACGTTCTCGAAGCAGTAACATTTAAAAGTACGGAAAAATACTTTTTGGACAAATGGAATTCATATTCTTGAAGCACTTTGCAGTGTATAGTATACCTCGACGAATACCGAATGATATCTGATTCTATAGAAAGTGGAGAATGATGAACTAGTCAAACCTGTTTAGTAGTATAATGATTTTCAAGGTTGACATGTTCTTGTTTTACTACGAATTATACGCACAACGTTCCAAAAGAAACAAACATTCATATCACGCAATAACTCGTTGAAATATATTTCATAAAATTATAAGACCAAGAATAATTACATCTACCGCAAATATAAATTTAATATTTAAGTAATATTAAACGATACTTTTACCAGAAGTCGGGATACTCAATTTCCATGACATTTATTTTACACTCTTCTTACATTTCCTTCTTGTAATTTTATTTAAATAATTATCAGTAAATATTTATTACGATAACTTAATCGATAGATTATTTTCTAAATTTCCTTACTCCATCTGGTAAATATGTTCATTACAAGCATACATTTTGCAACATCGTAATAGTATTCGACTATTAACTTTTCACGTTTTCTTGGAAATTTGTTTCTTTAAAATTTGTTCCTATTATACAATATTGCTACGTTTATCATCGTCCTATACTATTGATTCGTACGCGATGTAATGTATTATTATTCAAAGCGATATTATTAGGTTGCTCCAAAAATTCTATTCGTTCATAACCATAAAACTGAAATTAAATTTTGTATTTAATTTACTATTTAAGGTGGACAGAACTTATGCAGCAGCCTAACATGTACAATACGAATATTATATATTACGTCATAAACAGAGCAACAATTTTTTCAGCAGATATATCAAATGAATCGATTAGAATGCATCCGAATAAAACTAGCTATTATTCTATACAAGGTTTGGAATCGTTACTTTTATTACTAAATACATCGTTACATTAAAAGTTCTGTATTTATTTGCAATTATGCTTAAATCTGCCAGTCTTGTTTTTTATCATAAATTGCATTCTGAAATCTCACTATTTGGTCTGTCGTAACTTGGTCTTAATTATCACGTAATCTTACAGAATAATGTATCGTAAAGCCACAAACAATAAATTATTTAGATGTAATCCATAGTATAGATTCTTCTGCTGATCGTATCGAATGTTCGTGCTACTATTCGCGCTAATTATTATTGGAAGAAGAAGTAGGACGAAATATAGTAATATAGATATTTACGATTAAAGATTTGGGTAAGACGTAGAATGGTAGTTATTAATTCAGGATTAACATGTAACTCTGTTCGACCTTCAATTTTTACCTACGATGCTTGTTATATATATTAAGACTCGTTAAAAAAAATCTATAGCGAGTTTTTTTTTTTTAACAATGCAATAAAGAAATTTCAACATTCGATAACAATTTCACGATGTTTTATTTTTGACCGAGAAGTGAGTCACTACAGAATACGCGCGCGGGAAATTGTGTATGATTACGTAAAGTATCCCCAAGTATACAATGATGGCAATTGTGAGAAAGAGATCGAATACAGCGGGTTTTACACTGAAACGTAATAAATTACATTATCTACAGGGATCACTGTCGATATTAATACAAAAAATTTCAATATTTACCTGTATACGTTCAGGGTAGCTTTCGTTACATCGTAAAATACGAATTCTGGATCCTGTTTGTCAGGACTATGCAAGGTAACTTTAACATCTCCAAGATACCGAGCCATCGTCTCCTTCAGCGTTCCTATTAACGTGTTATGTTTGTCTGCCAATAAGGGAGCTGCCCTTGGTTGAGACGCTAAGTAACTAAACCATAGAGATAATGATTCTTTCGATACATCCTGCAAAAACATTAAACAATATTAGAATACTAATGATTAATTAACGTATTCCTTTGTATCTTAAAATAAGGAAAACGAGCGTACCAGTGAATCTGTGAAAATTTGACTAGAACTCAAATTATATATATGTCTCGCTAACGCTTCCGCGACTACTTGAGTGTGTTTGTGCAACCTATCTATTTGTTCTGTTTGCATTAAATCTAAGATTGTCGTTCTAATCGGATCTTCGTGGCTCTTTAAAGTAGATAAAGTCGTCGCTGGCAATCTTCGCATGCTGTATCTCTCGTGTTCCCAAGCCAGCGATTTGTCAGCCAGATTTATTTTTTTGTGTACACCTTCGACGGTGGTGCCGTTCAACGAGTCAGATACGGCTTTAAGTTCTTTGTAAAAGAGACCACCCGTAGAATTTTCTTTCGGCGGTTTCGAAACGTGCACGTAAATATTATTGCTGGTAGACACCGTATCGAAGCAAACGACATAAGCTGCATCCTATTAAAACAATGTTATAAATTAAATTATTAAAATTTGGAATGAATCAAATACGAAATTTTTTGAAGTATGTATTACTTGTATTATGGAGCCTTCGAGACCATCTAGCTGATCCTCTAACCACTTTTTACTGCCTTGGTAATTAAGCTTTCCAGCTCCGGTTACTATAAAGACAAGGTTGTATTGTGGCCTTGATCTGCTAGTAGAGTATAACGTAGAGAACAATCGGGCTATTTCTAACAACATAGCCATTCCGGATGCATTACTTTCTGCCCCAAACGACAATTCCTGTTTGATAATAATAGAATATACATTTTTCAGATTTTTAGCAATTATATTTAATACGAAATCTATATTCAAATATCCACTTACGGGTGCAACCCCTGTGCTATCGTAATGGGTTACCAAGGCAATCGTGGGCAGTTTGTCCTCTGCCCTGGTGCCACTTAACTTTCCATGCAAAGTAGCTACTTTAACATCCGTCTTAGCCAATGCCTGTCCAGTGGGTACCACCACTTGGTAACCACTGGCAGATATAGAATTAAAGATTGCCTCTGCAGCAGAACCAGCTTTTTCATCCGTGATAAATCCATTGGCGAGGTCGTCTAAAATAGTCTGAAGATCCGGATGCCACGAAGCGAAATATACCGGTATGGTTGTTTCAGGTCCGAACATCATAGACTCTTCCAGACTCATGATATGCTGTTTCTCCTCCTCCGTCAATTCAGCAATTTTTTCTGGTAGAACTACGATCAAGGCTCCCGCTTTCTGCTTGATGGAGTAGAAAAGAGTCGGCGTAAGATCCAAGGCTTTGGTAATCACGCAGTGTCTAGAAGTGCTCCACCCGGTAAGAGATCTCGCCTCCAAGGAAATAGGGGCACTGCGGCAACCTAAATGAAAAATTCTATCTTATAACTCAAACGTGACGACGTCAATCGTCCTGGTTGAAGGATAGTCGTGTAAATTGCAAGAATTTTGGTACCGTGAGGTTCACCGTGCAAGTCATACTGGTGCATACGATATACAGGGAATTCATGCGATGCCGCGACTGGATTAACCGGAGAAATAATAATGAAGATTGGTAGAATTATTAATAAATAGTACGGTAGATATCCTCGACACAATTCCGCGAAACTGTCGCATTCTTCCAGCCACATTCTTTCAAATTTCAGTCAGACTATACGCTCCGAATTATTTCCATTGACCTATTATACCACGATATACCACGCGACGAACTATGCTCGAGCTCGACTTGTCTTCTACCATAGATTAAGTATACAAAAATAATAGAATAGAGCTTAGATCCAATGAAACACTACGTTGCACATCACTAGAGTACTCTAGAGTATTGTTTCCGAACCTCTAAACCATTTATAGCATGATGGCGTCTTTTACTTACAGTTAAAGCAAAGGAGCCCATGCGCGTGTATAGAGGCGGGTATTTCAAATTGCTTTGAACGACTAAATAAAGTAAATTAGAGAAAGTGCACAGTTCGAAAAATTATAAAACTGTAATAAACAACGAAAATTCTTTGAACTGTGTCTGCACATTCCCTGGTTTACTGAAAAATATAAATATACATATACATTCATATAACAAACTTTTTTTATATTTATTATGTCCTGTGAACTGTGGTAGAGACCAGTAGAGATATTTATTTATATTTACTGGCCAGCAGAACGTACGATTAACTGCATGTACAACTTGTTATCAGATAATACTTATTTGTGTTGTTCGAAAGTATAAATTTGGGGTTATAGCGTACTTAAAACATATTTTTTCCACGTTAGTAATCGGACATAAATATTTCTTATCATGAAATTAATTACGGTCAAACATCGATTCCTATTCAAGTTGATGCAGTTAATAGCACTTTCATAATTTACAAAATGATACCATTTAAACGATTTGTTTATAAGTCAATACAAGGCTATTATGAACGAATGATACAATATCACGAGATAACAACTCTTATTTGTTCATTAAACAGAAAGTGTTCAACAGATATATGGGTCATCTTTAAGTTACTCTTAATCAATATGAAGATATAAAAAACGTAATTAGCGTTTGTTCCTAGTAATTGTTATAGTCTTGTATGCAACGAGTACGATAATATTAACAGCTGTAAAACCAATTAAAATTTATGGAAGCTTGTATGTAACCACATAATCAGTTTACAAATACACTGTACTATGTACTTTATTGAAGATTCAACATCACTGTACCAAAGATTATAATACATATAACATATTTCTATCGTGGAAAATCAGGAATGATATTCGAGCTGATATTCCAACTGTAACAGTCATAATATCATAATTCTAATAGTTTTGTAATTTTATTAGTATCGGATGAAAATGTATGTATTTAGGCTTTCGCAATGCCGACAACGCCGCAGGCGAGGCGGGCACCAGCGTTTCCAGTTGTTTTTGATAACTCGTGTCCACCTTTGCCAAGATCATCAGGGTCGGCATGGACCTGTTATCACAAAGAAAACAACATACATAAAATCAAATTTACAATAAGATTACAGCAATTCAAGTAAACATCATCGTGCAGCTTCTTACCACCAGGGTTCTGCCGATTATATTGTTCGGTCCCTGAAGTTGGATCATTTTGTCTGTTATGTTAACATTTGCCACTCCATCGGCACCTGCCTCAACATTTCCCAAGTCTCCAACGTGACGTACGGCTGCATCTGGTGCACCGTGATCCTTTCCTAGAGGATTGAAGTGTGGGCCAGCACTCGTACAACCTGTTCAATTTATAATAACGATAATAGAGGGAGTAAAAATTGACATCACGATTGGGAGGTCAATAAAATTACGAAACGCTAGAATTTGAGAATTAGAATTCAATTACCTAGGAAACTGAATAATACAAGCGTTACTAAGCTTCTAAATTGTGCATTCTCATCGAATAAAAGTAATTTGAATTTGTTATTATCTGTTGACCTCTAAATTCACCTCCTCCAAGCGTCATCGAAATAGTTGACCAATTCGAAGATTTTTATAATAATTAAGTAACACGTACCGTTAGTGTTATCGCCGAATTCGTGAATGTGGAAACCATGCAATCCTTTTTGCAAGCCAGAAACCTGACCAGTGACCTTCACCGGGCCCGAAGCATCCTATTTAATAGTTCTCGTTATGAAAAATAAATATGGATGCAGATCGTAGCATGAAACGTTCTTGAAGAATCGCTTACCGCTTGTTCAAAGACTAGAGTGCCTTTGGCATCACCCTGAAGAACGCACACGGCTTTGACCATTTTCAGAAGATTCTCGACTGAACGGAACGACAATCGCAATAAGAATGAAGCTCTCCCGCACCGACCACCGACAATTTATAAGGTGCAATTATCGTTTTGCTGAATCACGAGCACGAACACACTGTCGTGTATCGTTTCACAGACTTTCGTGCTGATAAAACGGCGATTCTTAACGTTCACGAAGTGTATAATGGCGTAATTCACGGAGCCCGCGATCAATTGAACATCAATGCACTAAGATCAAGGTCAAGTGCAGAAATCATCAAGAATTTCATGAAAAAAAACATTAAATCATTTGGTTTACGCTTCGTGCTCGAGGTGGCGCGTACCGATTCTTATTTAGTGATTCTCAGGGGATTGCTATTGGATGTATTCAAAAAGCCCATCGCTCACTGAGCTGCTCTGTGAGCGGTACTAGTGGCGCCATCAGTGGAAAAACACTCAAGTTTGTAATAAAAGTAATTCTCAGTGTTGTTATTGGATGGCGCCACTGGTAAATTTTAAACAATAATTGTTTATTTTGTATAAATGCATAATTATTACGATTCTTTGACTTATAATATTAAAATATATTTATTAACATGTCAAATTGATCGTTCCTATGAATACTTGCACAAACTATTTATTATACTAAGCATGCCTAGTATAATAAATACGTTATGTCACAAATATATTATTTATATTTATTTATGTACACATTCCAAGGTGGCTATTTTTAATCCACGATAAATAGTACTCCAATTTTTTGCAGTACAGAAGAAGAATCTTTTTTGTCAGATTTATATTATGCATGTTATACTTTTGCACAAACATTTTCGAGAACTCTTTGGTTCCAGTTTTACTTTTATGCTTGGATATTTCGGTTTTTGCTTCTGTAAATAATCTGTGCAATTCAGAGAGGGCTATAGCGATATAAAAATATTTGTTGTTTTCTTCGGGTCCTTGCATTATCATATCTGCAGCTTCTTTGAAAGCTGATATGGTTAGTTCGTCTTGGGGCAACCAATTGCACTGAAAATGATAATAGTGTTTTTTTTTTAAATCTATACATAAAACAATGTATAAAGTAGAAGTATCAAACTCAATAGTACATACGTTAATAATATTGCAAACAACCGAAGCTACTGCTGATTCAGCATTTTCATATACTTTGTTTTGTTTCATATTATCGGAGAGATCGAGAAAAACGACTGTAGCTTCTATAGGACAGTTTAAATAATCGCCATTGTAGTAATTTGCTATGTACGCGTATGCATAGACCACGTTTATTAGATTAAAATGAACATTCGGAGAGGCTTTCTGTAAAATATAAAGTATTACTTCCCTTGTCTATACTGAATTTATTATATCAAAAGAAATAGATAAATTACTTGTAACTCATTAAATATTGGAACATCTATCAAAGGAGGGACTTGTATTCTTTGTTCGTCATCTTCTTGGTCTATTTCTTGTACCAATTTCTTTTTAATGTGATAAGTCCACCATGGAATCCAATCAGGTAGCAACTTTTCTATTTCACCATTCTTTACTAATGCTTCGAATTCTTGTCTTTCAGCATCGGTTAGAGCAGACCACACTTCGTCTGCATTATTTAAGTTCACATTTCGTAATCGATTTTCTAAGTCTGGCACCTAAAAAATATATTAGTCAAACACCTGAAAAAGAAAACAGTGGAGAAAAACATTATTAAAGATCGATACAAATAACAATTTTTATTTACATCTTCCTCATCATCTGAGTCTAACTGTTCTTCTGGTTCTACTTCCTCCTCATCGCGTATATCATCAGTTTCTAAATCAACGTTTTCCAAAGTTTGCTGGTGTACTCTCTTGAGAATTTCAACCATTTTCTTTCTGTCTTCTGGGTCATTCTCGTAAGATTTTAATTCTTCTTCCACGCATTGCTGATAAAAACTTTCCGAACATTCTAAGTGAACTTCAGACTTGTAACAGTCGATATTACAATATCCTACTCCACATCGTGGACAGACGTATTTTCTAGCACGCGTATTGCATCTAGAATCAAAATTTTCAAAAGTTATTTACCACAATGCAAAATCAAGCATTGTTTACGAACACAAATTTTAAGGTTAGGTCTAACGTTACATACAATTTGCAAAGATTATCCGTATTTGTCGTGCTTGATCCTGGACTGTCCATGTTTTTATTAAATATATTTGAGAAATCTTAATAATCGATACAATTTTTATGTTAGTGTAGGAATTTAATCAATTTTATTCGCGCGAGACCTTTCACGTGTTGCGATAACCTTTTTCTGTTCATACTCTAAGCGACTTCACATATGTAAGTATGCTAATAATTAAAATATTTTTAATGATACATTTAAGAAACAAATATCAGATTTTCAAAGGTCGTGGTTTACATATAAAATTGTTTATTTATATTCCTTTTATAGAGCAAAATAGTAAGAGAGTCTTAACCTAAGTTACTAAAATACGAGACTGTCTCTTCGACTAAAGTACCATTCTTTAGTTTTTTATATTTAAATTCAGGTTCTTCTCGCTTGGACTTCCAAACTTTAGTGTCTGCCTTCGCTAAGATTGCTTCAGGATCTACAGCAACTTCTTTACATTTTGCTAAATTCGTTTCATCTTCTATCATTTGAATTTTCCTCTTTTTTTGAGGTTCTTGAACCTCTTCTTTATCCGTTAGAAAATCCACAGAAGAATTGAGCAGCTTTATACCGCTGCTATTGCTTACAGCTTCCTTGTCATTCGTACAATGACCATTTTTTGTCTTTTTATTCTTTAGTTTAATCGATCTGAGAAAGTTTTATTATTATACACAACAAAAATGAAACCTGGGGAGCAAAATCATTACATTTCTAGTTCATATACTTCTCTATTGCTTCGTCAAGTTTCTTAGCAACATAATTCTGAAACGATGGACTCACTCCAAAGTTTTCGAATTGATCCTTCCGCTCTAAATTTTGTCTTAACGATTTAAGAGTTGTGGAATCTTTGGTATGTACAGAATTATCTAAAATAAAAGAAAATGTAGCAGTTAAAATAAGGAAAAGAATTCGTTTGTTTAAATTGTTTATAATTCAAAGCGAGGAAAGAATATTTCAGCATTATATGTCAGAATACTGAGAAATACAGAATATGCCCACATCATACAGCGTTACACACAGTCTAATACCATCATAAAGCAATATTCAGCGTAATTATCGATATCGATACACAGTATAGTATAGCAAATTATAGTATAATACTGAATATTCCAGCAAAATAGTGCATAATCCTGATAAATACATTCATTCTTGTATTTAAAGTGCGTAACTGATTATACAAAGTTATTGCACCACTGGTTACTTATTGCTAGCTTATTTCCATTCTTCATATCATCGTATAGCTTCGAAGTTATTTCAGGTGCTAATAATTATTGCTCCAACCTGGATTATTTTAACAATATTTTATTTAATCAAATAATTTTAATGAGTGGCGCCATCTACTAGAAACTGTGGAAACTATTTTCACTACAAACTTGGGCGTTTCGCCACCGATGGCGCCACTGGACTAGACGAACGATATTTACTGCTTTATTAAATAACTACTCAAAAACATGATTATTTTGACATATGAAGTAGTATATTGTAGTATTAAAAGGTACCGAATCGTATTAATTATTCAACTATGTTAAATAAAATGTTACTGATTAAAGCCAGCAGTGGCGCCATCTACTAGCAACTGTGGGAACTATTTTCACTACAAACTTGGGCGTTTCGCCACCGATGACGCCACAGGTACTAAAATCCGCTCATTGAGCGGCTTAGTGAGCTATGGCCCTTTTTAATCCTGCCAGTCACTAGCATCTCCTTTAAACTCGTTATAAATGATCTAAATTTGGCACATAAACGTTCGTTTCTCTCAATCTTCCTTTCCATAAAGGAAGTCATACTTTTGAAGTCTCATTAATGTTTGAAACTGAGATTTCCATATCAAATGCATTGCAGGGCCTTAGATCAAACATGGTTCCGAGTCGTATCATTCATTCATGTATTTAAGGTGCGTAACTGATTATACAAAGTTATCGCACTACTGCTTACTTATTACTACCTTATTTCCATTCTTCTTATCATCGTCTTACGTGACTCCTGGATTGTTTTAATACTGTTTGCAGTATCTTTTACTTTTCATTTATTGGGGCCCGCTGGCCCCTCTCTAGCTCGGGTACCACGGAGTTGCTAAGCCTGTACTGTAGCTACAAACACCGCTACAGCCCCTGAGGGCCTGATAACAACAGAAGAGGGAACACGAATGAAAGTGAGGTTATAAAACTTACCGTGTGTATTTGTCTTCTGAGAATTGTTGGATATCGATGTAGACAAAGAAGTATTTTTGTAAAATTGATGATCCGTCGCTTCCTTTAACGCGTTCTTCGATATTTCGTCCTCCGAACTCGTCGAGTCGTCACTGTTATTGTTCACCATGTTTGGTATCTCGAATGGTACGATGAATCGATCATCAGCAATCGATAATCGAATTCAAAATTCAAAAACACGTTTCTATCAAGTTTTTCTTTCGTTAACAATCGCGTTATAATTTCGAGCACAACGGGTATTAAATATATCGAAACATAGAGGCGAGAGTGTAAAAATCAATTTAAATTTAATTAACTCATTGCCGAAATTTGTTTATTAGTTAATAGTTATAAATTTTGTACAGAATGTGAGTATTTGAAATACGTGTAAAGATGTTCGTATATTGTACAATTATTTATTAGCAATAATACCCTTTGATAGTAATTAAAAACAGAAGTCTTGAGTGTTTCATAAAAAATTTACATTAGAGGGGATTGATGTAGAAGTTACCTTCATCGTTTAATCAAAGTATACGCGAGTAAATTAACTAGTAACTATGATTTAATCTAGATACCAAACTAACGAAAATTAATCGATGTTTAGTCGTTCTTTCTTCAAAGTTTAAATGAGAGAACCGATGATACATACCGTTACCGAAAAAGAGATAGCAGGGTAGAAAATAAAATAAGAAGCAGAGAGTAGAAATTATAACAGGTGGATGATAAGAGACTTACTTGGTATAATAATAAAATAAACGGAATATAGATTCATACATACAGACCATCATAAGAGTATTTAGCGATCTAAAATTTTTACTTGTATCCCCCGTACAGTGTTATCAGATTTCATTCATAAGTTCAGTTTGATTGAATGCTATTGCATCGCTAGAAGATGTATTTAATACCACACGTACAAAAACCAGTGACCAAGCAATCGTTTACCGTAAACAAACCGTTGTTCTCGAAGGAAATGAAAAAGATAATGATGAAGATCAGCGTTTTCCAAACTAGAAGGCGCTCGAGGACTATAGAAACTTGTTTAATAAACAACCCCGTTCGAAAACGTTAGGTCAAGAAATGTTACTTGAATTTCTCGTTCGTTATTATATTATTTACAACGCACAGCACGGTGCCTCTGTATAAATTCAATTTAAAATGATTTCTAAGACACGTTAAATATATTCGCCTTCGAAAAGCGTTTGGAAAGTAGCTGGGAGCGAAGATGAAGAAGAACGAAGAAGAAGAAAATGAATATGGAGTACTTGGAAGTGTGTCTTAAACATAACCAATGATATATTTTAAAATATTATAATTATTCTCTGTCCGAGAAGAAAACACTTCGACTAAATTATGTCAACGTGTTAACGATTGATTAACAAGAATTACAGGCGCAAAATTATTTCAATCGTTTCTGACCTATTCGATGCTGGCTCGAAAGGAACAATCGTAGAGACGTGTGGTCTAGAAACTAAATGGACGGGCGAAGTCGAATATTGCCAACGATGTTTATGTACACGATAATGATCGTTCTCTCGTCCCCTAATAAATTCAATCTTAATCTAAATACATTTAATAATATATTCTCACTTTGCATCATCGTCACTTACGTTTCTTTTTTCTTTTTTTTTTTTTTTCAATTTTATTATTTTAGTGCGCTTCTGAGAGGTTTCATGTACACTGTTTTTATTTTCTTCTCTGTTTTAATTAATCGTTATAACCACTTGCTGCTTGCTTTTAAACAATACGTTAAATGTATAAAATATACAAGGATACGATGCCCGCGGGTACATTTTATACAGATAGACGGTATTTAAACATAAGGTATATGTGTATGTATATCTTTCATTTTCCTTTCGCTACTAAATGTATCTTTGATGTGTGCATTGGCTTTTGGCTCGTTTGTCAATCTGTTTTATTTATTCATTTATTTCTTTGCTTGTCTGTTTGTTTCGTATATGACATTGCGTGTACTTATTATACTTATATATTTACCTTCCTCGCCGCGTACCTCAATGTACAGTTAATGTTTTGTTTTTATTCATTTTTTTTTTTTTTTTTTTGCTAAGGCATTTGTAATGGCAAGTATATTTTAAAAGTGCTGATGTCTAAACGCGCGTGAATACTTATTTTTCTTTTTTTCCATTTTTGTACAGTTTATAAAAGTATATTGGCCAGTTATGTAACTTCTAATTAGCCAGCTACGTGTCAAATCACTTAAAAAATGATTCGCTCGTTAGAAAAAGAACTAATCTTCTGCGTTTTTATTTCATTATCATTTTTTTTTCTTCCACGTTTAAATTCAATTGCGCCTTTATAATCCGTGGCCACTAATTGTTTACTCTCTATTATGCATGCAACTTTACTTTTATGCTCGTTACTCGGTTAATTCTGTTATTTTTTTTTCTTTTTTTTCTTTTTTTTTATACCGTTTAATAAAATATATTTAACCGCAGGCTAGAGAACCGGAAACAGGAAGTATACGTATGTGTCTCCAGAAGTATGTATTCCGTCGTTAGATTCTGTCTTTCTTTTATTTCTTTTTTTTTTTAAAATTCTTTTATTCTTTTTTTTTTCTCTTTGTATCGTTTTTCCTTTGTCAAGTGGGACCCAACGTTTGCGTTTAATTGATGATCGTTACGAAAATTTGTCCGCTCCCGTGTCTCGTTCTTTCTTTTGTATAACTCCGACATAACGAATGGAGAACTTTCATTGTGACACAGTTTACACCGAACGATGATAACGTTCAATTTCAATTTTTGCTCGACGGGTCTTTAAGTTTGAACTCGGCACGTAATCGTTCAAGCCGTAATTTTGTCGCAAGTTAATTGCTCGCAGAAATAAATTGCTGTACGTTCCCGTTACATATCCAATCGTTCGAATAAGATATAAACGTGATCTACAGGGTGTCCCAGAATTAGTGTAAGAGCCGGAAATGGGGGGTAACTGAGACGATTCCGAACAACAATTACCTTTGCAAAAATGTGGGATGAGGCTCCGTTTTTGAATTATTAAAAAAAAAAAACCACCGCTCAGCTGGCCACGCCCGCCGTGACCTGGAGCAGCCAATCCCTGGCTCAAGCCTATGTTCTCGCGGCTGAGCGCGCGCTACTCGAGCGCTACGATTGGTCCGTGGTTTTTTCTTAATAATTCAAAAACAAAGCCTCGTCCGACATTTTCGCAAAGGAAATTGTTGTTCAGAATCGTCTCAGCTAGGCTCTTACGGGAGTTCTGGGACACCCTGTATAGTTAGGATCACCGATCGGCGCTAAAATGATCCAAACGCAAGTTCGTTACGCAAAACGATTACAACGTTCGAAACGTTCGGTGTAAACTAGCTTTGAGTGTAATGCCAAGTTGCAGATGGTGTAAGTTTCGACTAAAACCCCTCGTCCGACTTATGCGAATTATTATTTGCTCGAGCCACGAGCTGGCCTAAACGAAGTGCATCTTTGTACACACGCGCGCATATACACTTACATGTACCGTGAATACACGTGTATTTATTTCCGTTTTTTTTTTTTTTTGTTTTTGCTTGCAAACAGCTATCGCTCAAGCGCGCTGGATCACTCTGCGAACAATAGTGTAGCGCTTAACAAAGATCAGTGTCGGTAAAATAATTCGATAAACTCTCTAGCCACTATCTTTAGATCGTCTCGTAACGATACTAGTTGTTAGTTTTTTTTTTTTTTTGCTTTCTTTTAACCTACAGAATAATAGTCTAATCTTATTACGTTACTTCGATACAATGTAACCTTCGCTAAAAGCTCGTCTGAACGTGTAATATCGAATTGTCGATTGCTTGTCGCGATAGAAAGGCAAACGAGGATTGCGGGGCTCGAAAGAAATCAAGTGTTTCCGCGACTAGAGAGTCGGTGTGTGTGTGTGTGTGTGTGTGTGTGTGTGTGTGTGTGTGTGTGTG